>NC_080038.1:160870319-161470319 GCF_030020395.1 Manis pentadactyla | reverse complement strand
ATAATGTATTGAAGTGACATAGGAAATGTTGTTAACTTTTCTGTACATAAGGACAGATGGGCAGACAAAAAGATGATTGATCCATAGATAGGTACATAGATGAGTGATGATAGATGATAGAAATGATAGATAGGAAGTTAAACAGATAGATAGATAGATAGATAGTAGGAAAGATAGGTAGATAGATAAATTGATAGATAGATAGATAGATAGATAGATAGATAGATAGATAGATAGATAGATAGATAGGTAGATAGATAGGTAGATAGACAGACAGATAGATAGATAGATAGATAGTTACAGATACATATCGATTAACACAAAGCTATTGCTCATAACTGGGAGATAAATGGTGAAAACACATAGTGATACTACAAAACAAAAGGAAGAATGAAATGCAGTTTAAAATGTGCAGTAAGCAGCCATAAGAAGAAAACAAATCCTATTATTTACAATGATGTGGATGGAGCTAGATGGTAGTATGCTCAGTGAAATAGGCCAGGAGGAGAAACACAAGTACCAAATGATTTTACTCATGTGTGGAGTACAACAACATAGAAAAACTGATGGAAATAAACAGCAGCAGAATCACAGAACCTGAGAGTGGACTAACAGATACCAAAGGCAAAGGTACTTGGCAGGGTGCGTGATAAGGGAGGGTTAAGGGCAGGAAGAAAGAAAGGGAACATTATTATTAGCATGAATAATGCTTGGGTTCGGTTGGGCATGGGGAGTGCTGTACAACACAGAGAAGAGAAGTAGTGTTTCTTCAGCATATTTCTACACGCTGATGGACAGCGACTGTAATGGGGCTTTTCGGGGGGACTTGGTGTACTTGGTGATCATAATGACATTCACGTGATTGTAGATTAATGATAACAAAAAAATTTTTTTATGTACAATAAGGACACAGCTCTCAATTGTCACAATAAAAGGACAGACTCTGAGTGCTCCAATCAAAATACACAGGGTAAGAGGAAGGGATGAAAACTCAAGACCACCTATGTGCTCCCTTAGTGGAGACTCACTTGAGATCCAAGGATACAGAAAAACTACAAGCTGAAGGGGCGGGGACAGGTACCCTACAAAAGTGAAACTGTGAAACAAACAAATGGATTCTGTTTGAGTACCCAGAGACAGTCAGTAGAAAAAAGCCCTATCTAGCCACCATGAATTCGTTTGGTTTCAGCAGTGATCAGCGATAGATTTAGTGGTACAGCAACATCCTACTCATTTTTTCTTAAATCAACAACTGAATTGCTCTTATAATATGCGTCTGGGCTTTGGAAATCAGTGGGTTTTATGATGTTCTTGAATGTAAAGAAGTAATAACCACCTAAAGAGGGAAGTTTGGACAATCAAACAAACACGTAACTCCACAACTCTCTCATTGCTCCCAAGTGCTCCTGTCTAGAAATAGATGTTCCTTTTTATTTGCCCCTCCTCCTATCAGCGGTGCTCACGCCGATGTACCTCAAACTTGGTGGTGAGCAAAGCACCATGTATACTTTTCTGTCTTCAACAAACCCAGAGGAAGGATACTTGTGGTCTTCAGTGAGCACTTGGTAAATGAATGTGGCTAAATACAGTCAGGAAGCGAGAAGTAGTTATAAGAGGACAGAGGACAGAGATATGGGTGCAAGTCATTGCAACACCATTTACTGGTTTTGTAAGCACACGTGGCTGACTGGACCTGCAAGTGTCTCAATGAACCCAGTGCTCTCTCTACGGCCCAGTTACTTGCAAGATTTTTGAACGCATAGTGTAGGAAATGACATAGGCGATGTTGTTAACTGTTCTGTACATAAGGATAGATGGGAAGAGAAAAAGATGATTGATTCATAGATAGATAGATGGATGGTAGATGATAGATAGATACATAGATAGATGATAGACGTGAAAGATAGGTGATAAGAAGATAGATAGGTAGATAGATAGATAGATAGAAAGATAGAAAGAAAGATAGAAGGATAGATAGATAAAAGATAGATAGTAAGATAGACAGATAGTAAGAAAGATAGAAGGATGGATAGATCGACAGACAGACAGATGGATAGATAGATACGGATACATATTGATTAACACAAAGCTATTGCTTATAACCAGGAGATCAATGGTAAAAGCACATAGCGAAACTACAAACAAAAAGGAAGAATGAAATCAAGTTTAAAAAGTGCAGAAAGAAGGCATAAGAAGAAAACAAATCGTACCATTTGCAATGACGTGGAAGAAGCTAGAAGGTAGTATGCTCAGTGAAATAGACCTGGAGGAGAAAGACAAGTACCAAATAATTTCACTCACGTGGAGTATAACAACAAAGAAACACTGAAGGAAAAAAACAGCAGCAGACTCACAAAACCCGAAAGTGGACTAACAGTTACCAAAGGGAAAAGGACTGGGCAGGGTGGTTGGGAAGGGAGGGTAAGGGCGGAGAGAAAGAAATGGGAGATTAGGATTAGCATGTATAATTCATGTGTTCGGAGGGCCATGGGTGGGGCTGTACAACACAGAGAAGACAAGTAGAGATTCTACAGCATCTTACTAAACGACGATGGACAGCGACTGTAACGGGGTGTGTGTGTGGGGACATGGTGAAGTAGTCTACAGCATCCATCTCCGCTGATTGACAGTAACTGCTAGAGGTTTTTTGGGGGGACTTGGTGAAGGGGGGAGCCTAGTAAACATAATGTTCCTCAAGTGATTGTTGATTAATGATAACAAAAAAAATTTTTTAAGTGCAAAAAGGGCACAGCTCTGAATCATCAGTATAAAAGGACAGGCTTTGAGAACTCCAAATCAAAAGACACAGGGTTAAAAGAAGGGATGAAAACTCAAGATCACCTATGTGATCCCTTACAGGAGACTCACTTGAGATCCAAGGACACAGACAAACTACAAGCCGTAGGGGTGGGGAGAGGTACCCAACACAAGTGAATCCGAAAAACAATCAATCAAATGGACTCTGTTTGTGTCCCCAGAGACAGTCAGTAGAAAATAGCCCTATCTGGCCACCGTGAATGCTTTTTGTTTGGTATCAGCAGTGCCCAGACATAGATTTAGTGGTGCAGCAACATTCTTCTCATTTTCTCTCAACTCAACAACTGAATTGCTGTAATAATATGGGTCTGGGCCTTTGAAATCTGTGGTTTTTATGATGTCCACGAATGTAAAGAAGTGATAACCAGATAAAGAGGGAAGTTTGCACACTCAAATAAACACTTCACTCCACAACACACTCTTTTATTCCAACTGCTCCTGTCTAGAAAGTGGTTTTCCTTTTTATTTCTCCCTCCCTCCTATCAGGGTTTATCACGCCGATGTTCCTAAAATATGGTGGTGAGCAAGCAGCAAGTTTACTTTTCTGTCGACATCAGGCCCAGAGGAAGGATTCTTGTGGTCTTCAGGGAGCGCTTAGTCAATGAATGTGGCTAAATACTGTCAGCAAATGAGAAGGAGATAAAAGAGGAGAGAGGACAGAGACACGAGTAAAAGTCCCTGCACCACCATTTTCTGGTTTTGTAGGTACACTTCTGACTCAACCTGCAAGTGTCTCGGGGAACCCAGGACTCTCCTTACTACCTAGATACCTTGCAAGATTTTTGGAAGCATAACGTAGCGAAGGGACATAGTCTATGTTGTTAACTGTTCTGCATACAAGGACAGATGTTCAGACAAAAAGATGACTGATTGATTGATAGATAGATAGACATACAGACAGATAGATAAATATAGGTACATATCGACTAACACAAAGGTATTGCTCATAACCAGGAAAGCAATGGTGAAAGCACATAGCGAAAATACAGACCAAAGAGAAGATAGAAATCCAGTTTAAAAAGTGCAGTAAGCAGCCGTTAGAAGAAAACAAATCCTACCATTTGCAAAAATGTGGATGGAGCTAGAGGGTATTATGCTCAGTGAAATAGGCCAGGCGGAGAAAGACAAGTTCCAATTGATTTCACTCATGTGTGGAGTATAACAACAAAGAAAAACTGAAGGAAAAAAACAGCAGCGGACTCACATAACCCGAGAGTGCACTAACAGTTACCAAAGGGATAGTGACTGGGCTAGGTGGGTGGGAAGGGAAGGATAAGGGAGTTAGAAAGGGAGGTGGCATTAGGATAAGCATGTATAATATGTTTGGGCCGTTGCACATGGCGAGGGCTGTACAACACAGAAAAGTCAATTAGAGATTCTACAGCATCTTACTACACGATGATGGACAGCGACTGTAACGTGGTGTGTGTGGGGGGGGACATGTTGAAGGGTTGTACAGCATTCAACAACGCTGATGGATAGCGACTATAACAGGGTTTGGGGGAAGGACTTGGTGTACTTGTTGATCATAATGTTCTTCGCGTGATTGTAGATTAATGATGACAAAAAAGATATTTTATGTGCAATAAGGACACAGCTCTCAATTGTCAGAATAAACGGACAGGCTCTGAGTGCTCCAATCAAAAGACACATGGTTAAAAGAAGGGATGAAAACTCAAGACCACCTACGGGCTCCCTTACAGGAGACTCACTTGGTATCCAAGGACGAAGAATAACTACAAGTTGAGTGAGTGGGAACAGGGACCCTAGACAAGTGAAACTAAAAAAGAGAAACAGAAAAAAGATGTGCTGATGGGATTAATGACCCCGGCTCACATGAGAGTGGATGCGGAAACCTCCTCCCAAAATCAAAATCACATACATATGTACTATTTGGAAATAGAACAACTACATCAAATCGTGGAAGAACAGCAGGGAGGAAAGCTGCTGTGGCATCCTGTCACCTCAAGGAGAAGTGTGACGTACAGCCCTGGAGATGTGCTCTCTGAGCACGAACCTACTGTACATGTGGTGTGCACAGGAGGATTGGTAGGGTTGGATAGCAAAGAGAGGCAGAAGACTTCGAGAGTCTTGAGGTTCCAGCCACTTGTGGAACAACACAGGGATCCACATCCGGCCGCTGTGGGACAAAAGAAAGGTGGACAGTCTGAGAGACTTCCTAACAGCGAGAGAACAGCTAAAGTGGAAAGGCTTCCACAGGGCTCGCCACTCAGTAGAAAGGACAGGTGCGCCAAATTGCATGGGTGCACTCTGCCCGGCAGGCGATGTAGCTTTCAGGAGCTCCGGTCGCTCCATCCCCCTGGCTGCCCTCGCAGCTCTGAGGCCCCTTACTGTGCTGTAACTGGTACATGGCCTGACTCCCCGCCGTCCCTGGCCTGCAAAACGCCACCCCCACCTACGGCAGCTTCTCCCTGCATGCTCCACACTCTGGCCCTGGCAGTGGAGATGGGCACTGCGGCTTGGACGCAGGAAAGACCTCTTACCTCCCAGCGGTTCTGGGCACCGGTACCGCGCCCCTAGGACCCCTACCATCCAACCAAGGGCTGTGCATCTCCAGAGACTAAAGCTTCTGGTAGCTAGAGTGCACCACCTACAAATATGAACCTTCAAGGGAACGTGGTAACTGAACTCAAATCAATCTTCGTGAGAAAGAGATCTCAAAATTAACATCAGGAGCATGCTCAGGGAGCTACAGAAAATAAAACAGTCAATGTCACTCGAACGAAATTCTCTCTCTCACTTTCTCCCAGAAGCGCTGCTGAGGCCCTGTTCTGAGAGGGGTGCTGCGACTGCAGAACAGGAATTGCACAGATCTCGGGTCCACCCCAGCCAGTGACAGGACACTCCCACATGGGCTCAGACTGAACTGCAAAGGGGGGACGCCGCACGTCTAACTCCACAGAAAAGACAATAGTGCCGCATGCTAGCTTTCCCATCAATGGCTAGAGGCTACATGGCTCCACCGATACCAGGTGAAATCAACACCCCGGGATTCATCTCCTTGGCAATTTTTTTTACCTATGACCCTTGAAAGCAGCACATGGAAAGATACAACCTACCAGTCTCCACAAAACCTCACCTCTCAGTTTTACGCTAGATGTTCCTGCATCACAGCTTCTCTTCATTCCAGTTTTCTCGGCTCGTTGGTGTTAAAAAAAAATTAGTTAGATTTGGAATGAAGTGGTAGGGGGTTAGTAAGATTCTCTTTGACCACCATCAGTAGAACCAAAAGACATCCTTCAGTATGGGAGAATATATTCACTGAAGACAGATTTGATAAGGCATTGCCATCCAAAACATGTATGAAGAGCTCATGGACCTGAACATACAAAATGCAAATGAATCCAATTACAAAATGGGCAGAGGATCTGAACAGACACTTCTCCACAGAATCAATTTCAAGTGGCCGACAGGCACATGAAAAGACGCTCCACATTGCTAACCATCAGAGAAATGCCCATTAAAACCACCATGGGGTATCACCTCACAAAAGTTAGGATGGCCACCACCCAGAAGACAGACAACAACAGATGTCGGCAAGGGTGTGGAGAAAGGGGAACCCTCCTACACTGCTGGTGGGAATGTCAGTTAGCTCAACCATTGTGGAAAGCAGTATGGAGGACTCCCCCCCAAAAAAAGAACAATTACCATCTGACCCAGAAATTCCTCTCCTAGGAATTTACCCTAAGAGTGCAGGAGCCCAGTTTGAAAGAGACAGACGCACCCCTATGTTGATCGCAGCACTCTTTACAATACCCAAGAAATGGAAGAAACCTAAGTGTCCATCAGGAGATGAATGGATAAATGCCCCGGCCAGTGGGGAGTTCAACAAGGGCTCGAGGGGAAGTTAAACTGGATGAGAGACAAACCAGACACAAAGAAGGAGACCAAGTCGAAAGTCTTATCAAGGTCTCAAAGTTTATTGTTACAAGGTAGATTATATAAGAGCTGGGAGGAGGAAACTGCCCCCGCTGAAGTGGCAAGGATTATCTAGGTTGCTAGGATACCTAAATGAAGAATGTTCTCTGGAAAAGATCATGTGTGGGGGATTACTGAGAAAAGACACAATGTTTTACTAAGGAGGAGATGTTATCACAGCAGCTGCTTAATCTCTATCCCAGTGTCTAATCTCAAGCTGGTCAATTGATCTTTCCTAAACGGGGCATGCTTGAGAAACTAGAAGTCTAGGTGAAAAGGGCGAGACCATTGTTTCTATCGCCTACGGTTCCGACATCTCCTCCCTTCTTTTATACAAAAGAGGGGGAGGCCCGCTATTTAGCGGTGGGCATTAACCAATTGGGGGAGTAGTTACCTGGCTCCTCCGAGACTCCCCATTGACGGGGGTCAACTTTGACCCTTGGTATCTTTTGTTTAGGGGAAAAACGGCGTATTTATTTTAGATACCAACCTCCATGCAAATTAGGTTTTTCTCTCAGGGAATTCAGAGGCGGTTTACGGAACTTCCCTTGCGATGCTTACCTTCGCACCCACATTGGTGCCCATATCGCACTCACTTTATTGTGAGCCGATATGCATAGGTCTGAATCCTATGCAGCTTCTAAAGGAGGGGCGTCATCTGGCACATCTTAGCCTTAGTACGCCAGGTCAAGCCAGTGATAGTGGACTTGTATCTGTCTTCAGAGGGCAGTATTGATCTGTTCTCTAATGAAGGTGGTAATTCTCAGGAAGGCCCAAGTTCCAAGGGAGAGCACAAGCATGAGACTAAGGATGGGTCCTAGTATAGGGAGAAGATAAGGACGAAACCCGCTCATCCCAGTCCATAGGGGATTTTCAAACAATTTTTTCTTTCTTTGCACGAGATCTTCTCGAAGTCTTTTTATTTTGTCACGAACTACTCCGGACTTGACTGCATAGAAGCAGCATTTCTCTTCTAAGGCTAAGCAGATTCCACCTTGTTCCGTGGTGAGAAGGTCTAGGCCACGCCTGTTCTGTAAGACTACTTCTGCAAGGGAATCTATTTGGTCTTGAAGATCTTGTAAGGTTCTGTGAAGAAGGTGAAAACGCGAGAGTTGATGGGCTTCATCTTTTTATAAGGTGCTGTTAAGATGTGTGAATATGCCAAAAAGGATCCAGTAAGTGGTAACAAGAATAGTCTGCTGTGCAAGGGTCCACTGGGGAGGGGTGGAGGCAGCAAGTCCTATGCCTAAGATAAAGGAAAGGACTAAACCGGTGGCCAGAATCTATGGAGAGAAGTAAAAGGATATCTCGGGGGGTGTCACCACCCTGAACATTTGGATAAGATTTTTAAAAATCTTCTGGTAAATCTATTGGTTTATTCAACCACTCTGGCAGCCAGTGAGCAGCTCATTCTCTGGTGACAAAAACACAGGCAGATCGCCAGCCCCATATTAGTATGGGATCGGGGCCATTCCAATGGGAAGTGAGGGGATCTCTCCACATGACAGTGACATAGTTTTAACAGTTTGTGGGTGCCAAAGGCGATCAGCTGCAGATTTGCCATGAGCGTCCAGAGTTAGAAAATTAAGAATAAACAAGGCATGATGAAGAATATTTCTTGGAGAGCCTTTCATGGGATATAAATCTCCCATTTTTAATTTGTGGAAGGTATCTTTAATAGTTAAACGGGCTCGTTCGACAATCCCTTGACATTGGGGATTGTATGGTATGCCTGTAAAATGCTTAATTTGTAATTGGCGACAAAATTCTTGGAATTTTTTTCCAGTCTATCCAGGACCATTATCAATCTCGATAATCTCGATTTTACCCATGACACTAAGACAATTGAGTACATGAGCAATAACATTTTTTGAAGCTTCTCCAACATGGAGGCTGGCAAAAATAAATCCACCAAAGGTATCTACAGTAACATGAAGATATTTAAGATTTCCGATTAGGGGACGTGTGTTAAATCCATTTGCCAGATCTCATTGGGAACTAGTCCCCTAGGGTTCACACCCAAGTGAGGAACAGGCAGGAGAGTGACACAATTTGCACATTGTTTAACAATCTGACTGGCTTGTTCTGTAGTAATTATTAAAAGAACACGTAAGGTTTGAGCATTAAGGTGGTGTAAAGAGTGAGCTTTTTTGGTTTGAGCCGCAGGGACAAGCTCAGCGAGAAGGGCAAATTGGGTAGCTTTATCAGTCACAGCATTGCCTGTGCCTAGAGGTCCAGGAAGACCAGAATGGGCACGAATATGGCTTATATAAAATTGATGTTGCCTGGAATGTATGCACTGCTGGATGGAAAAAAACAGAGGGGTGGCGTTTGTAGTGGGTTTTATATAAGGCACGGTCTCTAAAAGGGGAATGGATTGAGCAATATAAGCACTGTCAGTGTATAGGTTAAAAGGAGTATTTGGGAGTTGTTGAAAAACTTGTAAACTTGCAAAGAGTTCAACCAATTGAGCGGAGTGGAATGGGGATTGTAGGGAAGTGGTTCGATTATCTATGGGTAGGCTGCCACTCCGTTGGAGGAACCATCAGTGAAAACTAGGTGGCCATGAGGAAGGGGTTGGGAGGAGGTCAATGTAGGGACAACAAATGGTTGGGTCCTTAAAAAATGGAGAATCTTCTTAACAGGGTAATGATTGTCAAGGGCTCCCTGAAAAGAGGTGCAGGATGTTGCCCATTCATTGTCATTCTCTATCAACCACTGGATTTGGGTAGGGTAGGATAATTTTGTTGGCGTCTTTACCGAATACTTTCCTGCTGTGGTGGCGTCCGATATTTATCAGTTCAGCCACCCAGGAGGTATAGGGGATAAGACTTTGGGTGGGGAGGCAGGTAAATGGACCCAGAAAAGGGGCCCCTCTTGCCAGAACACTCCAGTGGGTGTAAATCAGTAGCACAAATGACTAGGAGAAGAGGCTTCTCGTAAGAGATAAAGGTGACCGTTTGGTTTAGAATTGCGGCTCCCACTGCCTTTAGGGCTTCTAGGGCGGGGGCTGTTAATGAGCGACTGGAAGTTGGATCTGGGTCTCTTTTAAGTATATCAAACAAGGGTTTAAGCTCTCCAGTAGTTAGCTTGAGATAAGGCCTGAGCCCATTAATATCTCCTAGAAATTTTTGAAAATCATTTAAAGTTTTTAAGCAATCGGTTTTAAGTTGAACCTTTTGTGAAAGAATCTTTTTATGAAAGATTTCAAAGCCTAAAAACAAGTAAGGGTTTTTTAATTGAATTTTATCTGTGGCTATCTGAAGACAGCTCTGGTAAGGGCCCTAGAAAGCTATTGGGAATAAGCAAGGAGTTCAGTGGGGTTAGGAACAGCTATGAGGATGTCGTCCATGTAGTGAATTAAATATGTAGAAGGCCATCTTTGTCTAAATGGGTCTATAATTTGAGCTACAAATTTTTGGCACAGCGTAGGGCTGTTTGCCATTTCTTGGGGCAGAAATTTCCATTGGAATCTTGGCATCAGGCCTTAAAAATTAATCACCAGCAAACTAAATGTAAATTGCTTGCGATCTTTAAGATGTAGGGGGTTTGTGAAAAAGCGATCTTTTAGGTCAATGATGATTTTACAGTATTCCCCAGAAATCGCCACAGGAGTGGGGAGGCCTGTTTGAAGGACCCCCATAGGTACCATAGCTTTATTAATTTCTCTAAGATCTTGAAGTAACCTCCAATTTCCTGATTTTTTCTTTATGACAAAAATAGGAGTATTCCAGGGTGAGGTCATGGGCTCGATATGGCCTGCAGCAAATTGTTCCTTTACTAACATTGTGGCTGCAGCCAGTTTTTCAGAAGTTAAGGGCCATTGATCAATCCATACAGGCTCTGTTGTTTTCAGGATATTTTATCTGCATGGGATACATGTATGTCAACGGCCGTTAGGGTAAATTTTCATAGCCAATTCCAGCATTATCAGTTTTTATGGTGACCGGGACTGGCTCTTTTGGGCCCTGAGAGTGTTTGCCCAACCTTTGTCCAGGGCGATAGCCTTGATTGAGCATCTGGTGAGTGACCAGTTCATTAGGGCTGCACATAATAAGCTTCACTTGAGAGAGAATATCTCTGCCCCAGAGGTTGATAGGTAGGCCTGGAACCACGTAGGGCTGGACAGTACCGTTATTGTCTTCTTCATCTTCCCATTGAATAACTTTGGAGCTTTGTAGGGGGTTGGAGGTCTGTCCAATACCTCTAAGGTGAGTCATGTAAGCGGTGAGAGGTCAAGATGTAGGCAATCCTTACTGGAAATAATTGTGGCATCTGCGCCAGTATCTATAAGGCCTTCAAAGTTTTTCCTTTTAATTTTAACTAAGAAGGGGTCTTTTTTGAGTGATCTCTTGTGTCCGATAAACATCTGATGATCCAAAAGCATGGGGGCCTCTCTTTTGCTTATAGCAAGGATTTTTTTCATCGAGGGGGAGTAATATTAAGAGAGCAATCCATTGGCCAGAGGAAATGGTAATTGGTCCCTGATAGGCTGTAGCCATAAGTTCAATTTCTCCAGTATAATTGTTGTCAATGACTCCTGGAGAAATAGTGAGGCTCTGAATAGTGGAGATGGCGCGACACAGAATAAGACCAAAGGTGCCTTGTGGCAAAGGGCCAAAAATCCCCGTTGGAAGAATTTGACTCCCCATTTCTGGGGTCAATATTGACTGGGAGTTGGAACAGAGGTCCAGTCCTGCGCTACCGGCGGTTGCTCGAGAGAGGATAGTGACGCTGGATTTTTGACTGACTGGGAGAAGAACCTGACGACCCCAGGGTTCTGTCCCGGGTAGGTATTTTGGGCCCTGGGGTGGGTCCTGTAACAAGTTTCCCTGCTTCGGAGGCAGAGGATTACCCTGTATATCAGCGTTGGAGCGGTATTCGGAGGCCCAATGTTTACCCCGTTTGCATCGCAGGCACAGGAATGATGGGAGCAATCGTTCGGTCCTAGGGGCTGTGCACTCCCTTGAAAAATGACCTGGTTGCTTGCAATTAAAGCAAGTCTTGGGCCTGACTCCCTGAGTAAACTCTTTAAGAGCTGTTCCTATGGCTATTCCGGTATTGCGAGAGGTTTGGTCATCGGCACAAAGTTTTATAAAAACAGAGACATTTTTGCTGCGGCGATCATGACGCATAACCGCCGCGTGGCAAGCTGGGTTAGCATTTTCAAAAGCAAGATGCTTAATGAATTCATTATCTGTTTCCTCCCTTCCCATGAGGCGTTTGGCGGCCTCTGTAAGGCGGCCTATGAATTCACTGTAAGGTTCCTGCGGCCCCTGTCTAACCTCGGCAAGAGAGGTGACAGCCGACCCGTTAGAAGGGAGGCTCTTCCAGGCCTTAAGGGCTGCATGTTGGATTTGTGTGAGTAAGCCTGGAGAAAACTTAGCCTGTTTTTCATTTGTGTCATACGGGCGATTGCCCAGAAGTTTGTCTAATGTCCAGGATTTGGAAGGACCGCCAGCAGCCATATTGTGGTGGACAGTATCCTGGCATCTTTCAGTGTAACCAGCTTTACATAAGAGAAAGTCACCTCTTCTTAAGATGGCTTTAGTTAACATGCTCCAATCATTAACTGTAAGCCAGTCTTCGCTTAGAGACTCTAACAATGAAATAGTAAAGGGGGCAACAGGGCCATATGAGGAAACAGCATTCTTTAAATCTTTTATACTTTTAAATTTAAGGCGGCGGTTCAGCTGAGTCCTAATGGTTGAAGTTGCATTCTCGTCCTCTCCCTAAGTGTTTTCTGACTCAGGCTGAGCTATAGGCTCTTCTGCATCCGTATCTGTCCCTTCTGATTCTCGCGGTTCAGCCTAATTTGACTCTCCCTCAGTTGGTTCTCCCTTGGTCAGTCTAGTTTGGGATCGGGTCACTGGGAAGACATGAAGGGTTATAGTTTCGGTTTTAACTTTCTGAACGGGGGGAGCAGAGGGAAACTTACTTTTATTTTCTGAACAGGGGAGACGGGCGGTAGCTTATTTCTAAGTCAAGGACACGTAATTGCCTAAGCATTTGTGATATCTCCCTTTTGATGTGAAGCAGTGCCTCAAGGGACTGCACCTCCCGAGAGAGTTTAACAGTGGCTTGTTAAAGGGTGTGGTATGTTATAGGGTGTGGTATGTTATAGAGAGGTGGACCTGCACGTAAAGATGATTGAGGGGGCCAATCAAGATTATGCAGCTTAGTGGCGGCATCTTTTAGTTTGGCATCCTCTTCAGGACAGAGGGGATCATCATCAGGGATGTTGGACTTGAGACCGAACAGGACTGGGTAAATAGATTTTGGGGGGTCCGCTAGAAGGCAGATCATTCTTAACCTCGGGCATGGGAATGGAGACAGAGGGACAATAAGAGGCTGGAGAGGAGGGATGAATTTCCTCGGGGAACTCCTTTTTGTGGAGAGAAGTCTGACTGGTTTTAAACTTTCCCTTCAGATAATTTTCACTATCATCAACAATCTTTGAAACATCTGGGTGACAGTGGCGGACCTGCAACACATCGTTCATGAGATTCCTATAAGAAAATGCCTGTACTGGGACCTTCTCAGGGCCAAAGGAATGATAATAATCATTGTGGCAGTTGCCAACTCGGCGCCACTGTTTCTCATCTATAGTTCCTTCCTGGGGGAACAATGGGCAGACATCCTCTAGCAACATATTGAAAATAAACTAAATCTTTTTTCTTAACCCGTATTCCTCATGTCTTGAGAGAAGCCTTAAGTCCCTTAACAAATAACTCATGCTTATTTAGTGTTTGCCCCATGATTGCGTCGCTTTCCTTACCTTTATCAATCTGTGTCACAGGCGTGTAATCCTGTGGTGATCTTCATGCGGATCTTCACTCACCGCTGGTGTGCCGATCCAAAGAAAGAAGGACGGCCGTCCATATGAGCGACGTCCAGATCAGGCTTCGTACCTCGAGCCCCACGTTGGGCGCCACATGCCCCGGCCGGTGGGGAGGTCAACAAGGGCTCGAGGGGAAGTTATCCTGGATGAGAGACAAACCAGACACAAAGAAGGAGAACAAGTCGAAAGTCTGATCAAGGTCTCAAAGTTTATTCTAACAAGGAATATTATATAGGATCTAGGAGGGGGAAAAAGCCCCAGCTGAAGTGGCAAGGATTATCTAGGTTGCTAGGATACCTATCAGAAGAATGTTCTCTGGAAAAGATCATGGGTGGGGGATTACTGAGAAAAGACAGAAGGTTTAACTAAGGAGGAGATGTTATCACAGCAGCTGCTTAATCTGTATCCCAGCAGTCTAATCGCAAGCTGGGTCAATTGATCTTTCCTAAACGTTGCAGGGTTAAGAAACTAGAGACCTAGGCAAAAAGTGCGAGACCATTGTTTCTATGGCCTACATCTCTCGACAGCTAAAGAAGAGATTGTATATACACACAATGGAATATCATTCAGCCATAAGAAGAAAACTAATCCTACCACCATTTGCAACAACACGGACGGAGCTAGAGGGTGTTATGCTCAGTGAAATAAGCCAGGTGGAGAAAGACAATTATCCAATTATGTCACTCCTCTGTAAGGTATAAGAACAAAGCAAAAATGGGAAGGTAAAAAACAGCAGCAGACTCACAGAACCCAAGAATGGACAAACAGCTACCAAAGGGAAAGGGACCTGGGATTATGGGTGGGAAGGGTTGATACAGGGGTAAAGGGGGCATTACGATCCACACACATAATGTAGGGTGTGGGGTCCACGGGGATTGCAGTATAACACACTGAAGACAGGTAGTGTTTCCATAGCATCTTACTACATTGATGGACAACGACTGTAATGGGGTGTGCGGAGTGGACTTGCTAATGTTGGTAGGGGGGATTAGGGGGAGTCTAGTAAACAAAATGTTGCTCATGTAATTGTACATTACTGACACCAAAAAAAAAAGTGATACTTCTTGAGTGCCCAGAGAGACAGTCTGTAGAAAATAGCCCTTCCTGCCACCGTGGATGCTTTCTCTTCGGATTTGGCAGTGCTCAGTCATAGATTCAGTGGTATAGCGAGGCCCTTCTCATTTTTCCTCAGCTCTAAAACTGAATTGCTGTAATAATATGTGTCTGGGCTTTTGAAATAAGCGGATTTTATGATGTTTACGAATGTAAAGAAGCAATAACCAGATACCGAGGGAAATTTGCCGAAGGGGCGGGGACAGGTACCCTACACAAGTTAAACTGAGAAACAAACAAACACACAAATGGATTCTGATTGAATCCCAAGAGACAGTCAGTACAAAATAGCCCTATCTAGTCACAATGAATTCTTTTTGTTTGGTTTCAGCGTTGCCCAACCATAGATGTAGTGGTACAGCAATATCCTTCTCATTTTTTCTAACCTCAATAACTGAATTGCTGTAATAATATGCATCTGGGCTTTTGAAATCAGTGCATTTTATGATGTTCATTTATGTAAAATAGTAATAACCACCTAAAGACGGAAGTTTGGACACTCAAGTAAACATGTCACTCCACAACACACACTTTGTTCCCAACTGCTCTTCTCCAGAAATAGGTGTTCCTTTTTATGTCTCTCCTACTATCAGCGGTGATCACACAAATGTCCCTCAAACTTGGTGGTGCTAAAAGCACTAAGTATTCTTTTCTGTCTACAAAAGGCCCAGAGGCAGGATACTTGTGGCCTTCAGGGAGGAATTAGTTAATGAATGTGGCTAATTACACTCAGCAAGCGAGAAGGAGGTAAAAGAGGACAGAGGACAGAGATACAGGTTCAAGTCCATGCACCACCATTTACTGGTTTTGTAAGCACACGTAGCTAATTCGACCTGCAAGTGTCTGAGAACCCAGTAATCTAACTATGGCCTAGTCACTTCACAAGATTTTTGTAACCATAATTTAGGGAAGTGACGTAGGCCATGTTGTTATATGTTCTGTACATAAGACAAGATAGGCAGACAGAAAGATGATTGATTCATAGATAGATAGATAGATCGATAGATAGATGACAGATAGATAGATACATAGAGAGATAGGTGATAGACATGATAGACAGATGATAGGAAGATGGATAGATAGACAGATAGATAGGTAGATAGATAGATACTTAGATAGATAGAAAGATAGAAGGATAGATAGATAGAAAGATAGAAGGATAGATAGATAGACAGACAAACAGACAGATAGTTAAATAGATACAGATACATATTGATTAACAAGAAGCTACTACTCATAACCAGGTGTTCAATTGTGAAAGCACATAGTTATACTACAAACAAAAAGGAAGAATGAAATCCAGTTTAAGAAGTGCAGTAAGCAGCCATAAGAAGAAAACAAATCCTACCATTTGCAATGACGTGCATGGAGCTAGATGGTAGTATGCTCAGTGATATAGGCCAGGCAGAGAAAGACAAGTACCAAATGATTTCACTCATCTGTGGAGTATAACAACAAAGAAAAACTGAAGGAAAAAAAACAGCAGCAGACTTACAGAACCCGATAGTGGACGAACAGTTACCAAAGGGAAAGGGACTGGGCAGGGTGGGTGGGTAGGGAGGGATAAGGTCGGGGAGAATGAAAGTGGATACTAGGATTAGCACGTAAAATGCGTGGGGTCGTGGGGCAAAGGGAGAGCTGTACAACACAAAGACAAGTAGACATTGTACAGCATCTTACTACACGCTGATGGACAGCGACTGTAATGGGGTGTGTGGGGAGGGACATGGTGAAGGGGTCTAGAGCAAAGAACTATGCTGATGGACAGAGACTGTAAGAGGTTTTTTGTCGGTCTTGGTGAAGGGGGGAGCCTAGTAAACATAATGTTCTTCACATGATTGTAGATTAATGATAAGAAAAGAAATTTATTAAGTGCAATAAGGGCACAGCGCTGAATAATCAGAATAAAAGGACAGGCTTTGCGTATTCCAAACAAAACATACAGGGTTAAAAGAAGGGATGAAAACTCAAGAGCACCTATGTGCTCCCTTACAGGAGAATCACTTGAGATCCAAAGACACAGACAAACTACAATCCGAAGGGGTTGGGACAGGTAACCTACACAACTGAAACAGAAAAACAAATAAACAAATCGATTCTGTTTGAGTCCCAGAGACAGTCAGTAGAAAATATCCCTATCTGGCCACAATACACTCTGTACGGAAGGCAGGAGAGCTTTCAGGAGCTATGGGCGCTCCATCCCCCTGACTGTCCTTGCAGCTCTGAGGCCCCTTACTGTGCTGTGACTGGTACACGGCCTGCCTCCCCACTGGGACCGGCCTGCAAAACAGCTGACCCCAGCTATGGCAACTTCTCCCTGCATGCTCAGCAAACTGGCACTGGCAGTGGAGACCGGCACTGCGGCAGGGAAGCAGGAAAGACCTCTTTCCTCCTGATGGGTGTGGGCACCGGCACTGCTCCCCTGTGACCTGGACCACACCCCAAGGGCTGAGCATCTCCAGAGATTAAAGCTTCTGGGAGCTAGAGGACACCACCTACAATTATGAACCTTCAAATGAACCTGGTAACTGGACTCCAATCAATCTTCCTGAAAAAGAGATCTCAAAATAAACATCAGGAGCATGCTTAGGGACCTACAGTAAATAAAACTGTCCCTGTTTCTTGAGCGCAATTCTCTCTCACTCTCGCTCTCCTGTGAGCGCTGCTGAGGCCCTGTTCCAAGAGAGGTGCTGCGACAGACCAGCAGGAATGGCACAGCTCTCGGGTCCACCACTTCCGGTGCCAGGACAATCCCACACGCGCACTGACTGAACTGCAAACGGGGGATGTCGCCCATATAACTCTGCAGGAAAGGCTACAATGCCACATCGTAGCTTTCAAATCAATGGCTAGAGGCTACGTGGCTCCACCGATAACAGGTGATGTCAACACCCCGGGCTTCATCTCCTTGGCAATCTTTTTTCCCTATGACATTTGAAAGCAGCACATGGAAAGATACAACCTACGATTCTCCACAACACCTCACCTCTCAGTTTTACGCTACATGTTCCTGCATCAGAGCTTCTCCAATTTGTACCAGTTTTCTTGGCTGGTTGGTGTTCTGGAAAGAAAATAAAATTACTCAGAGCTGGAATGAAGTGGTGTTGGGTTCAGTAAGATTCTGTTTGACCACCATTAGTAGAATCAAAAGACATCCTTCAGTATGGGAGAATATACACACTGATGACATATTTGATAAGGTGTTGCCATCCAAAATATGTATCAAGAGCTCAAGAACCCCAACACACAAAAAGAAAATGAATCCAATTACAAAATGGGCAGAGGATCTGAACAGACTCTTCTCCACAGAAGCAATTTCAGGTGGCCGACAGGCACATGAAAAGACGTTCCACATCGCTAACCATCAGAGAAGTACACATTAAAACCACAATGGGGTATCACCTAACACCAGTTAGGATGGCCACCAAACAAAATACAGAAAACAGCAGATGTCGGCAAAGGTGTGGAGAAAGGGGAACCCTCCTACACTGCTGGTGGGAATGTCCGTCAGCTCAACCATTGTGGAAAGCAGTATGGAGATTCAACAAAAAACCAAAGAACAGAAATACCATTTGACAAAGGAAATCCTTTCCTAGGAATTTATCCTAAGATTGCAGGAGCCCAGTTTGAAAGAGACAGATGCACCCCTATGTTGATCACAGCACTCTTACAATAGCCAAGAAATGGATGCAACCTAAGTGTCCATCCGGAAATGAATGGATAAAGAAGAGGTGGTACATACACACTATGGAATATTATTCAGCCATAAGAAGAAAACAAATCCTACCACCATTTGCAACAACACAGACAGAGCTAGAGGGTGTTATGCTCAGTGAAATAAGCCAGGTGGAGAAAGAAAAGTATCCAAGGATTTCACTCCTCTGTGAGGTATGTGAACAAAGGAAAACGGGAAGGAACAAAACAGCAGCATTCTCACAGAACCAAAGAATGGACTAACAGGTACCAAAGGGAAAGGGACATATGAGGATGGGTGGGATGGGAGGGATAAGTGGGTAAAGGGGGCATTACGATCTGCACACATAATGTAGGGGGTGTAGGGCCACGGGGATTGCAGTATAACACACAGAAAACAGGTAGTGATTCTATAGCATCTTACTACATCGATGGACAGCGACTGTAATGGGGTGCGGAGAGTGGACTTGATAATGGGGGGGAGGGGGAGGCAGAGGGAGACTAGTAACCATAATGTTGCTCATGTAATTGTACATTACTGACAACAACAACAAAAAAAAGTGATTCTGTTGACTGCCCAGAGAAAGAGTCAGGAGAAAATATCCCTTCCTGCCACCGTGGATGCTTTCTGTGTGGTTTTGGCCGTGCCCAGGCATAGATTCAGTGGTATAGCAATGCCCTTCTCATTTTTTCTCACCTCAACAACTGAATTGCTGTAATAATATGCATCTGGGCTTTTGAAATCAGTGGATTTTATGATGTTTACGAATGTAAAGAAGCAATAACCAGATACCGAGGGAAGTTTGGATGCTCAACCGAACACATCACTCCACAACACACTCTTTGCTCCCAACTGCTCCCATCTAGAACTCGGTGTTCCTTTTTACCTGTCCCTCCTCCTATCAGCAGTGACTCCGATGTCCCTCAAACATGGTGGTGAGGAAAGCACCAAGTTTCCTCTTCTGTCTAATACAGGCCTGTGGTACAGGTCCTCCCAGAGGAAAAGCAGTAGCAGTGGGAGAAAACCCAAAGACGTAGAAATACAAGATGGTACTGTACAATGAAAACTGACACAAGGGACTTCCGAGACCCATACTTAATTCCATCAGAGACGCGAAAGGAGCCGCCCCCATACAACAAAACTACACCACTACGGAGAAAGCACAGGCAAAGAACAAGAAGAGATCTGGAATCTTACCCCACTGGGCCAGAGAGAGGAGTTTTCACAGCAGCAGCAGCAGTAGCAGTAGCTGGGGCCTGCCCCACACGCTCTGCGCTCATCGCCGTTAAAGATAAGTTCGTCGGCTTGGCTCGCCGAGCCTCTCCCTAAGCACCCAGAGGCATACACAGTGGGGACTGAGGGGTCATCAGTGGCATCTCGCCCACATTTATGTTCCGCATGGTTTGGAACATAACGAACGGTTGGTGGGCGTGCGATCAGCACCAGGTACAACTGAACGGGCAGCTGAGCTTTGAAGCTGAGTACAGTCATTCACTGTCACCACTGTTCAACAGATCCCGTGACCCGAGAAGTGATGTGCACGAGCTGACACACTCACATTTGATAAGGGAGGTTCTCACCAAGGACAGAGAACGGAGAGGAGGGCACGCAAGTGAGAGTGCACGGGAAGCCTCCAAGAGGATTTGAATAGAGAGGTGGGTCTTCAACGATCCATGTTCTTCTGCTGGGGTGAAATGTCTTAAAAACCAGAGGCAAGATGTGGAAACCCCCAGAGGAAATAATTCAGAGGCTAAAAGACACGAGACAGGATCTTTTCAAGGAGCAGGGAGGTTGGCTCATAGGGATGGAAATGTAGACAATGTGAAGACCTGACCCTGAGTTGGGGCTGGAGAATTTCACATTTTATTCTGTAACAACGTCAGTGCTTCCACAGTGAAGCAGTGAGCAAGCAGGGCTTAGGTCCAAAAGGAAAGACCTGAGAACTAGAAGCAGGGTTACTGACACGGGACACGAGTTTCATAGGTTATAACATAAAGGATGAACAGTCAGGATTGGAAATGGACAGGCTGACTACTGAGAGGAGGCAAGGTTGCCCCACAAACTTCCAGCTTGGCTGACGGGCAAGAAGAACGATGCCATCAAGACCAAGAGTCAAAAGGAGAAGTATTTTAAAAATAAAAGTGTTTCCCAGTTTTCTGTGTTGTGTTATTTACGTACGAGACACAGGCCCCCAAAACTAGATCAGAGAGAAAATCTGGGCGGCCAGGCCCAGTCAGAATGCGGGATGTGTCTATGCTGAGACCCGTTGGTCCCCGACCTACGCTTTCTGTGAGAAGCAAAGAAAGAACCTGCCCGCTAGATAGAAAGGCAAGTTATGGAGTCTGCTCCTTCCTCAGAAGTCAGCCACATGGCTGGCCATGGCCGAGAAGGCTTGCCTGGCTCCAGGTGTCCCAGAGAAGCAGGGAAGGCCCGGGAAAGGGTGGGCCGCGCCCCGGGCAGCCTCTTGGTGGCTCCATGCCGGGCTGTGTTCAGGACATGGTCACCGCGAGCAAGGGGGAGTGGTGGAGGCAAGGAGCTTGCCGCCCGCAACACCCCGGGTGCTGAGCCCATGCAGAGCTGGCAACCGGGCAGGCTGAGTTCTGACAGACACGGGCACTGCAGCCCTCGACTGTCCACATGGTGGCCTCGTTGGTCCGAACACCTGCATTTCCCTCAGCGGGCAATTCCGGGGGCTAGGGATTCTTCTGGGTTTCGCCTTGGGGACGCACCGTGGCTTTGGCCCAGTGTCTCCTCTGGGTGTGGCCCGTGTGCTTAAGGCAATGGGGGTGTTGTGCAGCAGCCCCTGGGTGACATCACAGCGGCCCAGGGCTCTTTGTAATGCATCCCCTGGCTGACATACATACCAGGCTCGCCCTACCTTGGCAGCTCAGTGCGTGCTTGGCCTGAGAAAGAGTTAGTGGCAAAGGAGACCCTCTCCCTAGATTCAGACCCTTTCTTCAGATCGTTTGGCACACTCCACAAACCGTTTTGCCGTGTGGACTGTTTCCTCCTTCCTTAGGATCGTACCCCACCCCGCCGGCCACCTCCCCAGCCCCAACTTCTTTGCCCGCCGATACTTCCGGTCCTCGGGGAGCTGCTCCCTATCCCTCCTGCCAGGGAGAACCATGCACATGCCCGTTGCCCATGTCACAGGCTGTTCCACCGGGATCCTGTGCCTTTAGCAGCTGGCTTTTCCCACTTTAACCAGCAGAGATCCCTCTACCACTTGGAGCAGTCCTGAGCCTCTTGACCATCCTAGGCTCCCAGCAGACGGCTGGAGAGAGACCACCCAGACGAGCTCCTCCTCTCCAGGGCACATGGGAACCACTACCAGCCCGCCTCGAGGTGTCCTATCTCTGCAAAACCGCCATACAGAGTCAGTCAAAAGACCAGGCCTTTTGCAGCACAAGCACCGGCCCGATGGCTGGCTCTGATGCTCTGGACAAGCCGATAGACACGACTACACCACTGCTAGCCATCGTCTTCTGGTTCCCCTAGGCACCGCACGAGACCATGGGCAGCACCACCGCCGGCCTCCTGTGGGCCTCAGACGACCACCACGTGGGCGGTCTTCATCTGGTCTTCCCTGGCCCCATACGATGCCGTGGGAGGCACAGATGATGGCCTCGGCTCTCCCCGCAAGGCGGACGATGACCCTATCTGCAAGCCACCGCTTTCGGGAGAGGCACCTACAACTGCCCCCTGGCCTTGGACAAGTCCGTGGGCTACACAGGCGCCATTCTGAAGGCTGATGCTCAAAACAAGCCGATGGACATGATACCATCCTCGATGGCCGTCATCTTCCATTAGCCCCTGACCACACATGAGGCCGTGGGCAGCTCCACCTTCGGCCCAAGGGCCGGCAATGACGGTCAAGGTAAGCACATTCACACGACAACACCCTCGATAGCCTTCATCCTCCGTTGGCAACGGCTCTGCAAGGGACCGTAGGCAGAAAAACCTCTGGCCACCTGTGCACCTTAGACAACTACCGCATGAGCGGTCATCGTCTGGTCTCCCCTGGCCCCATATGATGCCATGGGAAGCACAGAAAACTACCTCGGCCCTACCTGTAAGTCAGCCTCTGACCGGATGGGCACTCCACTACCCTCAGGAAAGGCACATACAACTTCCCTCCGGTCCCAGACAAAGCACAAGGCAGCACAAGCGCCTGCCCGAACGCTGACACTGATGCTCAGGATGAGCCGATGTGACACAACACCTCCATCAATGGCTGTCATCTTCCGGTCACCCCCCAGCTCCACACGATTCCGTGGGTAGCTGCACCGCCATCGTCCTGCGCACCTCAGACACCCACAGGATGGGGAGTCATCCTCCCGGCTCCCCTGGACCCACAGGGTGCTGTGGGAGGCACAGACGATGGCCTCGGTGCTACCCGCAAGTCGGACTAGGACCCAATGGCATTCCACCACCATGGGGAAAGGCACCTACTCTATACCCCGTGCCCCAGATGACGCAGTGGGCAGCACAAATGTTGTCACGAAAGCTCACTCAATCTCTCTATACAAGCCAATGGACACGACGCCACCATCACTAGCCGTCATCTTCTGGTCCCCACCGGGACCCACACTAGGCCATGGGCATCACTACCGCTGGCCTCCTTTGCACCTGATAAAAACACCACGTGGGCGGTCATCATACGGTCAGACCTGGACCCATACGATGCCATGGGAGGCACAGCCGAATAACTCGGCCCTACCCCTAAATCGGCCTCTGACCCGGTGGACACGCCGCAGACCTTGCCAATGGCACCTACAGATCTCCCCTGGCTCCAGACAAGGCCTATGTCCTCCTATTTATTTAACAAAATCTTTCCCACAATATGTGTGTATATTATATACTCACACTAAACCCTGCTCTTGCTAGTATGCCTCTGCTCTGTTTACTCTTTGACAAGGGGACAGTGGAAGAACATACATACATGAGTGATAATGTTCTGAGCCACACTTAAATATGCAACATGTTCCATGCCCCAGTGACTGGGATGTGGAAGTAGCCGCGTTTTATGACTGTGCGTGCTCACCGTGAGGTCTGCGTGCTGAGCGTTTAATGGATGACAACCCAGGGGGAGGCAAGCCCAGAAGAAGGAGACCCGGTTGGCTTATGTGGCCCTTTCCCTCTCCTCTCCCACTGCTCTGAGATCACTGGAGGCTAGGGAATCCTGGCTGTGACACAGGAAACCACTATTATCATTTTGGTTTTTAAACATGCTTAATTCTGTATGTGTGTGCCTTGTGTAACTTAAGACTTTGGCCGATCTTCCTCACACATTCCCACTTCCCATTGAGAGATTGGATTTGGCATCCAGGTCCTCGAGGCTGGAGGAATGACAGAAGGAATTGTTTCTCACTGCTGTGTGATAATTGAAATTTTAAGCTTTGAATTTATCAAGTAGCTTAGTAATATCAGAAAAGGCCCTCCTTAATAACTGCCTGGCCTGACTCTAACCTATACTGCTAACATGTCAAACCACTTTGAGTTACAACTGTGCCCACTTCTCGCTGATCCTAGAGTCTGCAGGGTCTCCACCAGACTTAATACACGCAGAATTATCAACCTGTGAAGACCACGTTCTAGTTGGAGGGGAGGAAAGAGACTATAAACATCTGTAAGTTCTCTGGTAGCTAAGCCAGTAACAAACACTATGAAGAATAAAAAGCAGGATATGGAGGACTGAGATTATAGGCAGAGAGAAGCAGGGCTTTCAAAATAAACAGTGGGCAGGGTAAGCCTCACCAGGGAGGTGGGCCTTGAATAGTCTAGAAGGAGGTGACAGAAGCAGGTATCTGAGCGTAAAGCATTCCATACAATGGGATAAATTACTGAAAAAGTCAAGAGGAAGGATGCTTGTGGTCTTCAGGGAGCAGTCAGTCAACAAATGCGGCTAGAATACTGTCAAAAAGGTGGGAAAAGAAGACCTGGGACAGAGATATGGGTTGAAGTCCTTGCACCACCATTTACTAGTTTTGTAGTCACATGCTGTTGATATGATGTGCAAATGTCTCAGTGAACCCAGTGCTGTCTGTCTCTAAGTCCTAGTTACCTTGCAGGCTTTTGGAAACATAAGTAGGGAAATGACATATAAACCATCTTGTGAAGTGTTCTGTGCATATGGATAGATGGGTAGAAAAAAAGATATTGATAGATAGGACAGATAGACAGATAGATGACAGATTAGATAGGATAGATGATAGGTATAGATAGATCGAATAGATAGATAATAGATAGATAGATGGATAGATAGATAGATAGATAGATAGATAGATAGATAGATAGATAGCCATAATAGATAGCCATGTTGTTAACTGTGTGTAAGGCTGGGGTTACTGATGGGAGGAGCAAGCACATCGGACACTGATGATGTGCCAATGTCTCCGGCTGCTGCCTCCTCCCACATGGGACACTGATTATGTGCCCAAGTTCTTGGCAGTTGCCCCCTCCCAACCTGAAAAATATGCTTTGGGCTAGCAAATCCTCATGCTGCTGTAAATCTTTAGCTCTGCCTCCCCCTACATTCTTTAAAATCTCGCTGCCTGTCTACTTATGTGTGAACTCCCCAGCCTTAATTGCTATAGACTGGGGAAATCTTGCCCAGGTATTTGCGTTCAAATAAACTACCGGGCCCTTTGTTGCCTCTCTTCACCTTCTTATTTCAGCTAGAATTTATCTTACACTGTTCTGTACATAAGGATAGATGGGTAGACAAAATGATGACGAAAGGTAGATGACAGACAGATGACATGTGATAGATTGATTGGAAATAGATACATTAGATAGACGTTAGATATTCATAGATTAGAAGAATAGATTGACAGAGATGACAGATAGATAAGACATATAAAGATGACAGATGATAGACTAGATAGGAAAGATGATATAGGTAGGTTAGATTAGACAAATAGATGATATATAGATACAGAGTTATGAACTGAATTTATGGGCCCTCACCTCACCATCTTTCGCTCCTCCTAACACCCCACCACCACCACACACACACAAACACACACACACACACAAGTTCATATTTGAACTCAGTCAGGGTTGAAGCCCTAACCCCCACTGTCATGGTATTGGGAGGTGAGGCCTTTGGAGGTAATTAGGTTTGGAAGATATCATGAGGGTGTGGGTGGAGCTGACATTATGCAGTCAGTGCTATTTAGAGGAACAGAGGACAGAGCTTTCTCACTCGACCCTGTGAGGACACAGCAGGGATGCAGCCATATGCAAGACAGAAGAAGGGACCTCACCAGGAACTGAACCTGACTTGATCTAGGACTTCTGCTTACAGAATTGCGAGAAATCAGTGTCTATCGATTAAGCCCCCACTCAATGACACTCTGGTTATCAGCTTGAGTAGACTAACATAGATATGTAGGTAAGCAGAGATGCAATGAGATGACGGATGGAGAGAGCCTATGCATAGATATCTGTGCTTAGGTGCCTGCATAGGTATCTGTGTTTAACCACGTCAGCACTTTGAAGTCTGCTCCCTTTGGGGGGAACACCAGGTGCACAACTTATGCACGTTTCTTTTTTAAAGTGTGGGCTGCAGTTTCCAATAACTTGGGTCTCCGTTAACTCTCAGCCGTGTATATGTGTCTGTGAGTGTGCTTGTGTGTGTGTACACCACTGCCCCTATAGGTGTACTATCACAGGAGTATCAAAAGTAACAAAAGAACGCAGAATAGGGCAAACATCTTGCAAACTATGACCAGAAAGAATAAAATTTTTCCACTAGACTCTGGGGATATCTTTGCCAAGTGTTTCTATGCGATTTTAGAAAGATCTTGCTGGAAATGTTGCTGGGACCACTCTGAACCGTCAAGTTAGTTAAGGTAAATAGCGAGAAGAGGAGAGCAGCAAAGAACACCCTCGGTGTGTCTCCTATGCATCAGGCCAAGGTGTACAGGATTTAATTCTACTACACCACTTCATCTCACTATGGCTGACGTGGGATGACCTTATACATCACCTTCATCCGTTAGTAAAAAGTTACTTCAGAATCACCTCCCTTAACAGAAATTAAATAAGTGCGGGGACATAAACATTCCTAGAATTCCTGCCACCATCACCCAACTCTTTATACTCAGTACCCTTTTCATATGAACAGAAACATAGCTCTCAACGCTACTATTTCATTTCAGATAGACCTCACTCACATCTAAATGCCTAAATGCACTGAAACACTACCTCCACCTTGACAGCAGAGGGGAGCAGTTTCCCCACAAGCTAGCTGGCCTGCCACCTCAGCAAGCCCATGGGCCACAAGCCCACAGGAGCCCTGCATGTCACCAATAGGCAGTTCACTTAAACGGTGACTACACGCATGCTCTCTGGAGATGGGTCACCAAGCAGGGCCTCCGAGGTGACATCGGTGCACAGGAATGAAGACCTACTACTGGGCATGCACATGCCCTGGAACACGCAGGCCAGCCATTGTGATCCCTGCGTGGGGCATCGGATATGCTCGGCAGCTCACGCAGCCGCCACAGCAGGAATGGCACAGGCAGAGCAGCTGGAGTGCCCTGTCATGCACAGGTTGAAGAGCGCAGCCCGCCAACCACACCATCCACACCCAGGAGTCTCGTGCCACCTACGCAGGAGAAGTTCCCGCCCAAGGCCAAACCTCTCAAGTCCCAAACACACAGCTAACTCACATAAAAAAACACAAGGAATTGAGACTGAGAAGGACATAGAGGAATCAAAGTGCACCTAGTGAAAGAACGTTGACAAAAGTGAGAAAACAGATAAACAGACAGATGATTGATATATGGATTGGATTGATATACATACATATAGATGATAGATTAATCAGATAGATACACAGATGATAGTAGGTAGATGATAGATCATAGATAGATAGATGACAGATAGATAGATAGGTAGATAGATTATATAGATAGTTAAAGAGATAGGTAGGAAGATAGATAAGAAAGCATCATACTAAACAAAGCTATCTTTCACTCAAGACCATCTATGTGCTCCCTTACAGGAGACTCACTTAAGATCCAAGGACACAGACAAACTAAAAGCTGAAGAAGCGTGGACAGGTACCCTTCACAAGTGAAACTGAGAAACAAACAAACAAACCAATGGATTCTGTTAGAGTCACCGGAGACAGTCAGTAGAAAATAGCCCTATCTGGCCAACGTGAATTCTTTTTGCTTCGTTTCAGCAGTGCCCAGCCATAAATTTAGTGGTGAAGCAACATCCTTCCCATTTTCTCTCACCTCAAAAACTGAATTGCTGTAATAATATGCGTCTGGGCCTTTGAAATCAGAGGGTTTTATGATGTTCACGAATGTAAAGATGTAATAACCACATACAGAGGGAAGTTTAGACACTCAAATAAACACGTCACTCCTCAGAACACTCTTTGCTCCCAACTGCTTCTGTCTAGAAGTTGGTGTTCATTTTTAATTTTCCCTCCTCCTATCAGCAGTGATCACACCGATGTCCCTCAAACACGTTGGTAAGCAAAGTACCACGTTTACTTTTCTGTCTACAACAGGCCCAGAAGAAGGATACTTGTGGTCTTCAAGGAGCACTTAGTCAATGAATGTGGCTAAATACAGTCAGCAAGTGAGAAGGAGGTAAAAGAGGACAGAGTACAGAGATACGGGTTCAAGTCCCTGCACCACTATTTACTGGTTTTGTAAGCACACTCGGCTGACTCGACCTGCAAGTGTCTCAGTGAACCTAGTGCTCTCCCTACGGCCTAGTTACTTTGCAAGATTTTTGGAAACATAATATAGGGAAGTGACATAGGCGATGTTGTTGACTGTTCTGTACATAAGTATAAATGGGAGGACAAAAAGATGAGTGATTCATAGATAGATAGATAGATGACAGATGATAGATAGATGATAGACGTGATAGATAGATGAAAGGAAGATAAATAGATAGATAGATAGGAAGATAGAAGGATAGATAGATAGATTGATAAATAGAGAGAGAGAGAGACAGACAGATAGAAAGATTCAGATACATATCGATTAACACAAAGTTATTGCTCATAACCGGGATATCAATGGTGAAAGCACATAGCGAAACTACAGACAAAAACGAAAATGAAATCCAGTTTAAAAAGACAGTAAGCAGCCATAAGAAGAAAATAAATCCTACCATTTGTATTGATGCGGATGGAGCAAGATGGTAGTATGCTCAGTGAAATAGGCCAGGTGGAGTAAGACAAGTACCAAATGATTTCACTCATGTGTGGAGTATAACAACAAAGAAAAACTGAAGGAAAAAAACAGCAGCAGACTCACAGAACCCGAGAGTGGACTAACAGTTACCAAAGAGAAAGGGACTGGACATGGTGGGTGGAAAGGGAGGGATAAGGGTGGGGAGAAAGAAAAGGGACATTACGTTTAGCATGTATAATGCGTGTGCTCAGGGGGTATGGGGAGGGCTGTACAATACAGAGAAGAGAAGTAGAGATTCTACAGCATCTTACTAAACGCTGATGGAAAGCGACTGTAACAGGGTGTGTGGGGGGGGACATGTCGAAAGGGTCTACAGCATACAACTATGCTGAAGGAGAGAATCTGTAAGAGGTTTTTGGTGGGGAATTGGTGAAGTTGGGACGAGCGTAAACATACTGTTCTTCACGTGATTGTACATTAATGATAACAAAAAACTTTTTTAATTGCAATAAGGGCACTGCTCTAAATCATCAGAATGAAAGGACAGGCTTTGAGTGCTCCAAAGAAAACACCAGCTATGTGCTCCCTTGCAGGAGACTCACTTGAGATCCAAGGATACAGATAAAATACAAGCCAAAGGGGTGGGGACTGGTACCCTACACAGTGAAAGTGAAAAACAAACAGTGAAACAAATGGATTCTGTTTGAGTTCCCAGAGTCAGTCAGTAGGAAATAGCCCTATCAGGCCACCGTGAATTCTTTTTGTTTGGTTTCAGCAGTGCCCAGCCATAGATTTAGTGGTGGAAGAACATCCTCCTCATTTTCTCTCACCTCAACAACTGAATTGCTGTAATAATATGCGTCTGGGCCTTTGAAATCAGTGGGTTTTATGACGTTCACGAATGTAAAGAAGTAATAACCAGATAAAGAGGGAAGTTTAGACACTCAAATAAACAAGTCACTCCACAACCCTTTCTTTGATCCCAACTGCACCTGTTTAGAAATTGGTGTTCCTTTTTATTTGTCCCTCCCTCCTATCAGCGGTAATCACGCTGATGTCCCTCAAAGATGGTGGTGAGCAAAGCACCAAGTTTACTTTCTGTGGACAAGAGGCCCAGAGGAAAATTACTTGGGGTCTTCAGGGAGCACTTAGTCAATGAATGTGTCTAAATACAGTCAGCACGTGAGAAGAAGATAAAAGAGTACAGAGACACAGGCTCAAGTCCCTGTACCACCATTTACTGGTTTTGTATGTACACGTGGCTGACTTGACCTGCAAGTGTCTTGGTGAACCCCGTGCTCTCCCTATGGCCTAGTTACCTTGCAAGATTTTTGGAAGCATAATGTAGGGAAGTGACATTATCTATGTTGTTAACTCTTCTGTACACAAGGTAAGATGGGCATACAAAAAGATGATTGAATGATTGATAGACAGTTATATACGTAGATAGATAGACAGAAAGATGGATAGATAGATATAGGTACATGTCGATTAACACAAAGCTATTGTTCATAACAAGGAGAGCAATGGTGAAAGCACAGAGCGAAACTACAAACCAAAGAGAAGACAGAAATCCAGTTTAAAAAGTGCAGTAAGCAGCAGTAAGAAGAAAACAAATCCTACCATTTGCAACAACGTGGATGGAGCTAGAAGGTATTATGCTTAGTGAAATAGGCCAGGCAGAGAAAGACAAGTACCAAATGATTTCAATCATGTGTGGAGTATAACAACAAAGAAACACTGAAGGAAAAAACAGCAGCAGACTCACAGAACCCGAGAGTTTACTAACAGTTACCAAAGGGATAGGGACTGGGCAGGGTGGGTGGGAAGTGAGGGATAAGGGCGGGGAGAAATGAATGGGGCATTAGGATAAGCATGTAAAATGTATGGCGTGATGGGATCATGGGGAGGGCTGTACAACACAGAGAAGAAAAGTAGAGATTACACAACATCTTACTACAGGCTGATGGACAGCAACTCTAACGGGGTGTGTGGTGGGGGACATGGTGAAGGGGTCAACAGCATTCAGCTACGCTGATGGACAGCGACTCTAACGGGGTTTTTGAGGGGGACTTGGTGTACTTGGTGATCATAATGTTCTTTGTGTGATTGTAGATTAATGATAACAAAAAAATTATTTAAGTGTAATAAGTACACAGCACTCAATTGTCAGAATAAAAGGACAGGCTCTGAGTGCTCCAATCAAAAGACCCAGGGATAAAAGAAGGGATGGAAACACAAGACCACCTACGTGCTCCATTACAGGAGACTCACTTGAGATCAAAGGGCGAAGACCAACTACAAATTGAGGGGGTGGTGACAGGTACCCTAGAGAAGTGAAACTGCAAAAAAAAAATAGATGTGCTGATGGGTTTAAAGATGGCGGCTCAAGTGAGAGGGGAGGCAGAATCCTCCTACCAAAACGAAAACCACATACATACATACAATATGGAAAGGGAACAACTACACCAAATCCTGGAAGAGCAGCAGGGAAGAAAGCTGCTGTGCCAGGCTGTCACCTCAAGGAGAAGTGTGACATACAGTCCTGGATATGTGCTCTGGAAGCACGAACCTACCATAAACGTGCTGCTCTCTGAAGGACCAGTGGGGTTGGAATGCAAAGACAGGCAGGAGACTTCGAGAGACGAGTTTCCAGCCACTTGTGGGAAAACACAGGGATCCACATCCAGCCGATGTATGACAAAAGAAAGGCGGACAGTCTGTGAGACTTCCTAACAGCAAGAGAACTTCTAAAGGGGCAAAGCTTCCACAGGGCTTGCCACTCAGGATAAAGGACAGTTGCGCCAAACTGCCTGGGTGCACTCAGCCCGGCAGGCGGGTGAGCTTTCAGGAGCTCCAGGCTCTCCATCCCCCTGGCTGGCCTTTCAGTTCTGAGGCCCCTTACCGTCATGTGACTGGTACACGGCCTGCATCCCTGCCGGGACCAGCCTGCAAAACGGCCGCCCCCACCTATGGCAGCTTCTCCCTGCCTGCTCCACAAACTGGCCCTGGGAGTGGAGACAGGCACTGTGGCCGGGAAGCAGGAAAGTCCTCTTTCATTCCGGCGGGTTGGGCACTGGCACCACACCCCTGGGACGCCTGCCATCCCCCCAAAGGCTGAACATCTCCAGAGAGTAAAGCTTCTGGGAGCTAGAGGGCGCCACCTACAAAGATGAACCTTCAAAGGAACCTGGTAACTACACTCAAATCAATCTTCCTGAGAAAGAGATCTCAAAATAAAATCAGGAGCATGCTCAGGGAGCTACAGAAAATAAAACTGCAGCATGGAGGCAACATGGCAGCATGAGTAGGACATTGGGAATCTCCTCCCAATAACATATATATTTTTGAAAATACAGCAAATACAGTTAATCCTAAAAGACAGACCAGAAGACACAGGACAACAGCCAGACTACAACTACACCAGCGAGAACCCAGTGCCTGGTGAAAGGGGTAAGGTAGAAGCCCCAGCCCAGCAGGGCCCGAGTGCACCTCCCCCCAGCTCCCAGCGGGAGAAGAATAGGAAGAGCGGGAGGGAGACGGAGCCCAAGACTTCTGAACACACAGCTCCAGCCACCCACACCAGAGCACAGAGACAGTGCATGCACGGGATCTCTGGAAACTAGGGAAACAGGGCAGCAAGACCTCTGAGGACATGCTAAAGCTGATGCACCTGTGACAAAAAAAGCGGGGGCTATATGAAAGTCTTAAAGGGACAGGTACTTAACAGCTGGATGGAAACAACACAGGCCACCGCCCAGCAGATGGAATGTACAGGGAAATCCAGGCGCACTAACCCCCTTGGCAGCAGCTCTGAGACACCTCACAGAGGTAAACCACCAAACAGCCCCCCGTCCATTACCCCTCTGGGCGCTGTGAAAGCATAGAAGCAGCCTAAGGCAAAAGGCCCACAGAAAGGGAAGTTCCTCCATTCTGGCCAGGCAAGACACAAAGAACCAGTCTACACGCAATTACCCAGCACAAGCCACTAGGGGTCGCAGTTGTCCAAGTAAAGAAAGGCCAGTAGCATGTGAAAAGTTTGGCCCTCCCAGCTGACAGTCAATAGCACCTGTCAACATGAAAAGGCAAGAAAACATGATTCAGACAAGACTAACCCAGACAGCTTTGGCAACTGCTACATCTTCCCCTGAGAAGGAACCTGGGGAGATAGATTTAGCCAGTCTTCCTGAAAAGAATTCAAAACAAAAGTCATAACCATGCTGATGGACTTGCAGAGAAATATGCAAGAACTACAGAAGGAGAATACAGAAATAAAAAAAGCTCTGGAAGGACTTCAAAACAGAATGGACGAGATGCAAGAGACCATTAATGGACTAGAAAACAGAGAACAGGAACAGAGAGAAGCTGATGCAGAGAGAGATAAAAGGATCTCCAGGAATGAAAGAATTTTAAGAGAGCTGAGTGACCAATCAAAAGGAATAATATAGGCATTATAGGAATACCAAAAGGAGAAGAGACAGAAAAAGGGAGAGAAAGTGTCTTTGAAGAAATAATTGAAAAAAACTTCCCCAAACCAGAGGAAGAAATGGCTTCTCAGAACACAGAGGTACACAGAACTCCCATGACAATGGATGCAAAGAGGGCAACACGAAGACACATAATAATTAAAATGGCAAAGATCAAAGACAAGGACAAAGTATTAATGGCAGACAGAGAGAAAAAAAAGTTTAAGTACAAAGGAAAACCCATCACGCTATCATCAGACTTCTCAACAGAAACCCTAAAGGCCAGAAGAGAATGGCATGATACACTTAATGCAATGAAACAGAAGGGCCTCGAACCAAGACTACTGAATCCAGCACAAATATCATTTAAATATGAAGAAAGGATTAAACAATTCCAAGACAAGCAAAAGTTGAGGGAATTTGCCTCCCACAAACCACCTCTTCAGGGCATCCTACAGGGACTGCTCTAGATGGGAGCACTCCTAAAAGGAGCACAGAACAAAACACCCAACATATGAAGAAGGGAGGAGGAGGAATAAGAAGGGAGAGAAATAAAGAATCATCAGACCACTTTTATAATAGCTCAACAAGCGAGTTAAGGTAGACAGTAAGATAGTAAAGAAGGTAACCCTAAACCTTTGGTAGCCACAGCTTAAAGCCTTCAATGCAATAAATTCATACCTTTCAATAATCACCCTAAATGTAAATGGACTGAATGCACCAATCAAAAGACACAGAGTAATAGAATGGATAAAAAAGCAAGATCCATCCATATGCTGCTTACAAGAGACTCACCTCAAACCCAAAGACATGCACAGACTTAAAGTCAAGTGATGGAAAAAGATATTTCATGCAAACAAAAGAGAGAAGAAAGCAGGTGTTGCAATTCTGGTATAAGACAAAACAGACTTCTAAATAAAAAAAGTAACAAAAGACAAAGAAGGACATTACATAATGATAAAGGGCTCAGTCCATCAAGAGAACAAAACCATTTTAAATTTATATGGACCCAATACAGGAGCCCCAACATACCTGAAACAAAAATTAACAGAACTAGAGGAGGAAATAGAATTCCATGCATTCATTCTAGGAGACTTCAACACAACACTCACTTCAATGGGAGAGGGAATGGGGAGGATGGGTGGGTAGAGAGGGATAAGGGGGGAGTAAAAGGGAGGTATTAAGATTAGCATCGATTGGGGGGTGGGAGAAAGGGGAGGGCTGGACAACACAGAGAAGACAAATAGTGATTCTATAACATTTTACTACGCTGAAGGACAGTGAATGTAAAGGGGGGACCTGGTAAAGGGGTGAGCCTAGTAAACAAAGTGTTCATCATGTAAGTGTAGATTAATGATTAAAAAAAAAGCAGGTGTAGATGCACTCATTGCACCAATTCCTGGAATTGTCATGGGAATGAAGAAGGAGATATCTAAGCTGGCCTGTGCATACAGTAAAACAACAAATTTGACTGGATCTATTCTGTTGGAACTCAACCAAGAATTAGGAGAAGTGCAAGTTGTAGCACTCCAAAATCTTACAACTACAGACTTTTTACTGTTAAATGAACATATGGGATGTGAACAGTCCCCAGGAATGGGTTGTTTTAATTTGTCTGATTTCTCCCAGACTGTTCAAGTTCAGTTAGACAATATCCACCATATCATAGATAAGTTTTCACAAATGCCTAAGGTGCCTAACTGGTTTTCTTGGTTACACTGGAGATGGCTGATAAATATAGGTCTGCTTTGGGTATGTAACTGTACCCATATTATGTTAATGTGTCTGCGCAATTTAATTAGTAGTTTAAAACCTATACATGCTGAAGTTACACTACAAGAAGATATGTCAAAGAAATATTCAATCTTCCCATGTTTTCTTCTGCCTGCTACTTCTATAGCATTTCTTCTTCCTTCCTAATTATAAACCTTAAATAGAATTCCTGTCTCATATCAAATTTACCGAGTATCATAATTCCTGCAAGTGCTAAAGATACCTCAAGACAAATGCTGGGCATAGAAGCCACAGGGCATAAATCTGCATAGAAGTATAAAGCTAACCTTTTCAAACGATAAGGCTTCTCTCTCTCTTACCAAATTTACATCTCCCTGTATGGCCAGGGAAGATGACTGGTTAGCCAGAGACGGGTAAGATTCCTCACGGGAGGAACAACCTAAGACAGGCACAGTCGCACGGGGGCCATCAGGTGAGAAATTGGGGATCAACAGAGGTGAGGCTGAGAACCTCAACCCCCCTGTTCTGAGAGAAATCTTCTGCATCCGTGGATATTTTATTGCCCTTGTCTAGCTTTTGTTAACACATAGTCTACAGGCACACACCCGATCATCTTCATTCGCTCTCTTACAACAGTAAACTGTTCTCTACCTTTATCTTGCATCAACCTACCACTTCAGCTTTTTATTTAAAATAATAATAATAAGGAGAGAAATTTGGTATCCAGCTATAAATCAAGTATAAAAATCAAACGAATATTCATATTTGAACTGATTGTTTATAGTTCATAATGCATGAGCAAAACCGAAAGTTTCTGTGATGACTGCCCTTGTACTGTTCACCATGTAACTTATTCACTATGTAAGAATTTGTTCTGCATGTAAGAACTTGTTTGTTATGCTTCAGAAGATAGGACACTGACGAAAATTAGGCTTGGTGTGGATTCATGATTGGGCATTGAGCACTGACCCCCCTATACAGAATTTTATTTTTATTGTTAACAACCATTTGTTCAATAAGTGTGAGAGGTGCCCTCTCAAAAAAAAATAAAAAATACAGACTTCCAATTGTAAAATAAATAAGTAACTATGATGTAATGTGTAGCATAAGGAATATAGTCAAAATATTATAACAACTTTGTATGGTGATAGCTGGTATCTAGAATTATCATGTATATAAATGTTGAATCACTGTGTTGTACACCTGATACTAATGTAATACTGTGTGTCAACTACCCTTCAATAAAAAATAATTATCTACAAAAAATAAAATAAATAAAATACAAATATAAATAAAAATAAAAAACCCAACACAGTCCTGATTTGGTTGAAAGCAATCATGCAGTCCTACTATTCCCATGTCTACCAAAAACACCTTCTAACAGCAAGCAAAGTTACCGGTGGTGCACGTGGTTTCTGTCCCAGTGACACACCAGGTACGCAGGTGTGTGCTGAGTACCACAGAAGCTCCAACATGCACCTACATCATCTTCCACTTGTTTTCCCTAAGGTTCCACTTATTTATTTTTAAAAAGTCAGTTACTGGATTGTGTTGACGAGAAAATTCACATTAGCAGTACCATTGTAAATGTAATGAACAGAGATATCGGGAATCAAAATAAAATGATAAACTTAACCCAGAGGCCAGATTTAAATCTCACCTTCCTGACCTGCCAGATGTAAAAGTGGAAAGGAAACCTCATTTCCAACCCCTGCTGACTCCTCAGAGGTGCTTCTCCGTGGGCTCAGGGGCGGGGCAGGTGTTTGTGGGCCGCCCTACTCAGGGCCAGCCGAGGTCGGACACAGACGAGGAGCACACCGGCCATCCCTAGGGTGGCCCATGGTCAGCTGCTAGCTACTGGGACCAGGACATGATTTACCAGTTGTCTTGTCTCTTGATTCTCCCCCTGAAAGGCAGGGAAGTAGAAACTTTTATTTCTGGCAATACCTGAATCTACCAAAGTAACATACTTGATGATTTTCTTCCTGAAAATTATGAGTGAAAAGGCTTCCTTTTCTCTTGGGTAGGAACATGGTGGGCCCACTACTGGCCAACCAGCCACAAGAGGAAGTGGGTCCTGCCAGGGTTTCCTTGCCTTCCAATTTCTCAAAAAAAAGGGAGAAATCTGTATTTTAAATAAAAGCAACCCACTTAAATTACTTTAGAATTCTGTGCCAGACAAACACCCAGAGCCAATATGGCCTGTGTTCTGTGACCACCTACCTCCTGCCCTGTCCACTTCTGAGAACTGCCCCATGCCCACACAGGGCCTGCAGGCCATGAGATGCTCTGTCCTGCCTGTGTAGGGGCAATTATGCACACTCATGCTATCTGTATCTGTCTCTGGGTGGGCTTTCTGGCCCTCTCACGTGCATGTACTGCAGGGAGGGTAGGAAAGGGGCTCCACCTTCCAGAGCCTGTAGCTGCAAGTGCTGCCTGGGCCTCACAGGGCAGGCTCAGAGTGAGCGATTTCCAGGACAAAAAATGAACAACAAGATGGGATAAAGCAGAATGGTTCTGAACGGGAGGCTCAAACGCTGCCCCATGGAATTCCACCCTGGCTCAGGATGAACATCTCAGACACTGGAAAATGGTAGGCTGAATCCGTGGGTACCCCCATGGAGCTTCTGTTTCTGAATGGTCAAGTGAAATCAAGAAAACTAAGTTAAATACTAGGATCCACTTTTTATAGATCAACAGTTTCCAGAGAAATTGCTGATGTAATAAATATATATATTTGAGAGGGCATATATTTTATTTATTGATCAAATGGTAGTTACCAACTATAAAACTCTGTATAGGGGACTCAATGCACAATCCTCAATCAACCCGAAGCCTAATTCTCAACAGTCTCCAATCTTCTAAAGTATAATGAACAAGTTCTTACATGGTGAACAAATTCTTACATAGTGAATAAGTTCTTACACGGTGAACAGTGCAAAGGGCAGTCATCACAGAAACTTTCAGTTTTGATCACACATTATGAGCCATAAACAATCATGTGAAATATGAATATTCGTTTGATTTTTATACTTGATTTATATGTGGATCCCACATTTCTCACTTTATTATTATTATTATTATTATCATTTTAAATAAAATGCTGAAGTGGTAGGTAGATGTAAGATAAAGGTAGAAAACTTAGATAAGTGTTGTAAGAGAGCAAATGTAGATGATCGGGTGTGTGACTGTAGACTATGTGATAATCCAAGCTAGACAAGGGCAATAAAATATCCATGCATGCAGAATATTTCTCTCAAAACAGGGCGGGAGAGGTTTTAAGCCTCACCTCTGTTGATCCCCAGTTTCTCACCTGATGGGGCCCCTGTGACTGGGCCTGTCTTAGGTTGTTCCTCCCTTGAGGAATCTTACCCGTCTCTGGCTAACCAGTCTTCTTCCGGGGCCATACAGGGAGATGTAAAGTTGGGAATTGAGAGAGAAGTATAATTGTTTGAAAAGGTTAGCTTTTTACTTCTATGCAGATTTATGCCCTGTGGCTTCTATGCCCACCATTTGTCTTGAGGTAGCTTTAGCACTTGGAGGAATTATGATACTCGCTAAATTTGATATGAGACATGAATTCTATTTAAGGTTTGTAATTAGGAAGGAAGAAGAAAAGCTGTAGAGGTAACAGATGGAAGAAAACATGGGGAGATTATTTCTTTGACATATCTTCTTGTAGAGTAATTTAAGCATTATAGGTTTTAAACTACTAATTAAATTGCACGCACCCATTAACATAATAGGAGTACAGTTACATAACCAAAGCAGATGTACAATTACAAGCCATCTCCAGTGAGCCAAGAAATCCAGTTAGGCACCCTAGGCATTTGTGAAAATTTGTTTATGATATGATGGATATTGTCCAACTGTACTTGAACAGTCTGAGATAAATCAGACAAATTAAAACAGCCCATTCCTGGGAACTGTTCACATCCCATATGTTCTTCTAACAGTAGATAGTCTGTAGTTGTAAGATTTTGGAGCGCTACAACTTGCACTTCTCCTAAATCTTGGTTTAGTTCCAACAGTGTAGATCCAGTCAAATTTGTTGTTTTACTGTATGCACAGGCCAGCTTAGATATCTCCTTCTTCATTACAATGGAAAGTCCGGGAACCAGTGGGATGAATGCAGCTACAACTGCAGCATCGCCTGGGTCCTTGTTGAGGTTTTTTGATCATCATCTTCTTGTATGACTCTTCCAGAGAGTGATGTTGGAAGTTCGTCTTCACATCGTATCTTAGTTCATTTACTTTGTAGACACATTAGGCTTTGATCCTCTGCATAAATACAAACAGACCCTTTTCCCACACTTTGATCTGCCCTTTATACCATTGTGTGGAACACATTGGAGGTCACCAAACAGGAACTGCTATTTTTTTTAAGAGAAAAGTATATTATCGCAAAAGTGTACCTCCATAGCCAATCATCTGACACACTTTAAGTGATCAAAGTTAAGGATATTTAAACCATGCACTAATTGTTGATTTACAGTTAGTTTTATCCTGTCATGGAATAATCCCCCTTTTCTTTTTTTTTGTTATCTTTAATCTACACTTTCATGAAGAATATTATGTTTACTACGCTCTCCCCTATACCAGATCCCCGCTATAAACCCCTTTCCAGTCACTGCCCATCAGCATAGCTAAATGTTGTAGAATCACTACTTGTCTTCTCTGTGTTGTACAGCCCTCCCCTTTCTCCCACCCCCCTATGCATGCTGATCTTAATACCCACCTTCTTCATCCCAACCCTTATCCCTCCCTACCCACACATCCTCCTCAGTCCCTTTCCCTTTGATACCTGTTAGTCCATTCTTGGGTTCTGTGATTCTGCTGTTGTTTTGTTCCTTCAGTTTTTCCTTTGTTCTTATACTCCACAGATGAGTGAAACCATTTGGTATTTCTCTTTCTCCGCTTGGCTTATTTAACTGAGCATAATACCCTCCAGCTCCATCATGTTGCTGCAAATTGTAGGATTTGCCCTCTTATGGCTGAGTAGTATTCCATTGTGTATATGTACCACATCTTCTTTATCCATTCATCTACCGATGGACATTAAGTTGTTTTCAATTCTTGGCTTTTGTAAATAGTGCTGTGATACACATAGGGGTGCATCTGTCTTTCTCAGACTTGATTGCTGCGTTCTTAGGGTAAATTCCTAGGAATGGAAATCCTGGGTCAAATGGTAAGTCTGTTTTGAGCATTTTGATGAACCTCCATACTGCTTTCCACAATGGTTGTACTAGTTTACTTTCCCACCAGCAGTGTAGGAGGGTTCCCTTTCTCCACAGCCTCGCCAACATTTGTTGTTGTTTGTCTTTTGGATGGCAACCATCCTTACTGGTGTGTGGTGATGCCTCATTGTAGTTTTAATTTGCTTTGCTCTGATAATTAGTGATGTGGAGCATCTTTTCATGTTTCTGTTGGCCATCTGTATTTCTTTTATAGAGAACTGTCTGTTCAGTTCCTCTGCCCATTTTTTAATTGGATTATTTGATTTTTGCTTGTTGAGGCGTGTGAACTCTTTATATATTTTCGACATCAAGCCTTTATCTGATCTGTCATTCACAAATATATTCTCCCATACTGTAGGGTTCCTTTTTGTTCTATTGATGGTGTCTTTTTCTGTGCAGAAGATTTTCAGCTTAATATAGTCCCACTTGTTCATTTTTGCTGTTGTTTTCCTTGCCCGGGGAGATATGTTCAAGAAGAAGTCACTCAAGTTTATGTCGAAGAGGTTTTTGCCTATGTTTTTTTCCACGAGTTTAATGGTTTCATGGCTTACATTCAGATTTTTGATCCATTTTGAATTTACTTTTGTATATGGGGTTAGACAAAGGTCCAGTTTCATTCTCCTACATGTAGCTGTCCAGTTTTGCCAGCATTATCTGTTGAAGAGACTGTCATTTTGCCATTGTGTGTCCATGACTCCTTTATCAAATATTAATAGACCATATATGTTTGGGTTAATGTCTGGAATCTCTAGTCTGTTCCTCTGGTCGGTGGCTCTGTTCTTGTGCCAGTACCAAATTGTGTTGATTACTATTGCTTTATAGTAGAGCTTGACATTGGTGAGTGAGATCCCCTATACTTTATTCTTCTTTCTCAGGATTGCTTTGGCTATTTGGGGTCTTTGGTGGTTCCATATGAATTTTTGAATTATTTGTTCAAGTTCATTGAAGAATGTTGCTGTGAATTTCATAGGGATTGCATCAAATCTGTATATTGCTTTGGGCAGGATGTCCATTTTGACGATATTAATTCTTCCTATCCACGACCATGGGATGAGTTTCCATTTGTAAGTGTCCCTTTTAATTTCTCTTAAGAGTGACTTGTAGTGTTCAGAATATAGGTGATTCACATCTTTGGATAGATTTATTCCTAGGTAGTTTATTCTTTTTTATGCAATTGTGAATGGAATTGCTTTCCTGATATCCCTTTCTATTGGTTCATTGTTCGTGTATGGGAAAGCTACAGATTTCTGTGTGTTCATTTTTATCCTGCAACCTTGCTGTATTCCGATATCAGTTCTAGTAATTTTGGGGTGGAGTCTTTAGGGTTTTCTATGTACAATATCACGTCATCTGCAAATGGTGACAGTTTAACTTCTTCTTTACCAATCTGGATTCCTTGTATTTCTTTGTTTTGTCTGATTGCCATGGCTAGGACCTCCAGTACTATGTTAAACAGCAGTGGGGAGAGTGGGCATCCCTGTCTAGTTCCCGATCTCAGAGGAAAAGCTTTCAGCTTCTCGCTGTTCAGTATAATGTTGTCTGTGTATTTATGATATATGGCCTTTATTATGTTGAGGAACTTGCCCTCTATTCCCATTTTGCTGAGAGTTTTTATCTTGAATGGATGCTGAATTTTGTCGAATGTTTTTTCAGCTATGGAGATGATCATGTGGTTTTTGTCTTTCTTTTTGTTGATGCGGTGGATGATGTTGATGGATTTTTGAATGTTGTACCATCCTATCATCCCTGGGATGAATCCCACTTGGTCATGGAGTTTGATCCTTTTGAAATACTTTTGTATTCGGTTTGCTAATATTTTATTAAGTATTTTTGCATATACATTCATCAGGGTATTGGTTTGTAATTTTCTTTTTTGGTGTGGTCTTTGCCTGGTTTTGGTATTAGGGTGATTTTGGCTTCATAGAATGAGTTTGGGAGTATTCCCTACTCTTCTATTTTTTGGAAAACTTTAAGGAGAATGGGTATTATGTCTTCTCTGTGTGTCTGATAAAATTCTGAAATAAATCCATCCTGCCCGGGTATTTTGTTCTTTGGTAGTTTTTTGATTACCGTTTCAATTTCTTTGCTCGTAATTGGTTAGTTTAACTTTTGTGTTTCTTCCTTGGTCAGTCTTGGAAGGTTGTATATTTCTAGGAAGTTGTCCATTTCTTCTAGGTTTTTCAGCTTTTTGGCATATAGATTTACATAGTAGTATTTAATAATTCTTTGTATATCTGTGGAGTCTGTCATGATTTTTCCGTTCTCATTTGTGATTCTGTTGGATTGTGTTGATTCTCTTTTTCCCTTAACAACTTTGGCTAGTGGCTTATCTATTTTGTTTTTGTCAAATAACCACCTCTTGGTTTCATTGATGTTTGCTATTGTTTTACTCTTCTCAATTTTGCTTATTTCTTCGCTTATCTTTATTATGTCCCCCTTCTGCTGATTTAGGCCTCATTTGTTCTTCTTTTTCCAATTTTGATAATTGTGATGTTAGACTATTCATTTGAGATTGTTCTTGCTCCTTCTAGTGTGCCTGGATCGCTATATACGTTCCTCTTAAGAGTGCTTTTGCTGCGTCACACAGAAGTTGGGGCTTAGTGTTGTTGTTGTCATTTGTTTCCATATATTGCTGGATCTCCATTTTGATTTCGTCATTGATCCATTGATTATTTAGGAGCGTGTTGTTTAGCCTCCATGTGTTTGTGAGCCTCTTTACTTTCTTTGTACAGTTTATTTCTAGTTTTATGCCTTTGTTGTCTGTAAAGTTGGTTGGTAGGATTTCAATCTTTGGAATTTTCTGAGGCTCTTTTTGTGTCCTAGTATGTGGTCTATTCTGGAGAATGTTCCATGTGCACTTGAGAAGAATGTGTATCCTGTTGCTTTAGGATGTAGAGTTCTATAGATGTCTATTAGGTCCATCTGCTCTACTGTGTTGTTCAGTGCTTCACTGTCCTTACTTATTTTCTGCCCAGTGGATCTATCCTTTGGGTTGAGTGGTGTGTTGAAGTCTCCTAGAATGAATGCATTGCAGTCTATTTCCCCCTTTAGTTCTGTTAGTATTTGTTTCACATATGCTGGTGCTCCTGTGTTGGGTGCATATATATTTAGAATGGTTATATCCTCTTGTTGGACTGAGCCCTTTATCATTATGTAGTGTCCTTCTTTGTCTGTTACTTTCTTTGTTTTGAAGTCTATTTTGTCTGATATTAGTACTGCAATCCCTGCTTTCCTCTCGCTGTTGTTTGCTTGAAATATGTTTTCCCATCCCTTGACTTTTAGCCTGTGCATGTCTTTGGGTTTGAGGTGAGTTTCTTGTAAGCAGCATATACATGGGTCTTGTTTTTTTATCCATTCTGTTACTTTGTGTCTTTTGATTGGTGTATTAAGTTCATTTACATTTAGGGTGACTATTGAAAAATATGTACTTATTGCCATTGCAGGCTTTAGATTTGTGGTTACCAAAGGTTTAAGGTTAGCTTCTTTATTATCTTACTGCCTAAATAAGCTCACTTATTGAGCTATTATATACACTATCTGGAGATTATTTTCTTCTCTCCCTTCTTATTCCTCCTCCTCGATTCTTCATATGTTGGGTGTTTTGTGCTGTGCTCTTTCTAGGAGTGCTCCCATCTAGAGCAGTCCCTGTAAGATGTTCTGTAGAGGTGGTTTGTGGGAAGAAAATTCCCTCAGCTTTTGTTTGTCTGGGAATTGTTTAATCCCACCATCATATTTGAATGATAGTTGTGCTGGATACAGTATAGTTGGTGCAAGGCCTTCTGTTTCACTGTATTAAATATATCATGCCATTCTCTCATGGCCTGTATGGTTTCTGTCAAGAAGTCTGATGTTAGCCTGATGGGTTTTCTTTTATAGGTGACCTTTTTTCTCTAGCTGCCTTAAAACTCTTCCTTTGTCCTTGATCTTCGCCATTTCAATTATTATGTGTCTTGGTTTTGTCCTCCTTGGATCCTTTCTGTTGGGGGTTCTGTGTATTTCCGTGGTCTGTTCGATTTTTTCCTCCCCCAGTTTGGGGAAGTTTTCAGCAGTTATTTCTTCTAAGATACTTTCCATCTCTTTTCCTCTCTCTTCTTCTTCTGGAACCCCTATAGTACGGATATTGTTCCTTTTAGATTGGTCACACAATTTTCTTAACATTGTTTCATTCCTGGAGATCCTTTTATCTCTCTCTCTGTCAGCTTCTATGCGCTCCTGTTCTCTGGATTTAATTCCATCAATGCCCTCTTGCATCTTATCCATTCTGCTTATAAACCCTTCCAGAGTTTGTTTAATTTCTGCAATCTCCTTTCTGGCATGTGTGATCTCCCTCCGGACTTCATTCCATTTCTCTTGCGTATTTCTCTGCATCTCTGTCAGCGTGTTTATGATTCTCATTTTGAATTCTTTGTCAGGAAGACTGGTTAGGTCTGTCTCCTTCTCTGGTGTTGTCTCTGTGATCTTTGCCTGTAGCTCTGCCTTTTCATGGTGATAGGAATAGTTTTCAGAGCTGGAACAAATGACGGCTGGAAGAACTTCCCTTCTTGTTCGTTTGTGGCCTTCCTCTCCTGGGAGAAAAGCAACCTCTAGTGGCTTGTGCTGGACAGCTGCGTGCAGACAGGGTTTCTGCTTCCTGCCTGGCTGCTATGGAGTTTATCTCCACTGTGACTGTGGGCTTGGCCTGGTTCGGGCCCCTGCTCCAAAGTGGTGAAGTGGCATTGGAGAGGGAGCGGCATGGAGACTATTTATCTCTGTAAGGTGCCTCCCTATTCCCTGGAGCCCAGGGGTTAGACTGCCCTGCGATCCCCAGATTTCTTACCTCTGGATATAGTGTCCCGCCCTGCCCCTTTAAGACTTCCAAAAAGCACCCGCTGAAACAAAACAACGACCACAAAAAAAAAATTAAATTAAAAATAAAAGTGGCCACTCGTTTTTCTTTATTCTCCGGTGCCAGCCTCAGGCATCTGCTCACCGGTCTTGCAGCCCTCTTTCCCTAGCATTGGGGTCCCTATCTCTTTAAGACTTCCAAAAAGTGCTAGCCAAAACAAAACAGAAAAAAACAAAATCTGGCTCACTTTTCTTATGTCCTCTGGGGCCCGGCCTCCGGTGCCCGCTCACTATTGCTGCCTTGTTTTCCTAGTATCCAGGGCCCTGCACACTGGCCCGGATGGCTGGGGCTGTGTGTTCGGTAGTCCTGTGCTCCATCTCCCTCCCGCTCTGCCTATTCTCCTCCTGCCGGGAGTTGGGGGGATGGGCGCTTGGCTCCCACCGCGCTGTGGCTTGTATCTTACCCCATTCATGAGGTGCTGCGTTCTCTCTGCTGCGGATGTGGTCTTGATATTGTCCTGTGTCCTCTTGTCTTCATTCTAGGAGGGGTTGTCTTTGTTATATTTTCATAGATATTTGTGGTTTTGGGAGGAGATTTCCACTGTTCTACTCACGACGCCATCTTCCAACCCTCTCCAATGTGCCATGATTTAGATTAACCTCATGCTAGTAACATAATTTGTGTAAATCCGATTTCTACTCTATTAACTACAGGTTTTAAAGAATTGTGTAAAAAAAAAACTTTCTGACATTCAAAAGTTTTTGAGTGTACTGATGAATCTGAAATAAGAGGTTAAATTTTTTTTTGTCAAATTTAAGCAGAGTAGGGGAGTGATAATCTAAAATCTATGATTTATTAATAGTTAATACCTCTTTTCAGAGATAATAACATACAGTATGATGTGAAATAGTTTAAAATAGAAATTTAAAAATCACAACCTATTAAGATATACATTCTTATATTTTGTCCTGAGGCATTGCCCAATAAAAGAGGAAGATCTGTTTTCTTATATTCACTTCACTTATCAGGCATCTATTTCTAAATATATATATTAGAGTTCATACTATGAAAGTTAAAAATACAATACTTTAAAAACTCACTATTAAGTCTCTAGATAGCCTTGCTGAATTTCTTATTTTCAAAGATACTGTCTCTGAAGTGCTTGTAAATGCACACCTGCAAATTGCACATTCTGGACAATCAACCTTCTGTAACTATAACAACAATGATCAGATAATATGTCTTTTGAGAAGGCACAGACACACAAAGTGTATTCAAGATAAATTTGCCCCATTTCAGAAGACAATACATTTTTATTTCATTTAGGAAAAGGGATGATAAATTCACTTTGCTTGTAGTGCCAACTGCCTATGAAAAGAAAATTTCTCAATTATATAGATATCAGCATAACTGACACTTTTCCTAATGGCACATTTACTGAAACACTAAAATTTTAAGAATAAAGCAAGCTAAACAGCTGTTGAAAAGGAAAAGAAAAAAAGCTTACTTCACCTGTACTTGCTTGTGTTCCAGTGAGAACCAGTGTGAGAGACATTCATAAGCTCCTGATAAAATCTACAACTGGCAGAGCCCACAAGAGCCTTTCTTCAGAGCTCACTATGGAACTCCCGGTTCTACAATGGGATGGTCATGTGCACAAAAACCATCTCAGACAGAGACAGGGATGTGCTCCATCCAACCAGTGCCCCAGGAGCAGTGAGGAGGGCCCACAGCAGACACACTGGAAGGCTGTCCCACAACCCATGCTCTCTCGTGACACTTCACTGACAGAACAGTACAAGGAGCAAGAAGAGCATGAGGCCCGAATGAACAGTCTCAGCGACAGGTTCTCAGTGAGCCACAGCAAATCTTGTTTCCCACAAAATTTTTTAAAGACATTCTTTCTAAGACTATGAGTTGCTGCAGCTGTGGATAATGACCAAAGGCTCCTTCTAATAATGTCTTTTAAGCCTGAGGGTAGCCCCTGGGCAGTTTCCTCATTTAGTGGATAAGGATCATTAATGCTATATTCCATTTTAGGGAATCTGAGTATAGAAGGAAAACATAGTTGGCAGTTCTAATCCTGGTAGGATATGTGCAATGCAGTTGTCTGAAACAGCTTCATTCAGCAATTTTTATGCGAAATACAAAAAAAAAGAATATGCTGCTGAGGATTTTAAATTCCCAATTAAAACCCTACTGGTAGAAGAAGGAAGAGCAAGCAGGTGTGTCTACAAGCACCAACCGAAATTGCCTGGAAAAAGCTTTCTTCTGCTCAACAGGAAAGGAAAACAGTAATAAAATTTTAAGAAATATCAGAGGAGTAAGTGGAAAGAACAAAATTAATTAAGAAAGATAATCTCTTGGCTATTGACATTTACGTCCTTCTTAAAACACAGTAATTTAGTAAAATAGGATTATTTGCCCTCCTCTCACTGCTCACACAACTGAACAGCTCTGTAGAGAACAGTATTTACATGTCTAAAACAATACAAATATAACATGTATTGTATTTTTACTTTAAAATAGTTATTAGTTACAGAAGAGAGTGAGAATTAAAAACTAACAATTTTCCATGTATAAATCAAATGGGTGAGATGAGAGAAGTTCTAAGAATGCAAATTTGTTATATTTATTTAAGAAAGAAGTAAATACTGTCCTAATTTAAAATCAAGGATTATAGACACTAGTATGAGGGACAGGGTGATCATAAAACTGCAAGCAGAAACTCATAAAAAGATACATCTTGGGGACTTGGGAGAGGTCACATGAAAATAGGGGCAGAGGAAAACTTACTCATAACCTTTGACACTCCTGTAAACAGGCTTTACTGTCTGAACATTGGCATTAACATTGCCCTAGAATCTTAAGCGTTCTGTTTCCTTTTCATTAACTTGCTGCATAAAGCTAAGAATGAGAGAAAACTTTCAATGGAAAGAAAATCACCAGTTTGGATTACATAAGATAAATGGCTGGAAGCACAACAGGGGTGGCCTTTCAATACTCACAGCACAAGGCATTGTTTTTAAGAAAGACATGCCCCAGGGCCTCATCACTGTAGAACACTGTGGCAGACAACAAAGTAAAGTGAAAATGGAAGACTAAACATTCGGACAGAAGGTAAGAGAAGTGAAGACCTCCTTGATTAGGTAAGTGATGTTTTAGACAGAATAATACTGATTTTTAAATTCAGATCAAATTTCCTAAGAAAATATTAACTGCAGGATATGCGAGCTTCTAATTGAGGCAATTTCACAAACAGGTTTCATCATAAAAACCAGAAGGTTCAGTAAGATTGCTTTGGAGACACTTGGCTCTGACTGCTATTAGAACAAGTGTGCAAATGCTGGATGAGGTGAGACCCAAAAGAACTGGTTACACACACTCAGCTGAAAACACCTGTAGCTATTGCCCCTTCACATAACAATTTTTGTTGAGTACATTCTGTGTTCCTAGCATCACAACAGGTGACAGACCCTAGAGTAAAGACACCACAGAGCCAGCTGAGGACAAGCACAAGGCACTCAGAGCCTAGCTGAAGGCAAATACACGAAAAAAAACACACCAAGATAATAAATGTCCTAAGAGTAATAAGGTTTTCTGGGCACGGGGGAGAGGGAAATAATGAGAGTCCTGGTCAATTAGAGAAAGATCAACAACAAGGCCTGCTCAAATTGGATTTTGGGACAGAAACAGTACCGACTTATTCAGGAGGTGAAAAGACAGGATTTGGCAACCAACTGGGTAATGAGGTGAGGCAAATGGGGTGGGGCTACTTGCAGGGCTTCACTCTGTAGATGTAGCCATTAACCCTATATTAATAATGTCTACATTTTAAAGACAGAGCAAAATCTCCTGTGAACAACAATGAAATTTGGAACTTTAGCTTCCCTTTTTGTCTCTGAAGAGTTCTATTAGCACATAACTGCTGCACCCAGTTGGGCTTCAACATAGGTCAAAATTTCTGTCCATCACTACATTCTTTTCAATTCTGCCTAAATATATGCTTAATTTTCATGAAGGATAGTTTGGGAACAGCCAAGCCTGTGTTTCTCAAGTGTGATCACTGAGGAGCCCCAGGAGGTAGCAGGAAATGTGAATGGACTGTCTACAGCAGGGGTCAGCAATGGAGGAGCCTGTGAGCAAGTGTGCTGTTGTCATTTCTAAAGGTTAGAAACCAAAACAAAACAACCAAACAGAATATGCAGGAGAGAACTATGTGGCACACAATGTCTAAAGTATTCACCAAATATCCCAACTCATGTTATAGGGGATTTGAGGATATAATTTGAAGTATTCCTTGCTAATGTAAAATTTCTTAAATCTTAAATTTCTTAAATTGAATATGGCATTTTAATCTTAAAAATTCAGGGAAATCAGTCAAGGCATCCTGCCTCACAATATATCAGTGTTTGTCTTGCTACTAAAACTTGTTATGTTTCACAATGTATTGAAAATCCTCAAGTCAAATGGATGCTCTGGGCAGAGAGCTATCTTTATTCTGTGACTTTGGGAAGTCCTAGGCCCTGAGAAAAACAATTATGGTTTTGCCGGCAACACAGAAAATAATCATTTTAACTTCTCCTAGTTTCCATTTCACCAAGTGACTATTTCTTGACCTTGAACTCATCCGGGGCCACCAACATAACCCATCATAGCCTGACAACAGTATGCCCCAAAGTATTTTTTTTTGACAGATTACTAAAACAAACAGTGAAATAGCCTAATATGAAAATGTACTTTCTAAAATAACATTCAATTTAACAAACTCTTTGGAATAGCTTGCCAGTTGCAAACTAATATGGCTAAACAAACAAAATAGCCTATAGCAGATAAATGATTACATTAACAAAAAAAATCCTTTAAAGGAATGACATGTATCTAAAATTAAGTTACCTGTATTTGGAAACTATTTTTATTAGACAACAAAGGAGGGCACAAAATGGTAAATACAGAATGATCCAAAAAAAAAGATGTTTGGGGGGACTCAATAATATGGGTGATTGTAGTAAACACACTGTTTTTCAGGTGAAACCTTCATAAGAGAGTATATCAGTAATATTTTAATATTTAAAAAAACACAAAGACCAAATGTTTGCTGACTTCCTTGAAAGATAAAACTGATTACACCCACTCTTCTTTATCATTCTCATTTTTCTAATATTCACTGCTTTCATATTCATTTTAGGGCTGGGAAAAAGAAATAATGACAAAAAGACCACTGAGTAACCAGTTCAGTTTGAAAACTTTAAATAACCCTTTCTAACAACTTCCTGTGAGACCGTTATCTAAACAGCATTTCATATATTTATGTGTGGGTATGTGTGTGTGCCACACATACATATGAATAACTCTATTGAATAATATATGTGTGAATCAGGGATTTGAAAATCTGCTAATTAAGAGAGTTGGTCCCTCATGCTTCAAAAGACAAACCCAAATACACTAAATATATCCCTCACAATGATAATCCCAAAAGTCTTACACAAACACTTCACTTGGGAATAACACAGCTTCATAAAACGTAGGAGATTTTGTGGTGCAATTCTGAGCCTCCACCAGTGTTAACAAGATGCTAATACATCTTGTCTCCATTCATGGAAAAGAAAAGGAGAAGAGATGCCACAATGAACCACTGCTGGGTAATGAGCCTTTCTGCTCCTCCTCAAGACCAGCTGCAACCATCTCCAGTCTACTTCAGGCTCCAATTAACAAAGTAAAATGGGGAAATGTTGTCACACTTGGCCCCAAATCATTACTTACACAAGGAAACTTTTATATAAACTTATTGGGCTACCAATATAACCAATGCTTGGGTACACACTTAATACTCCACAAGTATCATCTAAAATTACAAAAATTCAAAAGTTTTAAAAGATAAATAATCTTTTAAGTTGCTTCATGGAAAATGGCCAAAAGATTATTCTTCTATAAAAACAGTTTTCTTTCTCTCAACTGAGCCTTCCTTTCTTTATAATCAAACAAGACTTACGTGAAAAAATTCTGGAACTGTGTTTTACAATGTGAATAAACTTAACATTACTAAAATGTACAATTAAAAGCAGTTAAGATAGTAAATTCTGTAATATTTTTTTACCACAAGAAAAATTTTTAATGAAAAACAAAATTAAAAAAACATTTAATGAAACCCACATCATTTCTTCCCTGAAAAGGTATGACAAGGAAAGAAAGGGGAGCAAATATTCTCCTTTTGTGTAGTAGATGTGTGTGTTTTCATTTCTGGTGCATTCCACACATACGAGTTCCACAGAGATAAAACAAAGTTTAAAAACCTTGAACATGAGGACTTGGGCTTTCTAAAGTCCGAATCAGACACTAAAGCTCCTCAGAAAAGACTAGGTGTTGGGACACCATTTCAAGAGAGAAATCTAGCTCAAGGTGGGTCACCAGAGGGAAATCGCAAGATCAACCAGTCTGTGCAAATCCGGTTCTTAACTACAAACAACAGAAATGAACACTGGCAACTTAAAAGGGAAAGGAAACCGTGGCGGTCCAGTAGGAGGTCACAGAATTCACACTAAAGGCAGAGGACCAGTTTACTTAGAAGGAATTTCCATGACTGTACCCAAGAACACACCTTGCCTTACCCCAGGATCAGCCCATCACCCCTGTGCACTTACTACCACCTCCAACTGGTCCTGTGTTTCTGTGCTGTTCCCTCAGTGTTCAGATTCTGGGGTGGGAAGAACCGAGTGGGCATAAAAGGGAGCTTCTTTTCAGTGGAGAATTCCTCACAATAGACAGCATATTCAAATGCTGAGGACAGAGAGAAGGCAATTTTCCACAGTGGATACCAAGGAGCTTAGTAGCCATTTAGGACTGCAGGTCTAGCTCATTCCGTTTAAAATAAGTAAGTTTCCAGCGAGTTCCAGGAAACAGAATCTTCATGCTGACTGGATCCTGCCACTTGCGATGCGGTAGGTTTCCACACATTATCACCAGATAAGACTAGTCATAGACCATCATGGTTTAAGCAAGCTGCACAAAAGCAGGTGGAATGAATGAGGCCCTGGTTAGTTGCCCTCTAAGCCTTTTGCTTTTATCTGTCAAACCTGCTTGACCTTGATCAGAGCAGACACTGTCTTCCAAACTCATGCCAGAACAGAGTAAGGACAGAGTGTACACCCCAGCATTATGGGGCTAACAATACCCAAGCAGAAAATATGCCATTTATCTGGCACAGTTTGGTCATTATGAAAGCCTCTAACCAGCTTCCAGTCTATCTGAACAAACTCCCACAGATACTGTAGGGCAAAGATGCACAGAGATTTAGAAAGTCACAAAGAGGTGAAAGTAAGGACAGAGGACTTTCATAACATTACATTCTCTTTTCATTCAATACATTTCTCTACTCAAAATCCTTTGAAATTCCTCTGTTCAAAGGGCTTCTACTTTTATGATGATAGAGCAGAGATGTCTCTACCAACTTTATTTTCTTGAAAAGTCAACAGAACAAGCCTTTAGAAAAAACTGAAATCCATTTTTTAAAGCAAATGTAGGAGACATCTAGATACACAACAACATATGCAAAATGTATGTTGAAATGGTGATGAATGTGAGACACAGAGGATGGCCAAACCTCAGTGTCTGAGGAGGCAGCATCAACATAAACAGGCTGCAGGACCACCTGTGAAGGTGGCTTGTGGGCAAAGGCAGAAACAGGAGACCATTTGAAAGCCTGTGAAAGGAGCAGTAAGACTCCAAGTCTACTCCACTTTCCCCTTTTTTGTAGAGCAACAATGTCGTAACACCGGCAGTGAAGAAAATAGGGGTGAAAACCAGGTTAGAAAGTACACATGTGCATGTCAGAGCACGAGATCCTCCAGGCCTACAGGAACTCTATCCACACAGGTCAAGAACTCCAGTATCTGGACTGATATTCCCAAAACAAGAGATCAAGGGGCCATCCTATGGGAAAATTAACCCATCTACTGAAAAGACTTACAGATAAACTATTAGTATCTGCAATGAGAATGCCACCTGGGGACCCAGTCACCCTACAAAGTCTGGCAGAAAACAAGCCCACAGACATATAGGCACACGTGCCACAAATGGGCACACTCCATTTCTTGATAGATCTCCAGTGCCTCACCTCTTAAATAAGCGAAAGAGAAGGATCACCAGACATCTGAGTAAGCCCACAGTAATTAGGAGAAAAGACCAAAATAACGTGAAAAAAAGTATAATAGTGGAAACAGACAATACTGGTAAAAGAAGAAAACTTCAAAGAAATCATATTTAATATCTCCATTGAGCTAAGATGCTGCATTCATCACATAAGACCCTATTATTAAAAAGAAAAAAATCAGGAAGAATGGAAAAGAAACAAAAAAATAAAGGGAAGGATTCAGAGGTTAAAGAAATCTCACGGAAAGGAGAACAAAAATTTAGAGAAGGTGACAATACAAAAAAAAAGGTAAGAACACTAGAAAATCAATGTTAAAAAGTTTTATACCAAAATTAATATGCAGTCAAAAAAAGGGAAAAAGGAGAAAATCTTCAAAGGAAATACTATAAGAACATATTAAATAACTCAAAAACATAATTCTTAGGTTATAAGGACCCACTGAGCACTCAACTCAATGAAGGAAAAATAGTTTACATTGTGGTTAATTCACCAACAATTTCTCGGAAAAACATGAGTAAGATACCTAAAAAACTAGCACAGAAGAAAATGACAAAAACATGCAAAATATCAAGGAAAACGACCTCAGACTTGTCCACTGCAGCACTGGAGAGCAGATGATAATAAATCTGGGTGGCCAGAAAGATTTCCCACCTAGGGTTCTGAACCCAGCAGAACTACCAGGCAGCCTGAGACCACTTTCATGCCTGCAAAGTCTGAGGAAGTTGTCGAAAAGGGCTGGATTTTGTTTGAAGCCTCCTAGCTGTATTTGATAGCCTCACTCCATCACATTACCCTAACCCTAACACTAACCCATTCCCATACCCTAACCCGTTCATGTACTCTATCCATAGTTCTAACCAATTCTCTTCCTATTGTCTTATTTCAAACAAAACCCCTATGACAAACCCTACTCTTCACTGTGTTCCAATCCTCCATTTATTAAATATTAGGCAGTATTATTTTAATCCTAAATATCTAAATTCTTAAATCCCCACGCTCTGAACCCTTAAATTCCAAATGTAAGGTTCTAAATTAACTAAGGGAAGTTACAAGAAAGAAGAACATTACACAAACATGTTTTCCTTGTATACATTAGCAATGAATAATCAAAAAAGGAATTTTTAAATTCTCTACTAAATAATGTCAACATTAATAATATACATGGGAGCAGACTTAATTTAAGTGCAAGTATTATGCATTTAAAATTATAAAACATTGATAATAGGAAAAATAAAGAAAAGCAAAATAAATGTAAGGTCCTGCTGTGGTGATGGCAGACTTAATATCTCTAAGATGGCAATGGCACAAATGCACCCTACAGACTCAATGTGGTTCGTATGAAAATTCCCAAAGCTTTTTAGGAAGAATTGCTCCTGCTGATCCTGTCACATATTAAATTGCAAGGGACCACAATGAGCCCTTGAGCAGAATCTTGAAAAAGAAAATCAAAGCTGGAATCACAGACTTCCCAAAATCTAATCTTAGTACAAAGTGAGCAGTAAATGAAACACTGTGACACTGTCATAAAGATACACAGCTGACCCTTGGACAGTACTCATGTGAACTCCACAGGTCCACTTAAACTGATTTTTCCCCGCAAATATGTTGGGAAAATGTTAAGTCAACAATTTGAAACGTTACCTTTTCTCTAGCTTACTTTACTGTAAGAATATAGCACATAGTAGGTATAATGTACAAAATATTGTTAATCGAGTGTTTATATTATTGGTAAGGCTTCCAGTCAAAATAGGCAATCAGTTTTAGGATAACAAAGGTTTGGCAGAGTCACATGTTTTATGTAGATTGTGATTCTGTGGGGGAGTCAGCACCACTAGCCCCCATGTTGTTCAAGGGACGACTGTATATAAAGATCAACATACCCGAATGGAAATATCCAGTTGATTTCTGACAAGGGTGGACAACATTAACTTATGGAGAGAAAGTGTCTTTCCAGTAAATGGTGCTTGGCAACCTCCTGTCTACATGCAGAAGAATGAAAATGAATCCTAACTTATATCACTTACAAAAATTAACTCAAAATACATAACGGCTTACATGTAATAGGTAAAACATGGGGATAAGTCTTCATGACCTTGGATTTAGCTATGGTTTCTCAGATCTGAAACCAAAGTACAAGCAACAAGAGAAAGAATAAATTAATTTCCTCCAAATTAAAATCTTTTCTGCTTCAAAAGATTCCAACCAAGAAGTGAAAAAGTCACGGAATAGAGGAAAATATCTGCACACTGTACATCTGACAAGAGCCTGTTATCCAGAATACACCATGAAGTTGTACAGTGCAACAAGGCAACATCCCAACTTTTTAAATGGATGAGAGACTCCAAGACATACAAATGCTCCAACAAGCACATGGAAAGGTGTCCCATAGAATTCCCTGCACACACATGGGAATGGCTATATTCAGGAAAACTGAAAATCACACATTGCAAAGGATGCAGAAGAACTGGAGCCCCTAACCTTTGCTTGTGGAAATGTAAAACGTGCAGCCTGTGTACAACACCTTGGTGTTTCCTCATAAAGATAAAATACAATTACTTAATTGTGGTTCTACATCCACTCCTAGATAATACTTCAAAGAAATGACTATGATGTTCAAACAGAAACTGGCCCACGAGTTCTTGGCAGCATTGATCAGCACAGCAAAAAGTCAGAAACAACTCAAATGCCCATCAAGGGGTGAATGGATGGATAAAAACGGGTTGATCCATAAACTGTATTTTTCTGCCATATAGAGTAAGGAAAATGGTCCACAGCCTCCTGGAAAACTATGTGGAGAGTGGGGAAGGTGTCCCCAGAAACTTGAAGATACAGTTAATATATGAGCAGCAATTCCATTTCAGGGCATCTGCCTAAACAACAGGGCATCTGCCAAAAGCAGGGACTTAGATATTTGGACACATATGCTCACATCTGCATGACTCACAATGGTTAAAAGGTGGAGAAGACCCACGTGTCCACAGACAAATAGATGAACAAAGTGTCCTCTCCACACAGTGGAGTGAACAAGAGCATCCTGGCACCTGCTGCATGGATGAATCCTAAAGCCAATTTTCTCAGTGAAATGCGCCAGTCACAGAAGGATGAATACTATGTGATCCCACTTACATGAGATCTGGTGGAGCCCATCTGAGCTAATGTCCCTGGAAGAGTTCCAGAAAAAGGAAATGTGATCAGAATAGAAAGACATTTGCACACAGCTGGGGTAGATGGAAACAGCTGTGCTGGGTCTGTGCACTGGATTATCATGTGGAGACCGTAATACTTTCCTCATTTAGGGTCAGGTGGTGGCTCCCTTTAAACTTGTCCCTATTTAGGGTAGAGGCCAAGAGAATTTTGTGTGAAGTGGCAGGTGTGGTAAAGTGGGACCATGAGACATTTAGTGTAAAGAGTGTTTGTACTGACACTGTAAGTTTTCTTTGTGCTTGAAATTGCTGGAAAGTAAATTACTTTGCAGACCAACCACGTCGGTCCTGCACCAGAAAAGCAGAGCAGACATCACACCCTGTCACAGAGGCCAAGCCCTTCCCATTCAGTTCACCCGAAGTGGACCACTACTTAGCCTGCGGGAGTCACTACAAGGCACGTGGTAAAATTCCCTTGCAGACACTGGGCTTGGGTGTTGGGACGACCTGGAGTGGAACACTGGGATTTTTAAATTCCAGTTTCCACACTGCTCCACCAAAAACCTGTTACAGCTAAAAATAAAATCAATAATCTAGCAGGATACAAAATCAACATACAGAAGTTGTTTACTTCTGTTCACCAATAACCAACGGTCAGGAAGAGACATTAAGAAAACAATGCCCTTTACAACTGCATCGTAAAGAATGAAGTACCTAAGGAGAAGCCTAACCAATGAGGCGGGAGGCTTGAAGCTTGAGGCCTAAACACTGTGGACACTGCAGACCAGGATGGGGCGGGGGTGGGTTAGGTTATTACAAGTCCTGTCGACCAACAGGAACCTTCAGACTCCGTGGGACCCCCCCATCGAAATTCCACCACACTTCACAAAGAAGCAAACACCCAACAGGCTGGATAGAACCACACAGGACCCCATCCCCACAGCCGACATGAGAAAGCAGAGCCCGGGCATCGTGCCGTGACCTCCCACTACACTGTGGACCTGTAGCAATGGAGACCCCATGTTTCGCCCAAGCAGAAGCGGGAGTCTAAACAGAACACCAAGTGCCCTTCATCCCCCAACCTGCTCGGCATGAAGAACCGGCTCACTTGGCCCCGGTCGCAGGCAGTGGGTGTTGGCCACCCTCAAGGAGCCAGGCTGGTTCAGCACCATGCTGTGCCCAGGGGGGCCTCCCAGGTGGACCCCACCTCGGGGACCCTTCGCAAGAAACCACCCTGTGTGCTGGGCGCTCAGCAAAGGCTGAAGCACAGGTAAGCGAGCCGCTTAAGCAGCCATCTCCCCTCCGCCCCCATTCTCATTTCAGAGCCTTGTTAGGAAGGATGCCTGCAGCCTGGAAGGTGTCCCGCAGGTGTGGACAATCCACCCACTGCAAGGGGCCCGAGGCACGCAGCGTGGAGACACAGGCTGCCGGGGAAGCGCTGGACACCAAATACCCGCCCCAGCCCTGTCTCAGCACGGGCCCGAACTCTCCCTGAGTGCCGTCCGCCACACCCTGAACTCAGCTGCACCCGTCGTGGCCCAGACTCCACAAATACTCAGTTAACCATCGCAGGCCTTCCTCTCCCGGCCCCTGAAGAGGAGCGCTCAGTAGGATATGCACGGAAAGCTTCTCCTTACCTTTCCGTACTGCAGCTCCTCAGGAAACCGAGGTGCCCCTGTGGACGCGGCCCGCGGTGTCACGGAGCTGCAGGGGATCCGGAGCAATACCGGCACCGGTCAGAGCCGGGAGAAAAGGCCTGCGTCCTGACCGCGCATGAGCCCTCCTGATCCACAAAGAGGGCCGAGGCGCCGCTTGCGGGTCACGGTGAGCATTGCAGGATGCGTGCTTACAACTCAGTGAAGGTGGTGCCCCCTTGTGGCTAAACTGATGAACCACAAATCTTTGGAAATTCATGCCACAATGGGCACAAATTTCTTGTGTCTTCTCCACTTTAAGTGTGAAATGAATGAAATGAAGTAGGCAAAGGCTTTACAAGTTACACCAAAATTAACTCGAAATTCCCCATAGGCATGTTCCTTAGAAAACTAAAAATAGAAATACCATTTGACCCGGTAATTCCACTCTTAGGAATTTACCCAAAGAATATAGTTTCTCAGATTCCAAAAGACATATGCACCACTATATTTGTTGCAGCACTTTTTCCAAGAGCCAAGATATGGAAGCAACCTAAGTGTCCATCAGGAGATCAATGAATAAAGAAGGTGTGGTACATAAACACAATGGAATACTTCTTAGTCATAAGAAAAAACATATCCTACCATAGGCAACAACATAGTTGGAGCTGGAAGATATTATGCTCAGTGAAATAAGCAAGGTGGAGAAAGACAAATGCCAAATGATTTCCCTCATTTCTGGAAAATAAAGGCAAAGTAAAAATGAAGGACCAAAAGAGCAGTGGACTCACAGACTCCAAGAAAGGACTAGCAGTTACCAAAGGGGAGGGGTGTGGGAGGGCAGGTGAGAATGGAGGGAGAAGGGGATTGAGGGGTATTATGATTGGCACACATGGTGTGGGGGACCACAGAGAAGACAGTGTAGAACAGAGAAGACAAGTAGTGGCTCTGCGGCATCTTACTACACTGATGGACAGTGACTGCAATGAGGCATGGAGGGGACTTGATAATATGGGTGGATGTAGTGACCGCAGTGATATTTCATGTGAAACTTTCATAAGAGTGTATGTCAATAATACTTTAATTTTAAAAAATTTTTAGTGGTACACACATAAAAAAATTTTCATAGTCAAATTTTAGATGCAAAATTATAAAATTTGTAGGTAAAGCAAGAAAATCTACTAACCTTGCTGAACCCAACACCAAAGGCCTTTCCACAAAAGAAAAATAATCACATGTGCTTTATAGAGTTATAATTTATACTCTAAAAGACCTTGCTCAGAGAACCCAAACACAAGACACAAACTAAAAGATAATATTTGCAAAATACATTTTTGATAAAGGATTTGTACTCAAGATATACAAAGATACATAAAACAAAAAATGAGCCATTAAAAATATTTTACAATTAAAAAAGGTCTCACCATGACATTCAAGAATTGCATCACCAGTATTTATACAACTGCTTTGAAAAACTATGTCCCAACAAAAGCCACCATGCAGTTTTACATAATAGCTCTATTCATAAAGGCTAAAAACTTAAAGAAATCAGGATGTGTTTCAGCAGATGAATGCTTTGGCAAATTGGGGTACATCCATTACATTTCACTACAATTTGTACAGTGAAATGTACAGTGATTTGCCCAGTGAAGCTGGTGCCTTGATCAATGGTGCTCACAGGTGTACCCAAATGAGAAATGGTTTCTAACAGCTTCTTTGTAATTATGAAGGCTTCGGCCTTGGGCTAGGAGAAGGCTTCATTCTTCCCTGTGGGGTTGGAACACATCACCCTCCCAGTACACGACATGGATGTGTTTGCCAACCTGGAAGCTCTCCAAAATCCATATTTTGAGACACTTGTATGATGTATTATTAACTCCATTTTTTTCTCCTCCCCTTTCTCTGGAGAATGGAGGGTTGAGGCTGAAAATTCCAACTTTCTAATCATGGCATGGGCTTTCTGCCTGTCAGACACCTGAGCAGAACCCACCCAGAACCACCTACTTAGTATAAAAGAATCTCTTACCCAGGAGATTCCCAAGGATTTAGGAGCCCAGGATCAGGAATGAGGCAAAGACCAGAATATGTTTTCTGTTGTATTTCTGTGTTCACAGTGGCACATCCCAGGAAGAGAGTCAGGAAGTTCTGCTTCTGCTATCCTTGGATAAGGAGGATTTACAACAAAAACTGTTTACTTCTTTAAAATGTTATAATGTTTTACCCCAACGTGTATGGATTAGATTAAAACTAAAAGTCTATATGGGTGTAGTGACAAGTATTAGCTTCCACAGCTATTTGAGGGTCTGACCGAGGCAGTTTCTATGACTGTCCATTCGCAGGTCTGGGTAGAGAGTGTAGGCCACTCCCTTGTAGTGGTAGAAAGAGCCCTGGGCTCAGAGAAAAAGCCTATCTTACAAAAGAACAGGGACTTTTGTCTAAAGTTGCCATAGAAACACAAGTTAAATTTGAATTTCACAGAACAAATAATTTTCTGGACATACTTATATTAACATAATTCTTGCTATCATCTGAACTATATCTCGTGTTTTTACCCCAAGACTGGCAGCCCTATCTTAGGCCAGTCATCTAAATGCTTGGAGCTTCAATTTACTCATCTGAGAGATAGAATAATGCCCACTGTAGAGTGCTGTGCTTAGTATCAACTGGGAACACTGCAAGGGCTGGGGGAGCTGTTCTTGACCCTCTTAGGGTTGCTGGGTCTGAAAATGAAACTGACAAAGATTAACCAGAGAAAAGCACACCCATTTATTAATAGGTTTTATGTGATATGGGAGACTTCACAAGGAAGTGAAGACCCAGAGAAGCAGTTGGCCCTGAGCAATTTGTGCTGGGTTTGATAAGGAGTGGACATTTGTGGAGAAATATGACAGGTTCAGGAGTATGAGATAGTGTCGTAAATAGGGGAACTTATCAAGGCCTGCTCATTAAGATACCTCTTTCTGTCCCTTTGTCTTTAAAGAAAAGGATTTTCCTTTCCTCTTGGTATAGGGAGGGTACCTCTCACATAAGACTTAAGACAATTAAAAACACTTGATTTTTCTAGCTTACCTTACAGTTATAATACAGCACAAAACATGTGTAATGTACAAAGTATGTGTTAACTGTTTATATTATTGGTAAGTCTTCCAGTAAAAATAAGCAATGAGATTAGGATAATACGTAAGTTTGGGGGGAGAGAGGTGTTTTATGTGTATTCTGACTCTGTGGGATGTCAGCTATACAACCCCCCATTTTGTTCAAGGGTCAACTGTATGCACGGATCAACAGAAGTGAGTGGAAAGCCCAGAAGTGACCCAAACCATATACAGTCACTTGCTTTCTGACAAGGGTGGACAAAATTAAATTAGGGAAAGAATTGTCTTCCTTGCTAACGGTGCTGGGCAAATAGCTGTCCATATGCAGATGAATGAAACTGAACCCTTAACACATATCACATACAAAAATTAACTCAGAAAAGACAAAGGGCTTACATAATATTTAAAAAACAACAGAGTCTAGAAGAAAACATGAGGATAAACGTTCATGACCTTGGATTTAGCCATGATTTCTCAGATCTGACACCAAAGGACAAGCAACAGAAGAGAGCATAAAATTAAATACATTTCTGCGTTAAAAGTCACCAACCAGAAAGTGAAAAAACAGTCACATAATGAAAGGAAACATCTCCACGTTGTACATCCAAAAAGAGCCTGTAACCCAGGAAACACCACAAACTAGTACAAGGCAACAAGAGAAGACAAATGTTTAAAGTGGATTAAGATTCCAAGTAAGACATACAAATGTTCAACAAGCACATGAAGAGGTCTCACACAGCATCAGTTGCTATGGAAATGCAAATTAGACAACAGAGACCCCCACCCAATGCAAGCACATTGCATTGGCCATACTCAGGGAAATTCAAAATCACATGTTACCAAGGATGCATAGGAATTAGAGCCCCTAACCTTGGCTTGTGGAAATATAAAACATGCATCTTGTATACAACAGCTTGGCATTTCCTCATAATATATAATACAGTTACCTAATTGTGGATAAAGAACCGATCCTAGATAAATACCACAGAGAAATGAAAATGCTGTTCAAACAGAAACTGGCCCAAGAGTTCTTAGCATCACTGCTCACCACAGTAAAAAGGTAGACACAACTCAAATGCCCATCAAGGGATGAACAGATGAACAAAACAGGGTTGATCCATAAACTACATTATTCTGCCAAATATAGAAATAAAGAAGAATGGTCCAAAGCTGATTTGAAAACACTGTGTGTGAAGAGTGTCCCCCAAAACTCGAGCATAGTTAACATATAATTAGCAATTCCATTTCAAGGCATTTGCGCAAATGACAGGAAAGCAGGGACGTAGATATTTCACACCTCTGTTTAAAGCTGCATGAGTAACAACAGCCAAAATGGGGAGACGACCCGGGTGACCACAGACAGATGAAAGCAATGTGGTGTCTACACAGTGGAGTAAACAAGGAGTCCTAGAACCTGCTGCACAGATGGACCCACAAAGCCATTATGCTCATGGAAATGCACCCCTCCAAGAAGGACAAATATTATGTGATCCTGCTTATTCAAGGTCCCAGAGAAACCAACTGAGGTAAAGTCTCGGGAACAGTTCCAGAAAAAGGAAACTGCATCAGGATAGTAAGACATGTGCACTAAGCTGGAGCGGATGGTGACAGCTGTGGTGGTTCTGTGCATTGGATTATCATGTGGAGACCCTAATACTTCCCTCATTTGCAGTCAGATGTTGTTTCCCTGGAAGCGTGTCCCTGTTTGGGGTAGACACCACAGAAATTTCGTGTGAAGTGGAAACTGTGGCAAAGTGAGATGCTAGGAAATTCAGTATAAAGTGAATCTGTACTGACACTACAAGTTTTCTGTAGGTTTTAAATTGCTGGAAAGTAAATTAGTTTGCAAAATAACCATAAGAAAAGCACAGCAGACATAACATCCTGTCAAGAGAGGCCAAGCCCTTCCACCCAGTTCAAACAAATGGCACCTTGCAGGGGTCCAGGGCTCATTAGAAAGCCTGTGGGAGGTTACCCTGCAGCCACTTGGCCTTGGATGTTGGGAAGACCTGGGGTAAAACAGTGAAATTTTAGAATTCCATTTTCCCACCCTACTTCACCAAAGTCCTGTTAGAACTAAAAATGAATTCAGTAAACTTGTAAGATACCAAACCAACTTATAAAAGTAGTTTGCTTGTATTCACTAATAAAGAACCATCAGAGATTAAGAAAATAATGCCCTTTACAAGTGCATCATAAAGAAGAAAGTGTTGTGTAAGAATAAAACAACTCCTACCATTTGCAACAACTTGGATGGAGCTAGAGGGTATTATGCTCAGTGAAGTAAGCCAGACGGAAAAAGTCAAGTACCAAATGATTTCACTCATACGTGGAGTGTAAGAATAAAGAAAAAAAACGGAAGAAACAAACCAGCAGCAGATTCACAGAACACAAGAATGGACTAACAGTTACCAAAGAGAAAGGCCCTGGGGAGGGAGGGTGGGAAGGGAGGGTAAGCGGGGAAAGGCATTATGATTAGCCCACATAATGTGCCAGGAGTGGTATGGGGAGGGCTGTCCAACACAGAGAAGACTAGTGATTCTACAGCATCTTACTACACTGATGGTCAGTGACTGTAATGGGGTGTATGCTGAGGACTTGATGATGGGGGGAAACTAGTAACCATAATGTTGCTCATGTCATTGTAGATTAATGATACCAAGGAAATAAATAAATAAGACTAAAGTGCTGTGGAAAAACTGTAGTATTTCCAAAGTATCTCACCTAGCCTTCGTGCATCTCCACATCAGTAGGTGCTTCCAAGAAGTGGAGAGAAATAGTCCATCTCTCTATCAACAGGTAATTACGAGGGCGAGCGAGGGCATATTTGGACTGGAGAAGTTCGGTGGGGCCCCTTCTTCTGAAGCCTGGTTGTGACAGACACGGTCAAGCTGAAGTGGATGACTACTAGTAAGTAACAAACGGGTTTCTCCCACTTTATTTCTCCCTTTGACTGATTTTGGCTCAAAGGTATTTAGTTCAGGAATTTTCTCCAGAAGTTACAGGTACCTAAGAACAAACTTAACCGAGGAGGTGGGAGTCCTGAAAATTGTGGACCCTGCAGATGTGGACGGGAAGAGTTAGGTTGTTACAAGTCCCTCCACACACAGCAATGTGCACAACCCCTGCGACCCTCACCAAAATTCCATCGCACTTCTCACAGAAACTAAGCAAACACCCTGCAGGCTTGGTTGAACTGGACGGGACCCCATCCCCACAGCCGTCCTGGGAAAGCAGAGCAGGAGCATGTCACACTTTCATCCCATTACAATGCAGTGCTGCAGCAACCGAGACCCCGTGTGGCGCCCAAGCAGAAGCGGGTGTGGTAACAGAACACGGGGCGCCCTCTGCTTCACCAATCCAGCTCTTCCCTTGGAGGCAGCACACGAGGCCCGGGCACAGGCCACGGATGGGGGGCAGCCCTCGGGAAGCTGGGCTGTGTCAGTGCCGTGCTTAGCCTGGGGAGAGTCTCCCAGGCGGACCCCACACTGGGGACTATTCTCATGAAAACAACCTGTGTGCTCAGCACACCGCAAGACCTGAAACCCAGGTAAGTAGGCCATTCAGCAACCAAGTCCCCTCTGCCCCATTACCATCTCAGAGCCTTGTCAGGAAGGACGTCTGGAGCCTGGAGGGCCTCCCGCCAGTGCGGCCAATCCACCCACCGCACGGGCTCCCGGGGACGCGCTGGGCGAGGCTCACTCGCCCCGGCACGGACTCAGCTGTGTCCCGGACTCACCCGCCCCCTCAACTCCACCCGTCGCGTCAGCCGCTCCCCCAAATTCAACTGAGACCACTTTCCCTGCCGCAGGCCTTCCTGCACAGGCCCGTGAAGAGGAGCGCTCTGCAGGCGACGCACGGGGAGCCTCTCCTCACCTTTCCGTCCCATGGCTCCTAAGAAAACCGAGCTTTCACGGCGGCCGCGGACGGCAGTGTCCTGGACGGTGCCGCACGGGAGCCTGAGGAATCCCGGCTGCCACCAGAACCAGAAGGATGTCCTGGGCCTGATCGCGCATGCGCCACGCAGGTCCACAGTCAGGGCAATGGCGTCGACTGAGGGCCACGGTGGGCGGACTACACCAACTTATTTCTAAGTTTTATGTGATATGGGACGAGGGCTCACAGCTCGAGGAAGGTGGCGCCCCCTCGTGGCTCGATTGATGAATAACAAAATTTTGGAAAATCAAACCCCAATTTGCAGGAATTTCCCATGTCTTGTATAATTTGTTGGAGAACATACAGAATGCAATGAAGGTACGCACAAGCTTTACAGCTTACACAAAAATTCACTCAACATTCTCCATAGACAATTTTTAGGTGCAAAATTATAAAAATTCTATGTAAAAGCAAGAAAATCTATACACTCTTGCTGATGACTTTTAACCCCCAACACCAAAATCCTATACAAAAAAGAAAAAGGATACATCATGTGGGATTTATAGAATTAAGATTTCTACTCTATAAAATCTTGTTCAAAGAACCCAAATACAAATTACGCACTGGGAGAAAATGTTGGCAAATACATATTTTATAAAGTATTTGTACTCAAGATACACAAAAATCCATAAAACAAAAAAGAACCATTAAAAACTATCTTACCATTGAAAAGATAAGTCTCACTATAGGATCCAAGAATTGCGTCGCTGTTATTTAGACAACTGCTTTGAAAAACTGTGTCTCAACAAAATTCACCATGCAATTTTACACAGTACCTCTATTCATAATGGCTAAAAACCTAAGGAAATCAGGATGTGCTTCAGTAGATGAATGCATTAGCGAACTGGGGTACATCCATTACCTTTCATTAAGACTTGTACGATTTGCCCAGTGAAGCTGGTGCCATGATCAACGGAGGTTACAGAAGGTCTACCCCATGTGAGAAATGGTTTCTAACACTTTTTTGTTACTCTGAGGGATCTCCCTTGGGCCAGCAGAATGCTTCATTCATCCCTGTGGGGTTGGGACTCATCACCCTCCCAGTACACCACATGGATGTGTTTACCAACCTTGAATCTCTCCAAACTCCAATTGTTGAGACACAGGTATGACGTATTATTAACTCTGTTTTTATCCGCTCCCCTTTCTCTGGAGAATGGAGGGGTAAGGCTGAAAATTCCAAGCTTCTAGTCATGGATTGGGCTTTCTGCCTTTCAGGCACCCAAGCAGAGCCCACCCAGAACCACCTACTTACATTAAAAGATGCTGCTATTACCCAGGAAATTCCCAGGGCTTTAGGAACCCAGTGTCAGGAATGAGGCCCAGACCAATATACACTTTCTATTGTATTTCTGTGTTCATGTTGGCACATCCAGGGAGAGGGTCAGAAAGCTGTATTTCCACTATCCTAGGAGAAGAAGGACTTACAAAAAAAGCTAAGTTGACTTATTTAAAAAAGTTGTAATGTTTGACCCCAAGGTGTATGCATTAGATTCCAGCTACAAAGCTGATGTGGCTCTAGTGCCAAATGTTAGCTTCCACGGCTATGTGATGGTCTGACTGAGGCAGTTTCTATACCTGTCCATTTACAGCTCTGGGTTGGGAGTGTAGACCCCACCCATGGAGTAGTGGAAAGAGCCCTGGGCTCTGAGGAGAAGCCCGTGTTACACCAGAACTGGTACTTCAGCCTAAAGTTGCCATACAAACACAAGTTAAATTTGAATTTCAGAGAAGTAATTATTTTTTGGACATACCTATATTAAAATATTTTTTGCTATCATCTGAACTATATCCTGTGTTTTCACCCCATTTAACAGCCCTAACTTAGGCCAGTCATGTAAATGCTTGGAGCTTCAGTTTCCTTATATAAATGATAGTATGATGTCCACTGTAGAGTGCTGTGCTTAGCATCAACTGGGACCACTGCAGGAGCTGGGGAATTATTCTTGACCATCTTAGGGTTGCTGGGTCTGAAAACTAAACTGACAGACAGACTAACCAGAGAAAAGTACACCCACTTATTTATAAGTTTTGTGTGATATGGCAGACTTCACAAGGAAGTGATGACCCACAGAAACAGTTGGCCATGAGCATTTTTGTGCTTGGTTTGTAATGAGTGGACAGTTAGGGGAAAATAGTACAGGTTAAGGAGTATGAGGTACTGTAATAAATACGGGGAACTTATCAAGGCCTGCTTCTTAGGATTCTTCTTTGTGTCCCTATGTCTTCAAAGAAAAGGATTCTTCTTTCCTCTGGGTATAGGGAGGGTACATCTCATAAGGGATATATGTTCTGTTTCAGGGGGTAAGGACAGGGAGAAGGTCAGAGTGAACTTCCTGCCTCTTTGATTTTACCAAACACCTTCAGTTTAAAATATTCAACATGCCAAGTTACCATAGTTTGGGGTAGCATATCCTGTACCCCATCATTACAGTGGTTGACATGACCTAGAATCTGTAGTCTTAGCCTCTCCTAGAATCATTCTACAATAGTTATATGTCTGCCTGGAGTAAGACAAATTTGTGTTTTAATTCTTCTACTAAATATTGTTCTTGAATATCCATAAAGTGAGATAATAATAGTATTTACCTCAAATTGTATTTATGAGGCTTAAAAGAGTCAATGAATGTAAAATGTTTAGTCCTGGGCATGGTACATAATAAATGCTTAACAAATAATACCTAGTTAACCCTGCAGTTGTGCATATATGATATAATATCACTCAAATGAATTGAGGAGACTTGGAAATGAATCATTCAACTGAGGATAATTTCCTGAGTCATATTTCAGCACTAAGTGCTGATGGGCAATACTGTTCCTTCCCACTGGTTATCATAAAGAGACATTATTGGACAAGATTAGATGGGGAAGACTTTTACAAGTCTTCCTGAGTATGTAAGAGACAAAGATAACACCTTTGTGATCATTTCTGAAGGGTATAAAACAATTTCCTGAATCTTAGCTCATTTTGTAAACTCAAAATGAAATGACAGCTGATGCCTGCATTTTCCCAGAGGCAAAAATATGCCTCATCTGCAAATGGTGGTTTCACTGCAGCCTTAGGTGTACTACCAGCGGAGGCTAAGACTCTTCCTATTCATCAAATGACGCTGCACCAGGCTGTGTCACAGCATTGTTGAATGGCAAGATGACCTTTCAGGAATTCTCAAGATCACTGATGGCCAAGGAGAATGAATTAACCAAACAGAGCCCATCAGGGGATTTCAGGAAAGGCTATTAATAAAGGAAAGCATTAAGATGTAACCACACAGATTGGTGGAAACACAGCTAGATATTAGTGGCAGCAGTTTCAGTTTAAAACATTTCTTTTACCTTGTTTAAAAAATGGATATTTGTTCAGCTGCATCTCCTGTACCGTCAGTGCTGACCTGTCAGGGACCTGAGATCTAATGGAAAAGTGAGCTGATATGCAAATGACAGCATCAAAACCAGGAGCGATCATAAAAATGCAAAACCTAGCTTTTCTCCCCAACCCTGAGCCTATCACGATTTGGGTTGAAGATTTTTTAATGCTCCTTCTCTCTTTCTCTCTGCTGTTTTCTTTACCAACTTTTTCCATCCTAAAACTTTCAGAACTCAATCTCCATGTTGCTGCCTCCTAACTCATTTCTAACATTTGGTAGATTTACTTGCAGAAATAATTGTACCTTTCCACAAACTAATGTGCTGGATGTGGAGTGGATAAATATCTGTTTATAGCACTTGAAGGGCAATAGGCAGAGTCACATCAATCAAGTGACTCAGTATGAACTGCCATTTAAGATACCCCGTGGGAGTGATTTTTTGTTCAGTTGAAGTGATTGTCATTTCTTTAAATTTCACATTTCTTCAGATGCAACCAAGGCATGTTAGCTAATGTAAAATGCAGAAGTAAAACATTTATTTATAAAGCAACAGCTTTGAAACAATATAGCATTTACAAGTCAAATACAGTTTCTTATTATGTGATAAGCATTTGCTAACGTGAGGCTTTATTGTGTAAACCCACCTGCATATGCAATGGTAAACAATTTCCTGACAACTTTGGTTGAGTCATGAAATAGTCTTAAAGCTGAAACATAAGTTACAATTTCTGGTAAAACCTGGGGTCTTCTGTGAAGCCTCAGGAGTTTGATTTCCCATGAATATCTTTAGATTACCTTGTGGTTCCCAAGCCTCTGTTCTGGTTCCTTTTTTCTCACTTTCTCTTTCTTTCTCCAAGAAAAATTTAGAAAGTCATCATTACTGAACATGTGTTGACTGTTTCCCACCATACTCTCCATGTGTCTTTGCATCCCAGAAGGGGGCAGCTAGGCAGTGGGAATGGCAGTCTGGGAGTCTGATCAGCTGATCAGGCTGATATAACCAGTCTATCAACCTCATCTCCCCTTCACCTCACTTCCACACTCTGCCTTCCCACCTTCTTCCACTCTCACCAGGACTTTAGACAAAGGCAATAGAACATGAGCTTTGGGGTCAGGCACACCTGTCTTTGAATCCTCCCACCTCACAAGCTGTGTGACCTGATAAGCTGCCTGCTCCACCCTGTCACTGTTCCTTCATATGACATGTGGCCAGGGTCACCATTTGACCTGCAATTTCTGGGCAAGTCTAGGTGTATGCTGTGTATCCTGACATACTCATCAATATTGCCTCTGTTCAATGTCTCAAGTATCCTGAACAGACCATAAAAATGAGGCATTTTAGGTGTCTACTATAGTGCCCAGTAAATAGTTCCTTGAGATGATAAATTCTACTGTTATTAATAATTATTTGAAGTGATCTTCCCACCAGACCTCAGTGGATTTCTTGATGTGATGAGCTGGATGTGAGCTTAGAACTGAAAAATCCACTTTGTTTTTACACTTTGTTTTAGAAACAAATAACACCCACCTAGTTCTGTTTTACAATCTCAACTGAATGTAGGGCTCACCGGAATAAAGCCACCAAAGCAAGAAGCAGTAATGACCAGTTTAAGGTGGAAAGGAGAATGGAAATTAGGCACAATTTCATTGTGAGCAGGGAAAAATTGACACTTAAAGCAAAAAAATAAAAATAAACTATTTCAGAGCAGGGTAGAATAAAGGTCAGGCATAGATGGATTTTCCAAAATTAGTTCTCCTCCGTGAGCTCCGTGAGTAGAGCCTGAGATGAACAGCCTGCCAGCACAGGGCCTTGGGAAGACAGGTGAAGTGTCTCAGCAGAGAGGAGGGGGCCCCAGTGATGCTCAAGGTAAAACATCAAACATCATCTATAGTGGAAATAGCAGACGAATTCACAGGAAAATCTTTGTTAGGGAGAAAAACAATAACTGGCCTTGTCTTACTTTTTCTGAGTCATCAACCCACTGCCAGACAGATTAACTGCTCAAAGTTATATGCCAGACCCTGGACTACACCCTGGTCATGTGGGATGTGACACACATTCCCTGCCCCAAGTAGCTCAGACTACAGACAAGGAGAGACACATGGCAGTGACAGCACTCTGTGCTGTGGAAAGGCATGCTGTGTAAGTTGGGAAGGGTAACCTCAGTAACAAAGGGCCCCAAGCCCTGTTGCTAGCCACAATAGAATGCATTTCCTGCCGTCATTGCAGAATAGTGCAGGAGTTTGCAAGGTAGTTTTCATGTGCTCTAACTATTCCCATGGCCTTAGAGTTTTCTTTTTAATACTTCACATCCAGTCAACAGGTAGAAGAAAGAGGAAACTAGAGGGTGTCACAGGAATATTTTTTGGGCTAGGTTTGGAAGTGGTGCCCACAAGCCATTCGTCAGAGCTGGTCACATTGGCCCCACATAATGCAGTACCTGGGCAGCCATTTTCTGGTAACAATTCTACAGGATGAATGGGGAGAATTAATCTTTTCTGATCAGCCAGCTGTTCATGGGACTTATACATGGAGGTGGTATGTGAGGGCAGTTCAGAGGAGAGAGATAACCCAACTGTGCATGTGTGTGTGTGTGTGTGTGTGTATTTATTGGGTGAGGGGCAGATATTAGCAATATCTCCATGGAATAATTGATATTTTAACCAAGTTTTACAGGATAAATAGTATTTAACTCATGAAGGGCATTGGGAGAAGGAAGACAGTTTAAATATAAGGAACAGCATGTGCAAAGGTACTGGAGAGTTCATCCCATCATCTATACAACAAATACTATAAACGTGTCTTTTAAGTGCCAGAAATCATTCAAAATTCTGGGAATGCTGCTGTATACAGAACAGACAAGGCCTCCACTTGCCTCAACCCATATTCTAGTGGAAGGAGACAAACCACACAGAAGCAACTAAGTACACAACTCCAAACATCAAATAGCATGTTGTGTGGGAGAAGCGCATGCCTGTAAGTAGGGCTAGAGCAAAGGGTGAATGTTGAAAGTGTGGAAAAAGGAAGTGATAAATGATGAGACTGGAGAAGATGGAAAAGGTCAGCCAGGAAGTGGCCTTCATGCATTAATGGGCACCAGCAAGAGGAGACGGGCAGAGCTGTGAATTGTGGAAGCTCCCTGGCTTATGGCAGAGAGACGCCAGGTGTGGGTGCAGAGAGCCTGGTTAAAAGGCGTCTGAATAGACTTGGGATGAAATAGGAGCCATGGTTGGAGGGGTGGAAATGTGAGTGGGTGCAGTGCACACAGGGGAATTGCCCCTCCTTCCAGGTTTCAGGCAGAAAATGGGAAGAATGTGTTTGCATAACCCAGTCCAGTCCTTTTGGTTTGTGTACGTTTTTACTTTTAAAAATTTGTATATATACCCTCACAGAAAAATCTAAAACTTAAAATGTTACCGAGTTATCAGACAGTGCTGGGTACAGAGGAATAAATGTACATGTCTGTGTGTACACAGTCACATATATATTTCTATGTGCATAGATATATTTTGTAGACTGTGCTTCACCTGTGTGTACACAAGCTCCCCAGCTGTCTCTCCCAATTTCCCCACCACAGACAGTCTCTTCCCTCCACCTGTACTCTGATACCTTCATCAGTTGGAATCACTGTGTGGAAGCCCACACCTTGCTGGGGCTCCAAGGTAGCACCCCTCGAAATTCCCTCCAAGTCCTGATCAGGCTCCGACAACTGATCCCAGGCCAGGCCACCACCTACTGAGGATGCCCCCTTCATCCTGCCTGGGCTCTGGGCCCTGCTTCAGTCATCACAGCATCCCTACACAACCTACACAGCCACCTACCTCACTCAGACCTCCTTAGGAGCTCTACAACAACACATTTCCAGAAGAGAAGGGAGGAAAGAACAAGGGCAAGACAAAAAGTTCAAACGCACACATTTTTTTTTAAATCAGAAGATGGAGTTGACAGAGATGGAAGCAAGACTCATGTGTTTTTATTTAATGTTGATTTTTTGACCAAGTAAATCCTTAAATATTTAAACATGAGTTCCTAAAATTGAAAGTAAGTACACTTACATCCCTAATTGGTAACAGATCAAGAAAATAACTGTTGCAATGCTTTAAGGCAAATGTTTTAGCCTGCTTAGGGGGATGTGTTCTCAGGATAAAAGAAATGTAAAGTTTAACGCAGGAGTTAAAAGCAATAATACTGACATTTTTATTTTAAAACTAATATATGTATTAAAAGATACAGAAATAAATGTTAATATTAGCAAACGTTTTCTGTGTAAGAGAAAAGCAATGTTAGTATAAAAATTTAAGTTAAAGTAGAACTTCAGTATTGTTACATTTGTATAGAAAATTTCAATATGAACAAAGAATTTAAAATATATACCTGTGTATTTTCCCTATTTTTGACCATTGAAGAGCCTAGAAGCTTTGATGACCCAGTGGCAATGAGCACTCTCAGCAGCCAGAGTTTTGTCTTTACCTAGTTTCCCCATGAAAGGAATCAGGGCTCTTTAGAGAAGTGGCTGATTCTGGGTCTGGGAGAGGGAGTGCACTTGGTGAGCTGGGGACACCTTCCTGTGCATGGAAAATAGGCAGTTTGAAGGTGCTCTTACTGGCCAAAGATGGGAAATCGCAACTTCAAAATGAATGAAATCCACTGACTATATGCAAAATTGTAAGTCTATAAAATGATACTCAGAAAAGAGAAAAACAAAGATAAAACAGGCAAAAAACATTTGAGGTCTACTCCTTACTATTAAAGGGAAAATCCAAATACATAACTATATACTTTGCCTATACAGAAGAAGCCGTTGATGAGATGAATCTCTCCCTTGCTCTTTCTCTCTGACAAAGATGGCCAACTAATAAACATAAAAGGAATGATAAAAATAGAGAAATCAACATTTTGCAACCCCTGGTGAAGTCACTGATGGAGGCAAGAATCATCAATGGATGATTAAGCCATTAATTAGGTGATACACTGATGGAGAAATGGATCCCCTAGTACTGCTCAAGTCTGACTCCACAGATTATCTGATGGTTTAAAAAAAGAAATAGAACTTTATGAGGGAGAGATGAGGCTGTCTTTGCTACTGTTAAAGAGTCAGTTAGATGTACCTCATGAGGTAAAGTAATATCATACAGCATCAATGATGATGTCTTGCCTGAAATGTTTAACCTGAATGTAATTCAGCCTCTATATCCACACTCCAGTTACAGAGAATTCATGGGTAAGTGAAATAAGGTAAATGCCACCAAAAATTCAGAAGCTGGACAAATTCAGAAACTAGGCCATTCTGAGGGACATCTGGCCTTGTCTCTTCAACAAGTTAATGTCATGCTAGAGAAAGGGGCAGGGGAGCAAAATTCTAGATTATAAGTGACTTAAGAAATGTGATGAACAAATACTGTGGGGAGTGGATCCTGCTAGGACAAAAATGGGGGTAACATACAATTTTTGGAGCGATTGGAAAATTTTGAATATGGATCAGATATTAGATGATGATACTAGAAAACTACCATTACTTATGTTAGCTATATAATGGTATTGATTTTAAGAAGGAAAATGTTCTGATTTTCATGATGTCCATTTAACTTATTTAAAATATTTTGGCTAAAAAAATTGATGATGTAAACATGTCAAAACTGTTAATATCTATTAATCTAGGTAATGGATATGTAGGCAGTCATTATACTCTATTTTCCTGTGTGTTTGGAAATATTTATGATAAAATGTTAAAAGCAATTCTGATTCCTAGGCTCCTACCCAGACCCACCAAATGAACCTAAATCCTTGCTGACATCTGTATTTTACCGCATATCCCATCTCAATGAAGGAATGAGTGAATTAATGACTTTTTCATCTGTTGTAATCTTTCTAAAAAAATTTTTATAATGCCCCTACTAGAAGCCAGGAACTTTTCTAGGTGCTGAAGATTCAACTCTGAATGAAACATACACAATGGATCATAAACCTGTGGAGCGAGGTACGCTGCCTTCTATACAGTAAGCCTCTTTAAAGCCAACCTATTTTTTAAAACTGTTAAATATAACACAAACCCAGAACACTGCCTAAAACAGATGGACAGATTAATGAATTGTTAGGCAGTAATACCGCCACCTCCGACAGGACCCAGAGTCCTGCCCGTCAGCCAGGAGTATCCCAGGACCCCGCTCACATCCACACCCTCCCCAAGAGAAGGACTCAGAATGCCACTGTGAGGAGCAGAAGCAGAGTTTAGAGCCCTGCCCCCAACATTCCTCTGAGTATTACCTTGCCCCACAAAAGGAAGATCCTACATTTTCCCTTTTGTTCAAAAGGACCTATTTGCAAAATTTCACAGAACATCACAACTCAGACATGTGTATTACACATGTGACTCTCACTTTATAATATCAAGTAAATGCAGCAGCTCCAGGAAAGCTTTTTCCTGATTCACAGCGAATTTCAAGATCATAAAGTCATAAAAGGTGCAAACGCAAAATTCTATGATGGTGGGATGAAGAAATTTAAGTGTTATTTAGAGTAACCTCAGTGTCGGCCTCAAATGAGTAATGGTAATGTCGATGAGGCTGTTTGCTGTCATGTGGAGTGATGTTAAGAGGTGACCTGAGGTGTTGCTTGTTACTTAGGCTAGTTGAATCAACAGAGAAATAAGCTTTTCTCCATTTTTAATTTTTTTAAATAAAAAAGAACTTTAATCTTCTCCACATATTTTATGACTTGTTCCCTTCTCATCTCTAGGTCTCTCAGACCCAGAGATGAAATATAGTGAAAATGGACAATGTGTCCCCTGCCTGACTGTTCTCAGAATGCACAAACCTTGGAAACAATCCAAGGATTGAAAACTAAAGAGACTGCATTTCATGCGGCATTCTCAAAGCTCTAACACTAGGTAATTGTAAATTCACAGTGAAACACCACGTAGGCAGACTGCCGTGGGCATTAAGTAAATAATAGGCACACAGTGCAGCTTGGGGCATATCCCAGGACAGGGACAGTTCAGGGGCAGCTGATGAGAGTGGGCAGGTCTCCCCTTTCAGCAACTCCATTTCCTGCCTATGTGGCCTGGGGCCCATGTGGAGCAGTAGCCTCAGCCCCTTGGGAGCAAATGGGGAAGATGCTGATGCCTCCCAGGAATGCGTGAGGACTGATGGCAACTCCCATACACCTGGCGTCCCCAGGGCCACTCTGCCTCCATCCACTACCTCACACCTCCTCGAGGTTTCTACCCCCTTGCTACTCAGGAGCAACTAGAAAATGTAGGAAACACACGTCTTTTTAAAGGGGGTGCTTTTGCCATTTCTACCCTCACCCCAGACAGGAGGCACCATGATTGCATCCTGAGACATCTTTTAATAGTTGTAATCACTTCCAACCTCTGTAATCTCTCTAAACCTCAATTTCCTCAAGTACAAAATGAGGATCGAGACGCCCTTACAATGGGACGGAGTGAAGAGTAAATGAGATAGGACATTTTTGTTTCTCTTAGTGGTGAGTCTGCGATGTTTCCCCATGTCTGCTGCACAGACAGGACCCACGTCATCCCTCCTGGCATGAACACAGCCGAGACCGTGTGCCTTGGGATGCAGCAGTGGGGCTGAAGGGTGACAGACGTGGCCTCGGGCACATGAAGCAAACTCCTGCCGCAGCCCGGGATCCCCACAGTGAGACCTGTAAAATGTCAGAGACGATCAGGGGCGATCGCTCTATGCTTCTCTCCACCTCTCCCTGCCTTTCCCGGGTGGTGAAGTCTCCCGCTACGGCCTCAGCATCTTCCTTGGGGTTTGGAGCTTGACACTCTATAAGTTTTAATGAGGAATAATAGCCAAATTTGGCTCTTTTTGTTTTCTCTTGTTCAAATACTTGTATTTGTTTGCTCTCTGGATGAAAAATACAAGTGTATCATGTCAGTATTGGGCTGGACATTAAATAAAAGTTAGACAGCATGGAGTGTCGTCAGTGGAGCAATGGGATTTACCCTTGGCTCTGGGGTTCAGGGTATAGTCTTCCTGGCCACTGAGTCACTGGGGGTTGGCATCCTCACCAGGAGCTAGAGGCACAGGCCATTTCTTTCTGGAATCTTCCTAAAGGGCCTGTGGTATCACAAGTGTGTTCTTTACTTTCATGTTTTTAATTTTTTTCATTTAAAAGAATTCCATGTATTCATAATGTTTTTTAAAAAATTGGAAAGCCATATAAGATGAATATGTCATTTACGGAGTAGCTATTTATTGTGGATCTGACTTTTGGCAGAATTTTAATTCAATATTTGATAAATTTCTAGGACTATAAAACAATGGTTTCTTCTATAGGAAGCTATTAAAATGTCAAGGCATTAAAATTTCTATCACTCTTTTTCTCTCCTCTTTTATAGCTATAGATGTAATTTAATGGAGTGAATTATTCCATCTAAAGGCAGACCTAGAAGTAGTAATTCTATGCAGGCTGCCCAGTAAAGGTGGAAATATTGATTGATTGTTTCTTTTGGTAATTGTTGATAGGAATATCTCATAATCATTAATATTTTTAAAGCCTGGTTTACATGATATAGAGTCATGTTACTAGCCCTATATCAATCGTCTGCTCAGAAGAGAATTTTGAAATGTAAGAGCAACTGGGTACATATAAATGTGATATCAAGAAGTATATACCAGGAAGAGGGATCGGAAGATGGCGTCGTGAGTAGAGCAGCGGAAATATCCTCCCCAAACCACATATATCTATGAAAATATAACAAAGACAACTCTTCCTAGAATAAAGACCAGAGGACACAGGACAATATCCAGACAACATCCACAACTGAGAGAACCCAGCGCCATGCAAAGGCCATAAGATACAAGCACCAGTCCGGCGGGAGCCGAGCGCCCATACCCCCAACTCCCAGTGGGAGAAGTATAGGCAGAGCGGAAGGGAGAAGGAGCCCAGGACTGCCGAACACCCAGCCCCAGCCATCCTGGGTAGAGTGTAGACACAGTGCGTTTGCAGGGGACCCTGGATACTAGGAAAACAGGGCAGCAAGAACAGTGAGCGGGCACCAGAGGCCTGGCACTGGAGGACACCAGAAAAGCGAGTGACAATTTTTTTTTCTGTTTTGTTTTGGCGAGCGCTTTTTGGAAGTCTTAAAGGGATACGGACCCCAATACTATTGAAACAGGGTAGAAAGTCTGTTGAGAAGATGCCTGAGGCTGGCGCCGGAGAATAAAGTAAAACGAGAGGACAACATTTTTTTTGTTTTCTTAATTGAAAAATTTTTCTTGTTGTTCTCGTTGTTTTGTTTTGGCGGGTATTTTTTGGAAGTCTTAAAGGGGCAGGGTGGGACACTTAAACCATTTGTAGGGAATCTGGGGATCTCTGGGCAAAATAACCCCTGGGCTGCAGGGAGCAGGGAGGCACCTTACAGAGATAAATAGCCTCCCAGCCGCTCCCACTCCAACGCGACTCAACCACAATTGAGCAGCTGCCCAAGCCAGGCCACGCCCAGAGCAACAGCGGAGATAAACTCCATAGCAGTCGGGGAGGAAGCAGAAACCGTGTCTGCACGAAGCTGCCCAGCACAAGCCACTAGAGGTCGCTGTTATTCCAGGAGAGGAGGGCCACAAACCAACAAGAAATGATGTCCTTCCAGCCGTCACTCATTCCAGCTCTGCAAACTATTCCTATCACCATGAAAAGGCAAAGCAACAGGCAGTCAAAGATCACAGAGACAGCACCAGAGAAGGAGACAGACCTATCCAGTCTTCCTGAAAAAGAATTCAAAATAAAATCATAAACATGCTGACAGAGATGCAGAGAAATACGCAAGAGATATGGGATGAAGTCCGGAGGGAGTTCAAAGATTCCAGAAAGGAGATCACATTAATGAAACAAACTCTGGAAGGGTTTATAAGAAGAATGGATAGGATGCAAGAGACCATTGATTGAACTGAAACCAGAGAATAGGATCGCATAGAAGCTGACATACAGGGAGATAAAAGGATCTCCAGGAATGAAACAATATTAAGAGAACTGTGTGACTAATACAAAAGGAACAATATCCGTATTATAGGGGTTTCTGAAGAAGAAGAGAGTGGGAAAGAGATGGAAAGTATCTTAGAAGAAATAATTGCTGAAAACTTCCCCAAACTGGGGGAGGAAATAATCGAACAGACCACGGAAATACACAGAAACCCCAACAGAAAGGATCCAAGGAGGAAAACATAATGACACATAATAATTAAAATGGCAAAGATCAAGGACAAGGAAGTAAATTTAAAGGCAGCTAGAGAGAAAAAGGTCACCTATAAAACAAAACCCATCAGGCTTACATCAGACTTCTTGACAGAAACCATACAGGCCAGAAGAGAATGGCATGATATATTTAATACAATGAAACTGAAGGGCCTTGAACCAAGGATACTGTATCCAGTACGACTATCATTCAAATATGACAGGATTAAACAATCCCCAGACAAACAAAAGCTGAGGGAATTTGCTTCCCACAAACCACCTCTACAGGACATCTTACAGGGACTGCTCTAGATGGGAGCACTCCTAGAAAGAGCACAGCACAAAACACCCAACGTATGAAGAATCGAGGAGGAGGAATAAGAAGGGAGAGAAGAAAAGAATCTCCAGACAATGTATATAACAGCTCAATAAGCGAGCTAAGTTAGGCAGTAAGATACTAAAGAGGCTAACCTTGAACCTTTGGTAACGACGAATTTGAAGCCTGCAATGGCAATAAGTACATATCTTTCAATAGTCACCCTAAATGTTAATGGGCTGAATGCACCAACCAAAAGACACAGACTAATAGAATGGATTAACAAACAAGACCCATCTATATGCTGCTTACAAGAAACTCACCTCAAACCCAAAGACATATACAGACTAAAAGTCAAGGGATGGAAAAACTTATTTCAAGCAAACAACAGCGAGAAGAAAGCAGGGGTTGCAGTACTAATATCAGACAAAATAGACTTCAAAACAAAGAAAGTAAGAAGAGATAAAGAAGGACACTTCATAATGATAAAGCTCTCAGACCAACAAGAAGATATAACCACTCGAAATATATATGCACTCAAAACAGGAGCACCAGCATATATGAAACAAATACTAACAGAACTAAAGGGGGAAATATTCTGCAATGCATTCATTTTAGGAGACTTCAACACACCACTCACCGCAAAGGATAGATCCACCGGGAAGAAAATAAGTAAGGACACGGAAGCACTGAACAACACAGTAGAGCAGATGGACCTAATAGACATCTATCAAACGCTACATCCCAAAGCAACAGGATATACATTCTTATCAAGTGCACATGGAACATTGTCCAGAATAGACCACATAATAGGCCACAAAAAGAGCCTCAGAAAATTCCAAAAGATTGAAATCCTACCAACCAACTTTTCAGATCATAAATACATAAAATTAGAAATAAACCATACAAAGAAAGCAGAGGCTGACAAATATATGGAGACTTAACAACACCCTCCTAAATAATCAAAGGATCAATGACCAAATCAAAATGGAGATCCAGCAATATATGGAAACACATGACAACAACAACCCTAAGCCCCAACTTCTGTGCGACACAGCAAAAGAAGTCCTAAGAGGAAAATATATAGTAATACAAATCCAAGCATATTTAAAAAAGGAAGAACAATCCCAAATGAATGGTCTAATGTCACAATTATCGAAATAGGAAAAAGAAGTACAAATGAGTCCTAAGGTCACCAGAAGGAGGGACATAATAAAGATCAGAGAAGAAATAAATAAAACTGAGAAGAATAAAACAATAGCAAAAATCAATTACACCAAAAGCAGGTTCTTCGAGAATATAAACAAAATAGATAAGCCTCTAGTTAAACTTATTAAGAAGAAAAGAGAGTCAACACAAATCAACAGTATCAGAAAGGGGAAAGGAAAAATCACGAGAGACCATACAGAAATACAAAGAATTATTAGAGAATACTATGAAAACCTATATGCTAACAAGCTGGGAAACCTAGGAGAAATGAAAAATTTCCTACAAAAATACAAGCTTCCAAGACTGAACCAGAAAGAAACAGAAAATCTAAACAGAACAAATTACCGGCAACGAAATTGAAGGGGTAATTAAAAAACTACCAAAGAACAAAACCCCGGGCCAGGTGGATATACCTCGGAATTTTATTAGACATGCAGGGAAGACATAATACCCTTTCTCCTTAGAGTTTTCCAAAAAAATAGACGAGGAGGGGTTACTCCCAAACTCATTCTATGAAACGAATATCACCCTAATACCAAAACCAGGCAAATACCCCACCAAAAAAGAAAAATACAGACCAATATCCCTGATGATCGTAGATGCAAAAATACAAAACAAAATATTAGCAAACCAAATTCAAAAATACATCAAAAGGATCATACAACATGACCAAGTGGGATTTATCCCAGGGATGCAAGGATGGTACAACATTCGAAAGTCCATCAACATCATCCACCACATCAACAAAAAGAAAGACAAAAACCACATGATCATCTCCATAGATGCTAAAAAAGCATTTGACAAAGTTCAACATCCATTCATGTTAAAAACTCTCACCAAAATGGGAATAGAGGGCAAGTACCTCAACATAATATAGGCCATCTATGATAAACCCACAGCCAACATTATATTGAACAGCGAGAAGCTGAAAGCATTTCCTCTGAGGTCGGGAACTAGACAGGGATGCCCACTCCCTCCACTGTTATTTATCATAGTACTGTAGGCCCTAGCCAGGGCAATCAGACAAAACAAAGAAATACAAGGAATCCGATCGGTAAAGAAGAAGTTAATCTGTCACTATTTGCAGAAGACATGATACTGTACATAAAAAACCTTAAAGACTCCACCCCAAAACTACTAGAACTGATATCGGATAACACCAAAGTTGCAGGATACAAAATCAACACACAGAAATCTGTGGCTTTCCTATACACTAACAATGAACCAACAGAAAGAGAAATCAGGAAAACAACTACATTCACAAATGCATCAAAAAAAATAAAATACTTAGGAATAAACCTAACCAAAGAAGTGAAAGACTTATACTCTGAAAACTACAAGTCACTCTTAAGAGAAATTAAAGGGGACACTAACAGATAGAAACTCATCCCATGCTCGTGTCTAGGAAGATTTAACATCATCAAAATAGCCATGCTGCCCAAAGCAATATACAGATTTGATGCAATCTCTATGAAACTACCAGCAACATTCTTCAATAAACTGGAACAAATAATTCAAAAATTCATATAGAAACACCAAAGACCCCGAATAGCCAAAGCAATCTTGAGAAAGGAGAATATGTAGGGGGGATCTCACTCCCCAACTTCAAGCTCTATTATAAAGCCATAGTAATCAAGACAATTTGGTACTGGCACAAGAGCAGAGCCACAGACCAATGGAACAGACTAGAGAATCCAGATATTAACCCAGACATATATGGTCAATTTATATTTGATAAAGGAGCCATGGACATACAATGGCGAAATGACAGTCTCTTCAACAGATGGTGCTGGCAAAACAGGACAGCTACATGTAGGAGAAAGAAACTGGACCATTGTCTAACCCCATATACAAAAGTAAATTCAAAATGGATCAAAGACCAGAATGTAAGTCATGAAACCATTAAACTCTTGGAAGAAAACATAGGCAAAAACCTCTTAGACATAAACATGAGTGACCTCTTCCTTAACATATCTCCCCAGGCAAGGTAAACAACAGCAAAAATGAATAAGTTGGACTATATTAAGCTGAATAGCTTCTGTATGGCAAAAGACATCATCAGTAGAACAAAAAGGAACCCTATAGTATGGGAGAATATATTTGAAAATGACACATCCGATAAAGGCATGATGTCCAGAATATATAAAGAGCTCACTCGCCTCAACAAACATAAAACAAATAACCCAATTAAAAAATGGGCAGAGGAACTGAACAGACAGTTCTCCGAAAAAGAAACACAGATGTCCAACAGACGCCTTAAAAAATGCTCCACATTAAATATTATCAAAGAAATGCAAATCAAAACTACAATGAGGTATCACCTCACATTAGTAAGGATGGCTGCCATCCAAAAGACAAACAACAACAAATGTTGGCAAGGCTGTGGAGAAAGGGGAACCCTCCTACACTGCTGGTGGGAATGTAATTTAGTTCAACCATTGTGGAAAGCATTATGGAGGTACATCAAAATGCTTAAAAAAGATTTACCATTTGACCCAGGAATTGCCCTCCTAGGAATTTACCCTAAGAATGCAGCAATCAAGTATGAGAAAGATCAGTGCACCCCGATGTTTATCGCAGCACTATTTACAATAGCCAAGAATTGGAAGCAACCTAAATGTCCATCGATAGATGAATGGATAAAGAATATGTGGTACATATACACAATGGAATACTCCTCAGCCATAAGAAAAGGGCAAATCCTACCATTTGCAGCAACATGGATGGAGCTGGAGGGTATTATGCTCAGTGAAACAAGCCAAGCGGAGAAAGAGAAATACCAAATGATTTCACGTATCTGTGGAATATAAGAATAAAGGAAAACTGAAGGAACAAAACAGCAGCAGAATCACAGAACTCAAGAATGGACTAACAGGTACCAAAGGGGAAGGGACTGGGGAAGATGGGTGGGTACATCTTGAGAAGGGGGAGAGAAGTAAGGGGGTATTAAAATTAGCATGCATGGGTGGGTAGGAGAAAAGGGAGGGATGTACAACACAGAGAATGCAAGTAGTGATTCTACAACATTTTGCTATGCTGATGGACCGTGACTGTAAAGGGGTTTATGGGGCTACATGGTATAGGAGAGAGCCTAGTAAACATAATATTCATCATCTAAGTGTAGATTTGTGATACCAAAAAAAAAAAAGGCAGTTCCTGTGTGTTAACATCCAACTAGTCCTACACAAGACTATAAAGGGCATATAAAAGTGTAGGCAAAGGGACTGTTTGTGTTTATACAAAGGATCAAAGCCTAATTGATCTACCCCGAAAATGAACTAAAATATGATATGAAAAAAACTTCCAACATCAGCACTCTCTGGAAGACTCATACCAGAAGATGACCATCAAAACCCCCCAAAAAGATCCACGCAGTGCTACAGCTGTAGATGCACTCATCCCACCAGTTCTTTGATTTGCCATGGGAATGAAGAAGGAGATATCTAAGCTGGCCTGTGCATACAGTAAAACAACAAATTTGACTGGATCTATACTGTTGGAACTCAACCAAGAATTAGAAGTGCAAATTGTAGCGCTCCAAAATCTTACAACTACAGACTATTTACTGTTAAAAGAACATAAGGGATGTGAACATTCCCCAGGAATGGGTCATTTAAATTCTTTGATTTCTCTCTGACTGTTCAAGTTCAGTTGGACAAAATCGACCATATCATACATAAGTTTTCACAAATGCCTAAGGTGCCGAACTGGATTTCTTGGTTTCACTGGAGATGGCTGGTAATTACAGGTATGCTTTGGTTATGTAACTATACTCCTATTATGTAAATGTGTGTGCGCAATTGAAGTAGTAGCTTAAAACCTATACATGCTGAAGTTACTCTACAAGAAGATATGTCAAAGAAGTAATCAATCTTCCCATGTTTTCTTCTGTCTGCTACTTCTATTGCTTTTCTTCTTAATTTCTAATTACAACCCTTAAATAAAATTCGTGCCTCATATCAAAGTTACCGAGTATCATAATTCCTCCAAGTGTTAAAGATACCTCAAGACAAATGCTGGGAATAGAAGCTACAGGGCATAAATATGCAAATAAATTAAAAGCTAACCATTTCAAACAGTAAGGCTTCTCTCTCACTTACCAAATTTACATTTCCCTGTATGGCTCTAGAAGATGACTGGTTAGCCAGAGATGGGTAAGATTCCTCAAGGGAGGAACAACCTAAGACAGGCACAATTGCATTGTGTCATCAGATGAGAAATTGGGGATCAACAGAGGTGAGGCTTAGAACCACACCCCCCCTGTTCTGAGAGAAATCTTCTGCATACGTGGATGTTTTATTGCCCTTGTCTAGCTTGGATTAACACATAGTCTACAGGCACACACCTGATCATCTACATTTGCTCTCTTACAACACTAAACTATGTTTTCTACCTTTATCTTGTATCTACCTACCACTTCAGCTTTTTATTAAAAATAATAATAGTAAAGGGAGAAATGTGGTACTCACATATAAATCAAGTATAAAAATCAAATGAGTATTCATATTTGAACTGACAGTTTATAGTTCATAATGCATGAACAAAACCGAAAGTTTCTGTGATGACTGCACTTTTACTGATCACCATGAAACTTATTCACTATGTAAGAATTTGTTCTCCATGGAGGAACTTGTTTGTTATGCCTCAGAAGAATGGAGACTGACGAAAACTAGTCTTAGGGTGGATTAATGATTGTCCATTGATCATTGACTTCCCTATACAGAAATTTATTGTTGTTAAAAACCATTTGATCTATAAATATGAGAGATGCCCTAACAAACAGACAAACAAAAAATGTACAAACTTCCAATTGTAAAATAAATAAGTAACCATGATGTAATGTATAGCATAAGGAATATAGTCAAAATATTGTAACAACTTGGTATGGTGATAGCTGGTACCTAGAATTATCATGGATATAAATGTTAAATCAATATATTGTTCGCCTGAAACTAATGTAATGTAATACTGTGTGTCAAATACCCTTCAATTAAAAAATAAATATATTAAAAAAAAGAAATAGATTTATTAGATAGATGGTAGATATTCATAGATTAAATGAAAAGATTGACAGAGATGACAGAATGATTAGATATATATAGATGACAGATGATAGACTAAATAGAATAGATGATGTAGGGAGGTTATATTAGAAAGATAGATGATAGATAGGTACAGAGATATGAACTGAATTTTTGGGACCACACCTCACCATCTTCTGCTCCTCTAACCATCTGCCCCCACAACACACACACACACACTCACACACACACACACACACACATACATACACTCACACAAGTTCATATTTGAACTGAGACAGGGTTGAAGACCTAACCCCCACTGTCATGGTATTGGGAGGTGGGGCCTTTGGAGGTAATTGGGTTTGGAAGATATCATGGGGGTGTGGGTGGAGCTGCTATTATGCAGTCAGTGCTATTAAGAGGAATTGAAAACAGAGCTTTCTCCCTTGACCCTGTGAGGACACAGCATGGATGTGGCGATATGCAAACCAGAAGAAGGGACCACACCAGGAACTGAACCTGCCTTGGTCTTGGACTTCTGCTTTCAGAATAGGGAGAAATCAGTGTCTATGGATGAAAATCCCACTCAATGACACTCTGGTTATCAGTTTGAGCAGGCTAACATAGACATGTAGGAATACAGAGATGCACTTAGACGATGGATGGAGAGAACCTACGCATAGATATACGTGCTAAGCTGTCTGCATAGGTATTTGTATCCAACCACCTCTGCACTTTGAAGTTTGCACCGTATGGGGGAAACACTAGGAGCACAACCTATGCACGTTTCTTTTTTAATGTGTGGGCTGCAGTTTCCGCTAACTGGGGTCTCCGTTAACTCTCAGCCGTGTGTGCGTGTCTTTACGTGTGCATATGTGTGTGTGTACACCACTGCCTCTATCGGTCTACAATCACAGGAGATGCAAAAGTAACAAAGGAACGCAGGCAAGGCAAACATCTTGCAAACTATGACCAGAAAGAGTACGATTATCCACTAGCCTCTGGGGCTATCTTTGCCAAGTGTTTCTATGCAGTTTTAGAAAGATATTGCTGGAAATGTTGCTGGGACCATTCTGAACCATCAAGTTAGTTAAGGTAATAAGCCAGGACAGGAGAGCAGCAAAGAGCACAAACGGTGTGTCTCCTACATATCAGGCCAAGGTGTACAGGCTTTAATTCTACTACACCACTTCATCTCACCATGGCTGACGTTTGATGACCTTATTCAACACCTTCATCTGTGAGTAAAAAGTTACTTCAGAATCAAATCCCTTAACAGAAAATAAATAAGTGCAGAGACATAAACATTCCTAGAATTCCTGCCACCATCACACAACTCTTTATGCTCAGCACCCTTTTCATATGAAAGGAAATATAGCTCTAAATGCTACTAATCCATTTTAGATAGACCTCACTCACATCTAAATGCCTAAATGCACTGAAACTCAACCTCCACCTTGACAGCAGAGGGGAGCAGTTTTCCCACATGCTAGCTGGCCTGCCACCTTAGCAAGCCCATCGGCCGCCGGCACACAAGAGCACCGCATGTCGCCGAAAGGCAGTTCCCTTAACCAGTGACTACATGCATGGTCACTGGAGATGGGCCACCAAGGAGGGCCGCTGAGGTGACATCGGTGCACAGGCATAACGACCTACTACAGGGCATGCCCCTGAATCGGACCCTGCAGGCCCGCCAGAGTGTTTGCTGCATGGGTCCTCGGATAGGCCCCACAGCTCACACAGCTGCCACAGCAGGAATGGCCCAGGGGCAGAGCAGCCTGAGGGGCCTGGCCTGCACATGTTCAAGAGCCCAGCAGCCAACCACTCTATCCAAACCCAGCAGACTCTTGCCACCTACGGAGGAGAAGTTCCCACACAAGGCCACTCCTCTCGAGACCCAAACACACAGCTAATTCATATAAACAAACACAAGGAATTGAGACTGAGAACGACAAAGAGGAATCAAAGTGCACCTAGTGACAGAACGTTGAAAAAAGTGAGAAAACAGATACGTAGACAAATGATTGATACATAGATTGGACTGATATACATACATATGGATGATAGATTAATTAGATAGATACACAGATGATACAAGATAGATGATAGAACATAGATAGATGATAGACAGATACATAGGTATATAGATTACATAGATAGATAAAGAGATACGTAGGTAGGTAGATAGGAAAGCATCATACTAAACATGCTATCTTTCCCTCAAGACTATCTACATGCTCCCTTACAGGAGCCTCACTTGAAATCCAAGGACACAAACTACAATCCAAAGGGGCGGGGACAGGTAGCCTACACAAGTGAAACTGAGAAACAAACAAACAAACAAATGGATTCTGTTTGAGTCCCCAGAGACAGTCAATAGAAAATAGCCTTATCTAGCCAACGTGAATTCTTTTTGTTTGGTATCAGCAGTGTCCAGCCATAGATTTAGTGGTACAGCAATGTCCTTCTCATTTTTTCTCACCTCAATAACTGAATTGCTGAATAATATGTGTCTGGGTTTTGAAATCACTGGGTTTTATGATGTTCTTGAATGTAAAGAAGTAATAACCACCTAAAGAAGGAAGTTTGGACACTCAAACAAACACGTAACTCCACAACACTCTCATTGCTCCCAAATGCTCCTGTTTAGAAAAATGTGTTCCTTTTTATTTGTCCCTCCTCCTATTAGCGGTGATCACGCCAATGTCCCTCAAACATGGTGGTGAATAAAACACCAAGTAGAGTGTTCTGTCTTCAACAGGCCCAGAGGAAGGATACTTGTTGTCTTCAGGGAGCACTTATTCAATGAATGTGGCTAAATACAGTCAGCAAGTGAGAAGGAGGTAAAAGAGGACAGAGGTCAGAGATATGGGAGCAAGTCCCTGCACCACCATTTACTGGTTTTGTAAGCACACGCGGCTGTATCGACCTGAATGTTTCTCAGTGAACCCAGTGCTCTACCTATGGACTAGTTATCTTGCAAGGTTTTTGGAAGCATAATGTAGGGAAATGACCTAGGCGATGTTGTTAACTGTTCTGTACATAAGGATAGATGGGCAGACAAAAAGATGATTGATTCATAGATAGTTAGATAGATGACAGATGAAAGATGATAGACATGACAGATAGATGATAGGAAGATAGGTAGATAGATAGATAGATAGATAGATAGATAGATAGATAGATAGATAGATAGATAGATAGATAGATAGACGGACAGACAGACAGACAGACAGACAGACAGATAGATAGATACATACATACATACATACAGATGCATATCGATTAACACAAAGCTGTTGCTCATAACCAGGAGATCAATGGTGAAAGCAGATAGAGAAACTACGAACAAAAAGTTAGAATGAAGTCCAGTTTAAAAATTGCAGTAAGCAGCCACAAGAAGAAAACAAATCCTACCATTTGCAATGATGTGGATGGAGCAAGATGGTACTATGCTCAGTGAAATAGGCCAGGCGGAGAAAGACAAGTAGAAAATGATTTCACTCATGTGTGGAGTATAACAACAAAGAAACACTGTAGGTAAAATACAGCAGCAGACTCACAGAACCCAAAAGTGGACTAACAGTTACCAAAGGAAAAGTGACTGGGCAGGGTGGGTGGGAAGGGAGGGAAAAGGGAGGGGAGAAAGGAAGGGTTCATTAGGATTAGCATTTATAATGTGTGGGGTGGTGGGAGCACGGGGAATGCTGTACAACACAGAGAAGACAAGTAGTGTTTCTACAGCATGTTACTACATGCTGATGGACAGCTACTGTAACGGGGTGTGTGGGTGGACATGGTGAAGGGGTCTAATCATACAACTACGCTGATGGACAGCTTCTCTAACGGGGTTTTTTGGGGGACTTGTACTTGGTGATCATAATGTTCTAGCGTGATTGTAGATTAATGTTAACAAAAAATATTTTTTAAGGGCAATAAGTACACAGCTCTCAATTGTCAGAATAAAAGGACAGGCTCTGTGTGCTCTAATCAAAAGACACATGGTTAAAAGACGGGATGGAAACTCAAGACCACCTATGTGCTCCTTTACAGGAGAATCACTTGAGTTCCAAGGACGAAGACAAACTAAAAATTGAGTTGGTTTGGATAGGTAACCTACACAAGAGAAACTGAAAAAAAAAGTAAAGATGTGCTGATGGGTTTAAAGATGGTGGCTCACGTGAGAGGGGAGGCGGAATCCTCCTCCCAAAACCAAAATTACATACTTACATACTATATGGAAATAGAACAACTATACCAAATCCTGGAAGAGCAGCAGGGAACAACGCTGCTGTGGCAGGCTTTCAACTCTAGGAGAAGTGTGATGTACAGTCCTGGAGATGTGCTCTGGGAGCACGAACCTACCATACACGTGCTATGCTCTGGAGAATCGGTGGAGTTGGAAATCAAAGACAGGTAGAAGACTTCGAGGGACTTGAGATTCCAGCCACTTGTGGGACAACACAGGGATCCACATCCAGCCAATGTGGGACAAAAGAAAGGCGGACAGTCTGAGAGACTTCCTAACAGCGAGAGAACTGCTAAAGGGGCAAAGCTCTCACAGGGCTTGCCACTCAGGAGAAAGGACAGGTGCGCCAAAGTGCCTGGGTACATTCTGGACGGCAGTCAGGGGAGCTTTCAGGAGCTCCGGGCACTCCATCCCCCTGGCTGACCTCGCAGCTCCAAGGCAACTTACCGTGATGTGACTGGTAGACGGACTGCCTTCCCACTGGCACCGATCTGAAAAATGGCTGCCCCAACCTACGGCAGCTTCTCCCTGCATGCTCCGCAAACTGGCCCTGGCACTGGAGACGGGCACTGTGGCTGGGAAGCACGAAAGACCTCTTTCCCCCCAGCGGGGATGGGCACCGGCACTGCTCCCCGGGACCCCTGCCATCCGCCCAAGGTCTGAGCATCTCCAGAGAGTAACGCTTCTGGGAGCTATAGGGCGCCACCTACAAATATGAAACTTCAAAGGAACCTGATAAATGGACTCAAATCAATCTTCCTGAAGTAAGTGATCTCAAAATAAACATCAGGAGCATCCTCAGGGAGCTACAGAAAATAAAACCGCAGTGCAGAGAAAACATGGCAGTATGAGTAGGACAGTGGGAATCTCCTCCCATAATCACATATATTTTTGAAAATACAACAAATTCAAATAATCCTAAAAGAGAGACCAGAAGACACAGGACAACAGCCAGACTACAACTACACCAACGAGAACCCAGCGCCTGGTGAAAGGGGTAAGATAGAATCCCCAGCCAGGCATGACCTGAGTGACCCTTCCCCAGCTCCCGGCAGGAGAAGAATAGGCAGAGCGGGAGGGAGACGGAGCCCAAGACTGCTGAACAACTAGCCCCAGCCACCTGCACCAGAGCACAGACACAGTGCATGCACGGGGGGCCCTGGATACTAAGGAAACAGGGCAGCAAGTCCTCTGAGCAGGTGCCGAAGATGATGCCCCTGTGACAAAGAAAAGCGCGGGCTTTTTGAAAGTCTGAAAGGGACAGGGACTTAACAGCTAGAAGGAAACCACACAGGTCACAGACCAGCAGCTGGAAAGTACTGGGAAAACCGGGCACACTAACACCCTGGGCAACAGCTCTGAGACCCCTCATGGAGGTAAACCACCAAGCAGCTACCCCGTCCACTACCAATCCAGGCACTGTGAAAGCAGAGAAGCAGCCTAAGGTAAAACGCCCACAGAAAGGGAAGTTCCTCCACTCCGGCCAGGCAAGACACAAAGACCCAGTCTACACGCAATTACCCAACACAAGCCACGAGGGGTCGCAGTTGTCCCAGTAAAGAAAGGCCAGTAGCATTTGAAAAGTTTGGCCCACCCAGCTGACAGCCAGTAGCACCTGTCCACATGAAAAGGCCAAAAAATATGAACCAGACAAGAGTAACCCAGACAGCTTCGGCATCTGCTACATCTTCCCCTGAGAAGGAACCTGGGGAGACAGATTTAGCTAGTCTTCCTAAAAAATAATTAAAACAAAAGTCATAAACATGCTAATGGACTTGCAGAGAAATATGCAAAAACTAAGGAAGGAGAATACAGAAATAAAAAAATCTCTGGAAGGACTTCAAAACAGAATGGACGAGATTCAAGAGACCATTGATGGACTAGAAAACAGAGAACAGGAACGCAGAGAAGCTGGTGCAGAGAGAGATAAAAGGATCTCCAGGAATGAAAGAATTTTAAGAGAGCAGAGTGACCAATCAAAAAGGAATAATATAGGCATTATAGGAATACCAGAAGGAGAGGACAGATAAAGGGATAGAAAGTGTCTTTGAAGAAATAATTGCCGAAAACGTCCCTAAACTAGGGGAAGAAATGGCTTCTCAGACCACAGAGGTACACAGAACTTCCATGACAAGGGATCCAAGGCAGGCAACACCAAGACACATAATAATTAAAATGGCAAAGATCAAAGACAAGGACAAAGAATTAAAGGCATCCAGAGAGGAAAAAAAGGTTACCTACAAAGGAAAACACATCAGGCTATCATCAGACTTCTCAACAGAAACCCTACAGGATAGAAGAGAATGGCATGATATACTTAATGAAATGAAACAGAAGGGCCTCGAACCAAGACTACTGTATCCAGCACGAATATCATTTAAATATGAAGGAGGGATTAAACAATTCCCAGACAAGCAAAAGTTGAGGGAATTTGCCTCCCACAAACCACCTCATCAGGGCATCCTACAGGGTCTGCTCTACATGGGAGCACTCTTAAAAAGAGCACAGAAAAAAACACCCAACATATGAAAAAGGGCGGAGGATGAATAAGAAGGGAGAGAAATAAAGAATCATCAGACCGCTTTTATAATAGCTCCACAAGTCAGTTAAGTCAGACAGTAAGATAGTAAAGAAGCTAACCCTAAACCTTTGGTAACCACAAACTTAAAGCCTGCAATGCAATAAATTCATACCTTTCAATAATCACCCTAAATGTAAATGGACTGAATGCACCAATCAAGAGACACAGAGTAATAGAATGGATAAAAAAGCAAGATCCATCCATATGCTGCTTACAAGAGACTCACCTCAAACACAAAGACCTGCACAGACTTAAAGTCAAGGGATGGAAAAAGATATTTCATGCAAACAACAGAGAGAAGAAAGGTGTTGCAATTCTGGTATCAGACAAAACAGACTTCTAAATAAAGAAAGTAACAAAAGACAAAGAAGGACATTACATAATGATAAAGGACTCAGCCCATCAAGAGGACATAACCATTATAAATATATATGGACCCAATACAGGAGCACCAACATACCTGAAACAAATATAAACAGAACTAAAGGAGGAAATAGAATGCAATGCATTCATTCTAGGAGAGTTCAACGCACCACTCACTACAAAGGACAGATCCACCAGACAGAAAATAAGTAAGGACACAGAGGCACTGAACAACACATTAGAACAGATGGACCTAATAGACTTCTACAGAAGACTACATATGAAAACAACAGGATGCACATTCTTCTCAAGTGCACATGGAACATTCTCCAGAATAGACCACTTACTACGTCACAAAAAGAGCCACAGTATATTGCAAAAGATTGAAATCTTACCAACCAACTTTTCAGACCACAAAGGCATAGAATGAGAAATAAAGCAAAAAGGCTCAAAAACACATGGATGCTAAACAACACGCTCCTAAATAATCAATGGATGAGTGACCAAATGAAAATGGAGATCCGGCAATATAAGGAAACAAATGAGAACAACAACAATAAGCCACAACTTCTGTGGGACACAGCAAAAGCAGTCTTAAGAGGAAAGTATATAGCAATCCAGGCATATTTAGAAAAGGAAGAACAACCCCAAATGAATGGTCTAATGTCTCAATTATTGAAATAGGAAAAGAAAAACAAATGAGGCGTAACGTCAGCAGAGGGAGGGACATAATAAAGATCAGAGAAGAAATAAATAAAACTGAGAAGAATAAAACAGTATCAAAAATCAATGAAACCAAGAGATGATTCTTTGAGAAAATAAACAAAATAGATAAGCCTCTAGCCAGACTTATTAAGATGAAAAGAGAGTCAACCAAATCAACAGTATCAGAAAAGAGAAAGGAAAAATCATGTGGGAACCCACTGAAATGCAAAGAATTATTAGAGAGTACTATGAAAACCTATATGCTAACAAGCTGGGAAACCAAGGAGAAATGGATAACCTCCAAGAAAAATACAAACTTCCAAGACTGACCCAGAAAGAAACAGAAAATCTAAACAGACCAATTACCAGCAATGAAATTGAAGCAGTAATCAAATTCTACCAAAGAACAAAATCCCCGGGCCAGATGGATTTACCTCTGAATTTTACTAGACATACAGGGAAGACATAATACCCATTCTCCTTAAAATTTTCCAAAAAATAGAAGAGGAGCGGATACTCCCAAACTCATTCTATGAAGCTAACATCACCCTTATAGCAAACCAAGGTAAAGAAACCAGCAAAAAAGAAAACTACAGACCAATATTCCTGATGAAAGTAGATGCAAAAATTATCAAAAAAATATTAACAAACGGAATTCAAAAATACATCAAAAGGATCATACACCATGACCAAGTGGAATTCATCCCAGTGATGCAAGGATGGTACAACATTCGAAAGTCCATCAACATCATCCAACACATCAATAAAAAGAAAGACAGAAACCACATGATCATCTCCGTAGATGCTGAAAGAGCATTTGACAAAGTTCAACATCCATTCATGATAAAAACTCTCAGCAAAATGGGAATAGACGGCAAGTACCTCAACACAATAAAGGCCATCTATGATAAACCCACAGCCAACATTATATTGAACAGTGAGAAGATGAAAGCATTTCCTCTGAGATCGGGAACTAGACAGGGATGCCCACTCTCCCCACTGTTTTTTAACATAGTACTGGAGGTCCTAGACATGGCAATCAGACAAAACAAAAAAATACAAGGAATCCAGATTGGTAAAGAAGAAGTTAAACTGTTACTATTTGCCAATGACATGACACTGTACATAAAAAACCCTAAAGACTTCAACCAAAAACTACTAGAAATGATATCAGAATACAGCAAATTTGCATGATACAAAATCAACACACAGAAATCTGTGGCTTTCCTATACACTAACAATGAACCAACAGAAAGAGAAATCATTAAAACAACTCCTTTCACAATTGCATCAAAAAAAAATAAAATACCTCGGACTAAACCTAACCAAAGAAGTGGAAGACATATACTCTGAAGAATACAAGTCAGTCTTAAGAGAAATTAAAGGGGACACTAACAAATGGAAACTCACCCCATGCTCGAGGCTAGGAAGAATTAATATCTTCAAAATGGCCATCCTTCCCAAAGCAATATACAGATTTGATGCAATCCCTATGAAACTACCAGCAACATTCTTCAATGAACTGGAACAAATAATTCAAAAATTCATATGGAACCACCAAAGACCCCGAATAGTCAAAGGAATCCTGAGAAAGAAGAATAAAGTAGGGGGGTTCTCACTCCCCAACTTCAAGCTCTATTATAAAGCCATAGTAATCAAGATAATTTGGTACTGTCACAAGAACAGAGCCACAGACCAGTGGAACAGACTAAAGACTCCAGACATTAACCCAAATATATATGGTCAATTAATATTTGATAAAGAAGCCATGGACATACAATAGTGAAATGACAGTCTCTTCAACAGATGGTGCTGGCAAAACAGGACAGCTACATGTAGGAGAATGAAACTGGACCATAGTCTAACCCCATATAAAAAAGTAAACTCAAAATGGATCAAAGACCTGAATGTAAGTCATGAAACCATTAAACTCTTGGAAGAAAACATAGGCAAAAACCTCTTAGACATAAACATGAGTGACCTCTTCTTCAACATATATCCCCGCGTAAGGAAAGAACAGCAAAAATGAACAAGTGGGACTATATTAAGCTGAAAACTTCTGAACGGCAAAAGACATCATCAGTAGAACATAAAGGAACCCTACAGTATCAGAGAATATAGTTGAAAATGACACATGCAGTAAATGCTTGATGTAAAGAATATATAAAGAGCTCACACACCTCAACAAACAAACAAAAAATAATCGAATTAAAAAATGGGAAGAGGAAACGAACAGACGGTTCTCAAAAAGAAATACAGATGGCCAACAGACACATGGAAAGATGCTCCACATCACTAATTATCAGAGAAATGCAAATTAAAACTACAGTGAGGTATCACCTAACACCAGTAAGGATGGCTGCCATACAAAATACAAACAACAAAAAACGTTGGCAATGCTGTGGAGAAAGGGGAACCCTCCTACACTGCTGGAGGGAATGTAAATTAGTTCAACCATTGTGGAAAGCAGTATGGAGGTACATCAAAATGCTCAAAACAGGCATACCATTTGACACAGGGATTGCACTCCAAGGAATTTAAACTAAGAATGCAGCAATAAAGTATGAGAAAGAACAATGCACCCCTATGTTTATCGCAGCACTGTTTACAATAGCCAATAATTGGAAGCAACCTAAATGTCCATCGATAGATGAATGGATAAAGAAGATGTGGTACATATATACAATGGAATACTACTCAGCCATAAGAAAATGGCAAATCCTACCATTAAGAGCAACATGGATGGAGCTGCACGGTATTACGCTCAGTGAAATAAGCCAAGCAGAGAAAGAGAAATACCAACTGATTTCACTCATCTGTGGAGTATAATAACAAAGGAAAAACTGAAGGAACAAAACAGCAGCATAATCACAGAACTCAAGAATGGTCTAACAAGTACCAAAGGGAAAGGGACTGGGGAGGATGGGTTTGTAGGGAGGATAAGGGGGGGAGAAAAAGGGGGTATTAAGATTAGCATCCATAGGGAGGTGGGAGAAAGGGGAGGACTGTACAACACAGAGAAGGCAAGTTGTGATTCTATAACATTTTGCTATGCTGATGGACAGTGACTATAAAGGGGAATATAGGGGGGACCTGGTATAGGGGTAAGCGATAGTAAACAAAGTGTTCGTCATATAAGTGTAGATTAGTGACACCAAAAAAAAAAAGAAAAAAAGGCAGTTCCTGTGTGGTAACATCCAATGAGTTCTACAAAAGTGTATAAATGGAATATAAAAGTGTAGTCAAGAGGTCTGTTTGTGTTTATAAAGAGGATCAAGGCCTAATTGGTCTAACCTGAAAACGAACTAAGATACGATATGAAAAAGAACTTCCAACATCAGCACTCTCTGGAAGACTCATACCAGAAGATGATCATCAAAAAACCCAAATAAAGATCAACGCGATGCTACAGCTGTAGATGCCCTCATCCCACCAGTTCCTGGATTTGCCATGGGAATGAAGAAGGAGATATCTAAGCTGGCCTGTGCATACAGTAAAACAACAAATTTGACTGGATCTACACTGTTGGAACTCAACCAAGAATTAGAAGTGCAAATTGTAGTACTCCAAAATCTTACGACGACAGACTATTTACTGTTAAAAGAACATAAGGGATGTGAACATTCCCCAGGAATGGGTTGTTTTAATTTGTCTGATTTCTCTCAGACTGTTCAAGTTCAGTTGGACAATATCCGCCATATCACAGATAAGTTTTCACAAATGCCTAAGGTGACTAACTGGTTTTCTTAGTTTCACTGGAGGTGGCTTGTAATTACAGGTATGCTTTGGTTATGTAACTATCCTCCTATTATGTTAATGTGTGTGCACAATTGAAGTAGTAGCTTAAAACCTATACATGCTGAAGTTACTCTACAAGAAGATAAGTCAAGGAAATAATCAATCTTCCCAGGTTTTCTTCCGCCTGCTACTTCTATAGCTTTTCTTCTTCCTTCCTAATTACAACCCTTAAATAGAATTCATGCCTCATATCAAAGTTACCTAGTATCATAATTCGTCCAAGTCTTAAAGATACCTCAAGACAAATGCTGGGCTTAGAAGCTACAGGGCATAAATATGCAAAGAAATAAGAAGCTAACCATTTCAAACAATAAGGCTTCTCTCTCACTTACCAACTTTACATTTCCCTGTATGGCTCCAGAAGGTGACTGGTTAGCCAGAGACGGGTAAGATTCCTCAAGGGAGGAACAACCTTAGACAGGCACAGTCGCAGGAGGTCATCAGGTGACAAATTGGAGATCAACAGAGGTGAGGCTTAGATCCTCACCCCCCTGTTCTGAGAGAAATCTTCTCCATACGTGGATGTTTTATTGCGCTTGTCTAGCTTTGATTAACACATAGTCTTCAGGCACACACCTGTTCATCTATATTTGCTCTCTTACAACACTAAACTATGTTTTCTACCTTAATCTTGTATGTACCTACCACTTCAGCATTTTATTACAAATAATAATAATAAAGAGAGAAATGTGGTATTCACATATAAATCAAGTGTAAATATCAAATGAGTATTCATATATGAACTGACTGTTTATAGATCATAATGCATGAGCACAACCGAAAGTTTCTGTGAAGACTGCCCTTGTACTGTTCACCATGTAACTTATTCACTATGTAAGAATTTGTTCTCCATGTAAGAACTTGTTTGTTATGCCTCAGAAGATTGGAGACTGAAGAAAATTAGGCTTGGGGTGGATTAATGATTGTGCATTGAGCATTGATTACCCTACACAGAATTTTACCGTTGTTAACAACCATTTGATCTATAAATAAGAGAGATGCCCTCACAAACAAACCAAAGAAAATGTACACACTTGCAATTTTAAAATAAATAAGTAACCGGGATGTAATATATAGCATAGGGAATAGAGTCAAAATTTTGTAATAACTTGGTATGGTGATAGCTGGTACCTAGAATTATCATGGATATATATGTTAAATCACTATGTTGTATACCTGAAACTAATGTAATGTAATACTGTGTGTCAACTACCCTTCAATAAAAAGTAAATATCTACAAAAAAAAGAAATAGATGTATTATATAGATGATAGATATTCATAGATTAGACGAATAGATTGACAGAGATGACAGATAAATAAGATATATATAGATGACAGATGATAGACTAGATAGAATAAATGATATAGGGAGGTTAGATTAGACAGACAGATGATAGATAGATACAGTTATGAACTGAATTTTTGAGCCCTCACCTCACCATCTTCCACTCCTCTAAACCCCTGCCGCCACCACACACACACACACACACACACACACACACACACACACACACACACACACACACAGACACATACACACACACAAGTTCATATTTGAATTGAGACAGGTTTGAAGCCCTAACCCCCACTGTCATAGTATTGGGAGGTGGGGCCTTTGGAGGTAAATGGGTTTGGAAGATATCATGAAGGTGTGGGTGGAGCTGCCATTATGCAATCAGTGCTATTAAGAGGAACAGAGGGCAGAGCATTCCCCTCGACCCTGTGAGAACACAGCAGGGATGCGGACATACGCAAGTAGGAAGAAGGGACATCACCAGGAACTGAACTGCCTTGGTCTAGGACTTCTGCTTCCAGAATAGCGAGAAATCAGTATCTATGGATGAAACACCCACTCAATGACACTCTGGTTATCAGCTTGAGTAGACAAACATAGATATGTAGGTAAACAGAGATGCACTTAGACGATGGATGGAGAGAGAATATGCATAGATTTATGTGCTTAGCTGTCTGCACAGGTATCTGTGTCCAACCACCTCCGCACTTTGAAGTCTGCTCCGTATGGGGGGAACACCAGGAGCACAACTTTTGCACCTTTCTTTTTTAAAGTGTCGGCTGCAGTTTCCGCTAACTGGGGTCTCCGTTAACTCTCAGCCGTGTGTGTGTGTCTGTGCGTGTGCGTGTGTGTGTGTACACCACTGCACCTATTGGACTACAATCACAGGAGATGCAAAAGAAACAAAGGAATGCAGGATAGGGCAAACATCTTGCAAACACTGACCAGAAAGAATAAAATTTTCCACTAGCCTCTGGGGATATCTTTGCCAAGTGTTTCTATGCAATTTTAGAAAGATATTTCTGGAAATATTGCTGGGACCACTCTGAATCATCAAGTTAGTTATGGTAACAAGCCAGGATAGGAGAGCAGCAAAGAGCGCCTTTGGTGTGTCCCCTATGTATCAGGAAAACGTGTACAGGCTTTAATTCTACTACACCACTTCATCACACCATGGATGACGTGGGATGAACTTATGCAACACCTTCATCTGTGAGTAAACAGCTACTTCAGAATCACCTCCCTTAACAGAAAATAAATACGTGTGGGGACATAAACATTCCTAGAATTCCTGCCACCATCACCCAACTCTTTATGCTCAGTGCCCTTTAAGTATGAACGGAAACATAGCTCTCAACGCTACTATTCCATTACAAATAGACCTCACTCACATCTAAATGCCTAAATGCATGGAAACTCAACCTCCACCTTGACAGCAGTGGGGAGCAGTTTCCCCACAAGCTAGCTGGCCTGCCACCTCAGCAAGCCCATGGGCCACTTTCCCACAAGAGCCACGCATGTCACCAAAAGGCAGTTCCCTTAACCAATGACTACACGCATGCTCTTTGGAGATGGGCCAACAAGGAGGGCCGCCGAGGTGACATCAGTGCACAGGCAAAAAGACATACTACTGGGCATGCACCTACCTCGGATCCCGAAGGCCAGCCACGGTGCTCCCTGCGTGGGGCCTTGCATATGCCCGCAGCTCACGCCGCCAACACAACAGGAATGGCCCAGGGGCAGAGAATCCGGAGGGCCCTGGCCCGCACAAGTTCAAGAGCCCAGCCGGCCAACCACACCATCCACACACAGCAGACTAGTGCCACCTACACAGAAGTTCCCACCCAAGGCCACTCCTCTCAAGACCCAAACACACAGCTAACTCACATAAACAAACACATGGAATTGAGACTGAGAAGGACACAGAGGAACCAAAGTGCACCTAGTGACAGAACGTTGACAAAAGTGAGAAAACAGATACATAGAGAGATGATTGATACATAGATTGAACAGATATACATACATATGGATGATAGATAAATTAGATAGATACACAGATGATAGTAGATAGATGATAGATCATAGATAGATAAACGACAGTCAGATAGACAGGTAGATAGATTACACAGATAGATAAAGAGATAGGTAGGTAGGAAGATAGGAAAGCATCATGCTAAACAAAGCTATCTTTCACTCAAGACAATCTATGTGCTCCCTTACAGGAGACTCACTTGAGATCCAAGGACACAGACAAACTACAAGCTGAAGAGGCAGGGACAGGTATCCTACACAAGTGAAACAGAGAAACAAACAAACAAATGGATTCTGTTTGAGTCCCCTGAGACAGTCAGTAAAAAATAGCTCTACCTAGCCACGGTGAATTCTTTTCGTTTGGTTTCAGCAGTGCCCAGCCATAGATTTAGTGGTACAGCAACGTCCTTCTCATTTTTTCTCACCTCAACAACTGAAATGCTATAATAATATGCGTCTGTGCTTTTGAAATCAGTGCATTTTATGATGTTCACGAATGTAAAGAAGTAATAACCACCTAAAGAGGGAAGTTTGGACACCCAAATAAACACGTCATTACACAACACACTCTTTGTTCCCAACTACTCCTGTGGAGAAATAGGTGTTCCTTTTTATTTGTTCCTCCTCCTATCAGCATTGATCACGCCGATGTCCCTCAAACATGGTGGTGAGCAAAGCACCAAGTATACTTTTCGGTCTACAACAGGCCCAGAGGAAGGATACTTGTGGTCTTCAGGGAGGCCTTAGGCAATGAAGGAGGCTAAATACATTCAGCAAGTGAGAAGGAGGTAAAAGAGGACAGAGGACAGAGATACGGGTTCATGTCCCTGCACCACCATTTAGTTTTTTTATAAGCACACGCCGCTGACTCGACCTGTAAGTGTCTCAGAGATATCAGTGCTCTAACTACACCTAGTAACCTTGCAAGATTTTTGGAACTATAATGTTGGGAAGAGACGTAGGCCATGTTGTCAACTGTTCTGTACATAAGGATAGATAGGTAGACAAAAAGATGATTGATTCATAGATAGATAGAGAGATGATAGATGATAGATGATAGATAGATAGATAGATAGATAGATAGATAGATAGATAGATAGATAGATAGATGATAGGAAAATAGATAGTTATATAGATAGAAAGATAGAAGGATATACAGATAGATATATAGATACATAGATGGACAGATAGACAGACAGACAGACAGATAAAAATACATATCAATTAACAAAAAACTATTGCTCATAACCAGGAGATCAATGGTGAAAGCACATAGCGAAACTACAAACAAAAGGAAGAATGAAATCCAGTTTAAAAAGTGCAGTAAGCAGCCATAAGAAGAAAACAAATCCTTCCATTTGCTATGACGTGGATGGAGCTAGACGGTAGTATGCTCAGTGAAATAGGCCAGGCAGAGAAACACAAGTACCAAATAATTTCACTCTTGTGTGGAGTATAACAACAAAGAAAAACTGAAGGAAAAAATCATCAGTAGACTCACTGAACGGGAGAGTGGACTAACAGTTACTAAAGGGAGAGGGACTTTGTAGGGTGGGTGGGAAGGGAGGGATAAGGGTGGAGAGAAAGTTAGGGGACATAAGGTTTAGCATGCATAATGTGTGGGTTCTGTGGGTCATGGGCATGGCTGTACAACACAGAGAAGACAAGTAGAGATTTTACAGCATCTTACTACACGCTGATGGAGAGCAACTGTAATGGGTTGTGTGTGGGGGGACATGGAGAAGGAGTCTACAGCATCCAACTACACTGATGGACAGCGACTGTAAGAGGTTTTAGGGGGGTACTTGGTGAAGAGGGGAGCCTAGTAAACATAATGTTCTTCACGTTATTGTAGATTAATGATAACAAAAAAAAGTTTTTAAGTGCAGTAACGGCACAGCTCTGAATCATCAGAATAAAAGGACAGGCTTTGAATGCTCCAATCAAAAGACACAAGGTTAGAAGAAGGGATGAAAACTCAAGACCACCTATGTGCTCCCTTACAGCAGACTCACTTGAGATCCAAGGACACAGACAAACTTCATGCCGAATGGGTGGGTATAGGTACCCTACACAAGTGAAAGTGAAAAAGAAACAATCAAACAAATGGATTCTGTTTGAGTCCCCAGAGACAGTCAGTAGGAAATAGCCCTATCTGGCCACCATGAACTATATTTATTTGGTTTCAGCAGTGCGCAGCCATGATTTAGTGGTGCAGCAACGTCCTTCTCATTTCTTCTCACTTCAACAACTGAATTACTGTAATAGTGTGCGTCTGGGTCTTTGAAATCAGTGGTTTTTATGATGTTCACGAATGTAAAAAAGTAATAACCAGTTAAAGAGGGAAGTTTGGACACTCAAATAAACACGTCACTCCACAACACACTCTATGCTCCCCACTGCACCTGTCTAGAAATTGGTGTTCCTTTTTATTTGTCCCTCCCTCCTATCAGTGGTGATCATGCCGATGTCCCTCAAACATCTTTGTGAGCAAAGTACCAAGCTTACTTTCTGTAGACAACAGGCCCAGAGGAACAATACTTGTGGTCTTCAGGGAGCACTTAGTCAATGAATGTGGCTAAATACAGTCAGCATGTGAGAAGAAGATAAAAGAGGATAGAGACACAAGTTTAAGTCCCTGCACCACTATTTCCTAGTTTTGTAGGTACAAGTGGTTGACTTGACCTGCAAGATTCTCCGTGAACCCAGTGCTCTCCAAACGGCCTAGTTACCATGTAAGATTTGGGAAGCATAATGTAGGGAAGTGACATAGGCTGTGTTGTTAACTGCCCTGTACACAAGGTCAGACGGGCATATAAATAGATGATTGATTGATTGATAGACAGATAGATAGATAGAAAGATGATAGATAGATAGATAAATAGATAGATAGATATATAAACAGACAGATAGATAGATATAGGTACATATCAACTGACACAAAGCTGTTGCTCATAACCAACAGAGCAATGGTGAAAGCACATAGCGAAACTACAGACAAAAGAGAAGACAGATATCTAGTTTAAAAAGTGCAGTAAGCTGCCTTAAGAATAAAACAAATCCTACCATTTGCAACAAAGTGGATGGAGCTAGACGGTATTATGCTCAGTGAAATAGGCAAGGCAGAGAAAGACAAGTAGTAAATGATGTCACTCATGTGTGGAGTATAACAACAAAGAAAAGCTCAAGGAAAAAAACAGCAGCAGACACACAGAACCCGAGAGAGGACTAACTGTTACCAAAGGGAAAGGGACTGGGCAGGGTGCGTGGGAAGGGAGGGATAAGGGCGGGGAGAAAGGGAATGGGCATTAGGATAAGCATATATAATGTGTGGCGTGGGGGGAGCATGGGGAGGGCTGTACAACACTGAGAAGACAAGTAGTGACTGTATAGCATCTTACTACACGTTGACAGACTGCAACCCTAATGGTGTGTGTGGGGGGACAAGGTGAAGGGGTCTACAGCATCCAACTATGCTGATGGACAGCGACTGTAACGGGGTTTTCGGGGGAATTTGGTGTACTTGGTGATCATAATGTTCTTCACGTGATTGTAGATTAATGATAACAAAAAAATTTTCTTAAGTGCAATAAGTACACAGCTCTCAATTGTCAGTATAAAGGGACACGATCTGACTGCTCCAATCAAAAGACACATGGTTAAAAGAATGGATGAAAGCTCAAGACCACCTACGTGCTCCCTTACAGGAGACTCACTTGGGATCCAAGGAAGAAGACAAACTACAAATTGAGGTGGTGGGGACAGGTACCCTAGACAAGTGAAACTGACAAAAAAAAAAGATATGCTGAAGGGTTTGAAGATGGCGGCTCACGTGAGAGGGGAGGCGGAATCCTCCTCCCAAAACCAAAACCATATACATACGTACTATATGGAAATAGAACAACTGCAACAAATCCTGGAAGAGCAGCAGGGAAGAACGCTGCTTTGGCAGGCTGTCACCTCAAGGAGAAGTGTGACGTACAGTCCTGGAGAAGTGCTCTGGGAGCATGAACCTACCGTAAATGTACTGTGCTCTGGAGGATCGGTGGGGATGGAAAGAAAAGACAGGCCGAAGACTTCGAGAGACTTGAGATTCCAGCCACATGTGGGAAAACACAGGGATCCACAACTGGCGGCTGTGGGACAAAAAAATGGCAGACAGTCTGAGAGACTTCCTAACAGCGAGAGAACTGCTAAAGGGGCATGGCTTCCACAGGGCTTGCCGCTCAGGAGAAAGGACAGGTGCGCCAAACTGAACAGGTGCACTCTGCCCGGCAGGTGGGAGTTTTTCAGGAATTCCGGGCGCTCCATCCCCCCGGCTGGCCTCGCAACTTCGAGGCCCCTTACCGTGATGTGACTGGTACACGGACAATATCACAACCAGCACAAGCCTGCAAAACGGCCACCCCCACCTATGGTAGCTTCTCCCTGTGTGCTCCGCAAACTGGCCCTGGCAGTGGAGACAGGCACTGTGACCGGGAAGCAGGAAAGACCTCTTTACTCCCGGCAGGGTTGCGCACTGGCACCGCTCCCCTGGGACCCCTGCCATCCCCCCAAGGGCTGAGCATCCCCAGAGAGTAACGCTTCAGGGAGCTAAATGGCGCCTCCTACAAAAATGAACCTTCAAAGGAACCTCGTAACTGGACTCGAATCAATCGTCCTGAGAATGAGGTCTCAAAATAAACATCAGGAGCATGCTCAGGGAGCTACAGGAAATAAAACCTTCACTGTCTCTGGAGTGCTATTCTCTCTCTCTGTCTCTCTGTCTCTGTCTCTCTTTCTCTCTCTATCCCTCCCGGGAGCGCTGCTGAAGCCATGTTCTGAGAGGGGTGCTGCGACAACTGAGCAGGAACAGCACAGCTCTCGGGTCCACCCAGCCTATATCAGGACAGTCCCACATGGGCTCTGACTGAACTGCATATGGGGGACGCTGCTCGTCTAACACCGCAGGAAAGACAACAGTGCCGCATGCAAGCCTACCCATCAATGGCTAGAGGTTACGTGGCTCCACCGATACCAGGTGACGTCAAAACCCCTGTCTTCATCTCCTTGGCAATCTTTTTTACCTAAGACCCTTGAAAGAAGTACATGGTAAGATACAACCTACCAGTCTAAACACCACCTCACCTCTCAGTTTTACGCTAGATGTTCCTGCATCACAACTTCTCCTCATCGTTCCAGGTTTCTCGGCTCTTTGGTGATCTGGAAAAAAGTAATAATTAGACAGATTTGGAGTGAAGTGGTATGGGGTTTAGTAAGATTCTGTTTAACCACAATCAGTAGAACCAAAAGACACCCTTTAGTATGGGAGAATATATTCACTGATGCAATATTTGATAAGGCGTTTCCATTGAAAACATATATCAAGAGCTCACGAACCTCAACACACAAAAAGCAAATGAATTCAATTACAAAATGGGCATAGGATCTGAACAGACACTTCTCCACAGAAGCAATTTCAGGTTTCCGACAGGCACATGAAAAGACGCTCCACATAGCTAACCATCAGAGAAATGCACATTAAAACCACAATGGGGTATCACCTCACACCAGTTAGGATGGCCACCACCCAAAGGACAGACAACAACAGATGTCGCAAGGGTGTGGAGAAAGGGGAACCCTCCTACAGTGCTGGTGGGAATGTCAGTCAGCTCAACCATTGTGGAAAGCAGTATGGAGGTACCCCACATAAACATAGAACAGAAATACCATTTGACGCAGGAATTCTTCTCCTAGGAATTTACCCTAAGAGTGCAAGAGCCCAGTTTGAAAGGGACAGATGCACCCCTATGTTGATCACAGCACTCTTTACAATACCCAAGAAATGGAAGCAACCTTAGTGTCCATCATTAGGTGAATGGATAAAGAAGATTTCGTACATACACACTATATAATATCATTCAGCCATATGATGAAAACAAATCCTCCCACCATTTCCAACAACACGGACAGAGCTAGAGGGTGTTATGCTCAGTGAAATAAGCCAGCTGGTGAAAGACAAGTATCCAAGGATTTCACTCCTATGTGAGGTATGAGAACAAAGCAAATTAGAAATTAAAAACAGCAGCAGACTCACCGAACCCAAGAATGGTCTAACATTTACCAAAGGGAAAGGGACTGGGAGGACGGGTGTGAACGGAGGGATAAGGGGATAAAGGGGGCATTATGATCCACACACATAATGTAGGGCATGGGGGGCCACGGGGATTGCAGTATAACACACAGAAGCAGGTAGTGAATCTATAGCATCTTACTATATTGATGGACAGCGACTGTAATGGGGTGTGGATAGCAGACTTGATAATGGGTTGGAGGGGGGAGGAGGGGGAGTCTAGCAACCATAATGTTGCCATGTAATTGTACATTACTGACACCAAAAAGTAAATAAATAAAAGTGATTCTGTTTGAGTGCCCAGAGAGACAGTAGAAAATAGCCATTCCCGCCACCTTGGATTCTTTCTGTTCGGTTTTGGCAGGGCCCAGTCATAGATTCTTTGGTATCGCGAAACCTTCTCATTTTTTCTCGCCTCAACAACTGAGTTGATGTAATAATATGCATCTGGGCTTTTGAAATCAGTTGATTTTATGATGTTTACGAATGTAAAGAAGCAAAAACCAGATACTGAGGGAAGTTTGGATGCTCAAACGAACACGTCACTCCACAACACACTATTTGCTACCAACTGCTCCCGTCTAGAACTCGGTGTTCCTTTTTACCTGTCCCTCCTCCTATCAGTGGTGACACCGATGTCCCTCAAACATGGTGGTGAGCAAAGCACCAAATTTACTCTTCTGTCTACAACAGGACTGTGGTACAGGTCCTCTCAGAGGAAAAGCAGTAGCAGCGGGAGAAAACCCAAAGACATAGACATAGAAGACCGTACAGTACAATGAAAACTGACACAAGGGACTTCTGAGACCTGTACTTATTTCCTTCAAAGACACGAAAGAAGCCGCCCCCATACAACAAAACTGCACCACTACAGAGAAAGCACAGGCAGAGAACAAGAAGAGATCTGGAATCTTACCCCCACTGGGCCAGGGAGAGGAGTCATCACAGCAACAGCAGCATCAGCTGGGGCTTGCCCCACACTCTCTGTGCTCATCGCCATTAAAGATAAGTTCGTGGGCTCGGCTCGCTGTGGCTCTCCCTAAGCACCCGGAGGCATACACAGCGGGGACTGAGGGGTCGTCAGTGGCATCTCACCCGCATTTATGTTCGCACGGTTTGGAACATAATGAACGGTTGGCGGACGAGCGAGCGGCACAAGGTATCACTGAACGGGAAGCTGAGCTCTGAAGCCGAGTCCAGTCATTCACTGTCACCACTGTTCAACAGATCCCGTGACATGAAGATTGATGTGCACGAGCTGACACACTCACATTTCATAAGAGAGGTCCTCACCAAGTACAGAGAAGGGAGAGGAGGGCACGCCTAAGTGAGAATGCACGGTAGCCTAGAAGAGGAGGTGACTAGAGAGGTGGGTCTTCAACGATCCTTGTTCTTCTGCTGGGGTGAAATGTCTTAAAAACCAGAAGCAAGAGGTGGGAACCCCCAGAGGAAATAATTCAGAGACAAAAAGGCACAAGACAGGATCTTTTCAAGGAGCAGTTAGCTTGGCTCATAGGGATGGAGATGTAGAGAAAGTGAAGGTCAGACCGTGAGTTGGGGCTGGAGAATTTCACATTTTATTCTGTAACAATGTCAGTGCTTCCACAGTGAAGCAGTGAACAAGCAGGGCATAGGTGCACCAGGAAAGACCTGAGAAACCAGAAGCAGGGTTACTGACACGGGACACGAGCTCCACAGGTTATAACATAAAGGATGAAGATTCAGGATCGGGAATGGACAGGCTGACTGCTGAGAGGAGGCGACGTTGCCCCGCAAGCATCCAGCTTGGCTGATGGGCAAGAATGGCGACACCATTGAGAGCAAGAGTCTAAAGGAGAAGCATTTTAAAAATAAAAAGTTTTTCCCAGTTTACTGTGTTGTATTATTCACGTACAAGACACAGGCCCCCAAAGCTAGATCAGAGAGAAAATCTGGGCGGCCGGTCCCAGTCAGAATGCGGGATGTGGCTATGCTAAGACCCGGTCGCCTGGCTGGCCATGGCCGAGAAGGCATGCCTGGCTCCAGGAGTCCCAGAGAAGCTGGGAAGGCCCGGGAAAGGGCGGGCCATTCCCCGGACAGCATCTGGGTGCCTCCGTGCCTGGCTGTGTGCAGGCCCTGGCCTCCGGGATCATGGGGGGTGCAGGGGTGGCAAGGCAGTTGATGCACACCGCGCCCCGGATACTTAGCCCATGCATAGCCGGCACCCAGACGGGCTAAGCTGTGACAGACGAGGGCACTGCAGCCTTCGACGGACCCATGGTGGCCTCGTTGGTCTGAACATCTGCATGACCCTCAGTGGGCAGTCCCGTGGGCTAGGGATACTACGGTGGTTGGCCTTGGGGTCCCACCGTGGCCTTGGACTAGGGTCTCCTCTGGGTGGGGCTGGTGTGCTTAAGCCAATGGGGACGTGGTGATGCGGCCCCTGGGTGATGTCACAGTGTCCCAGGCCACTTTGTGATGCGTCCCCTGGCTGATATACATACAAGGCTCACCATAGCTGTTCAGCTCAGTGTGTGCTAGGCCTGAGAAAGAGTTAGTGGCAACGGAGACCCTCTCCGTAGCTTCACACAATTTCCTCTGATCGTTTGGCGCACGCCATAACCAATTTTTCCGTGTGCACAGTTTCATCCTTACTAAGTTTCGTACCGCACAATGCCCGCCGACTCCCCAGCACCACCTTCGTCACCCGGTGGTCCTTCCCGTCCCCGGGTCGCTGCCCCCTACCCCTCCTGCCAGGGAGCACCCTGCACCTGCCCGCTACCCTGGTCACAGGCTGTTCCACCGGGATCCTGTGCCTTTAGCAGCTGGCATTTCCCAATTTTCACAGCAGAGTTCCCACTTCCACGGGGAGCATTCCTGGGCCTCTGGACCATCCTAGTCTCTCAGCAGATGCTGGAGAGAGACCACCTAGACGAGCACCTCCTCTTCAGGGCACACGGGCACCACTACCAGCCCGCCTCGTGGTGTCCTGCCTCTGCAAAACCGCCATAAAGAGTCAGCCAACAGACAAGGCCTTGGGCAGCACAAGCACCGGCCCAATGGCTGGCTCTGACGCTCAGGGCGAAATGATGGACACGACGCCACCATCGCTGGCTATCATCTTTGTGCCCGCCCCGGCCACGCACGAGGTCATGGGCAGCACCACCGCTGGCCTACTGTGCACCCCAGACAAGCAACGCAAGGGCAGTCATCATCTGGTCTCATCTGGACCCATACGATGCTGTGGGAGGCACATACGACGGCCTCGCCCCTGTCCATAAGTGAGCCTCGGACCCAATGGGCACTCCAACGCCCTCGGGAAAGGCTCATACAAAGGCCCCCAGCCCCAGACTAGGCCCCCGCACCAACATTTAATAGTTTTGTAGTCACATGCTGTTGACTTGACGTTCAAATGTCTCAATGAACCTAGTGTTGTCTGTCTCTAGGGCCGAGTTACCTTTCAGGCTTTTGGAAACATAAGTAGGGAAGTGACATATAAGCCATCTTGTGAACTGTTCTGTACGTAAGGATAGTTGGGTAGACAAAAATGATGGTAGATAGCACAGATAGACAGATAGATAAATGATAGATTAGATAGGATAGATGATAGGTATAGGTAGATTGAATAAATAGATGACGGACGGACGGACGGACGGACGGACGGACGGACGGACGGACGGATGGATGGATGGATGGATGGATAGCCATGGTAGATAGCCGTGTTGTTAACTGTAAGGCTGGGGTCACTGATGGGAGGAGCAAGCACGTCGGACACTGACAATGTGCCAATGTCTCCAGCTGCTGCCCCCTCCCACATGGGACACTGATAATGTGCTGAAGTTCCTGGCTGTTGCCCCGTCCCAAACTGAAAAATATGCCTTGGGCTAGCCAAACCACGCATTGCTGTAAATCTAAGCTATGCCTCCCCCTACCTCTTTAAAATCTCGCTCCCTGTCTACTTACGTGTGAATTCCCCAGCCTCCATTTCTATAGACTAGGGAAATCTCACCCGGGTGTTTGCATTCATATAAACTACCGGGAACTTAGTTGCCTCTCTTCACCTGCTTATTTCAGCTAGAATTATCTTACACTGTTCTGTACATAAGGATAGATGGGTAGACAAAAAGGTGACGACAGGTACATGACAGATAGATGACAGGTGACAGATGATAGATTAGAAATAGATACATTAGATAGATGATAGATATTCATAGATTAGATGAATATATTGAGTGATGACAGACAGATAAGATATATATAGATGACAGATGATAGACTAGATAGAATAGATGATATAGGTAGGTAAGATTAGACAGATAGATGATAGATATCGATAGATTAGATAGACAAGAGATAGACGATAGATACAGAGTTATGGACTGAATTTTTGGTCCCTCAATTCACCATCTTCCGCTCCTCCTAAAGCCCTGCCCCACCACACAAACACACACACACACAAACCCACAAAGTTCATATTTGAATTGAGTCAGGGTTGAAACCCTAACCCACACTCTCATGGTATGTGGAGGTGGGGCCATTAGTGGTAATTAAGTTCGGAAGATATCATGAGGTTGTGGGTGGAGCTGCCATTACGCAATCAGTCCTATTAAGAGGGTCATAGGACAGAGCATTCTCCCTCGACCCTGTGAGGACACAGCAGGGATGTGGCTGTATGCAAGCCAGAGGAAGGGACCTCATCAGGAATTGAAACTGCCTTGGTCTTGGAATTCTGCTTCCAGAATGGCGAGAAATCAGTGTCTATGGATGAAGCCCCCTCTAAATGACACTCTGGTAATCAGCTTGAGTAGACGAAACAGATATGTAGGTAAAGAGAGATATACTTAGAGGATGGATGGAGAGAGAATATGCATTGATATCTGTGCTTAGGTGTCTGCATAGGTATCTGTGCCCAACAACCTCTGCACTTTGAAGTCTATTCTCTATGGGGGGAACACCAGGAGCACAACTTATGCACGTTTCTTTTTTAAAGTGTGGGCTGCAGTTTCCAATAACTGGGGTCTCCGATAACTCTCAGTCATGTGTGTGTGTGTGTGTGTGTGTGTCTGTGCGTGTGCATGTGTGTGTGTACACCACTGCCCCTATCGGTCTAAAAATCACAGGAGATGCAAATGTAACAAAGGAACGCAGGATAGGGCAAACGTCTTGCAAACTATGACCAGAAAGAGTAAAATTATCCACTACCCTCTGGGGATATCTTTGCCAAGTGTTTCTAGGGAATTTTAGAAAGATCTCGATGGAAATGTTGCTGGGACCACTCTGAACCATCAAGTTAGCTAAGGTAATAAGCCAGGACAGGAGAGCAGCAAAGAGCTAACACGGTGACTCCTATGTATCAGGCCAAGGTGTACAGGCTTTAAATCCACTATAGCACTTCATCTCACCATGGCTGACATGGGATGACCTTATGCACCACCTTCATCCGTGAGTAAAAAGTTACTTCAGAATCACCTCCCTTAACAGAAAATAAATAAGTGCGGGGACATAAACATTCCTAGAATTCCTGCCACCATCACCCAACACTTTATGCTCAGCGCCCTTTTCATACGAATGGAAACATAGCTCTCAACGCTAGTATTCTATTTCAGATAGACCTCTCTCACATCTAAATGCCTAAATGCACTGAAACTCCTACCCCACCTTGACAGCATAGGGGAGCAGTTTCCCCACAAGCTACCTGGCCTGTCACATCAGCAAGCCCATGTGCCACTGGAGCACAAGTGTCCCGCGTGTCACCAAAGGTCAGTTCCCTTAACCAGTGATTACACACATGCTCTCTTGAGATGGACCAACAAGCAGGGCGGCCTAGGTAACATCGGTGCACAGGCAAAAAGACCTACAACTGGGCATGCACCTGCATCGGACTCCGCAGGACAGCCAGAGTGCTCCCTGCGTGGGGCTTCAGATATGCCTCACAGATCATGCAGCCGCCAGAGCAGGAAAGGCCCAGGGACAGAAGGCCGGATGGCCTTGGCCTGCAGAGGTTCAAGAGCCCAGCACGTCAACCAAACCTTCCACACCCAGCAGACTCGTGCCACCTAGACAGGAGAAGTTCTCACCCAAGGCCACTCCTCTCAATACACAAACACACAGCTAACTCACATAAAAAAAACACAAGGAATTGAGACTGAGAAGGACACAGAGGGATCAAAGTGCACCTAGTGACAGATCGATGACAAAAGTGAGAAAACAGATGCATAGACAGATGGCAGATACATAGACAGGATGGACATGCACACATATAGATGATAGAGTAATTAGACTGACACACAGATGACAGTAGATAGATGTAGAACATAGACAGATGACAGATAGGTAGATAGGTAGATACATTAAAAAGATAGACAAAGAGATAGGTAGGTAGGTAGATAGTAAAGCATCAGACTAAACAAAGTTATCTTACAGTCAAGATCATTTAAGGGCTCCCTTAAAGGAGAGACACTTGAGATCCAAGGAAACAGACAAATTACAAGCCGAAGGGGCGGGTACAGGTACCCTATACAAGTAAAACTGAGAAACAAACAAATAAATGGATTCGGTTTGAGTCCCCAGAGAGAGTCAGTAGAAAATAGCTCAATTTGCCACCGTGAATTCTTTTTGTTTTTTTTTCAGCAGTGCTCAGGCATAGATTTAGTGGTGAAGCAACTTCTTTCTCATTTCCTCTCACCTCAACAAATGAATTGATGTATTAATATGCATCTGGGCTTCTAAAATAATTTCTTTTTATGATGTTCACGAATGTAAAGAAGTAATAACCACCTAAAGAGGGAAGTTTGGACCCTCACATAAACACTTCACTCCAAAACACACACTTTGTTCCCAACTGCTCCTGTCCAGAAATAGGTGTTCCTTTATATTTGTCCCTCCACCTATCAGCAGTGATCACGCCGATGTCCCTCAAACATGGTGGTGAGAAAAGCAACAAGTTTACTTTACCGTCGACAACAGGCCCAGAGGAATGATACTTGTGGTCTTCAGGGAGCACTTAGTCAATGAATGTGGCTAAATACAGAGAGCAAGTTATAAGGAGATGAAAGAGGACAGAGGATAGAGACACGGGTTCAAGTCCCGGCACAACCATTTCCTGGTTTTGTAGGTACACGCGGCCGACTCGAACTGCAAGTGTCTCGGTGAACCCAGTGCTCCCTCTGCAGCCTAAATACTTTGCAGGATTTTGGGGAGCATAGTGTATGAAAGTGATATAGGGTATATGGTTAACTGTTCTGCACACATGGACAGATGGACAGAAAAAAAGGATGATTGATTGAGTGATTGATAAAAAGATAGACAGAAAGATAGATAGATATAGGTACATATCGATTAGCACAAAGCTACTGCTCAAAACAAGGAGAGCAATGGTGAAAGCACATTGCAAAACTACAAACAAAAAAGAAGAATGAAATCCAGTTTAAAAAGTGCAGTAAGCAGCCATAAGAAGAAAACGAATCCTATCATTTGCAAATAACGTAGATGGAGCTCGAGGGGATTATGCTCAGTCAAATAGTCCAGGCGGAGAAATACATGTACCAAATGATTTCACTCATGTGTGGAGTATGATAACAAAGAAAAACTGAAGGAAAAGACAGCAGCAGACTCACAGAACCCGAGAGTGGAATAACAGCTACCAAAGAGAAAGGGACAGGGGAGGGAATGTGGGAAGGGAGTAAAAAGGGCGGGGAAAAAGAATGGGGGCATTAGGATTAGCAGGTATATATGAAGGGTGGAAGGTCATGGGTAGGGCTGTACAACACAGATAAGACATGTAGTGATTCTACAGCATCTTAGTAAATGCTGACGGACTGCGACTGTAACTGGGATTTGGGGGGGACATGGTGAAGGGGGTAGACTGGACAACATAATTTTCTTCATGTGATTGTATATTAATGAGAACAAAAAGAATTTCAAAGTGCAGTAAGAGCACAGCTCTCAAATATCAGAATAAAAGTACAGGCTTTGATTGCTCCAATCAAAAGACACAGGGTTAGAAGAACTGATGAAAACTCAAGACCATCTACGTGCTCCCTTACTGGAGACTCACTTGAGATCCAAGGACACAGACAAACTTCAAGCTGAAGGGGCGGGGACCAGTACCCTATACAAGTGAAACTGAGAAACAAACAAACAAATTGATTCTGTTTGAGTCCCCAGAGGGAGTCAGTAGAAAATAGCCCTATCTAGCCACCGTGAATTCTTCTTGTTTGGTTTCAGCAGTGCTCAGGCATAGATTTAGTGGTGCACCAAGTTCCTTCTTATTTCCTCTCACATCAACAAATGAATTGCTGTAACAATATGCGTCTGGGCTTTTAAAATCATTGCTTTTTATGATGTTCACGAATGTAAAGAAGTAATAACCACCTAAGGAGGGAAGTTTGGACCCTCAAATAAACACTTCACTCCACAACACACTCTTTGTTCCCAACTGCTCCTGTCCAGAAATAGGTGTTCCTTTGTATTTGTCCCTGCACCTATCAGCAGTGATCACGCCGATGTCCCTCAAACATGGTGGTGTGCAAAGAACCAAGTACACTTTTCTGTCGACAACCGGACCAGACGAAGGATACTTGTGGTCTTCAGGGATCACTTACTCACTGAATGTGGCTAAATAAAGTCACCAAGTGAGCAGGAAGTATAAGAGGACAGAGGACAGAGATACAGGTTCAAGTCCTTTCACCTTCATTTACTGGTTTTGTAAGCACACGCGGCTGACACTACCTGAAAGTGTATCGGTGAACTCAGTGCTCTACTTATGGCTTAGTTAACTTGAAAGATTTCTGGAAGCATTATGTAGGGAAGAGACATAGGGTATGATGTTAACTGTTCTGTACATAAAGATAGATGGGATGCAAAAAAAAAGATTAATTCATAGATAGGTAGGTAGAGAGATGACAGATGAAAGATAGATAGATAGGTACATAGATTGAAAGATGATAGACATCATAGATGATAGGAAGACAGATAGATAGATAGATCCATAGATACATAGATACATAGATAGATAGACAGACCATTAGATAGATAGATACAGGTACATATCGATTGACAGAAAGCTATTGTTCATAAACAGGAGTTGAATGATGAATAACATAGCTAAACTACAACAAAAAGGAAGAATGAAATCCAGTTTAAAATTGCAGTAAGCAGCCATAAGAAGAAAACAAATACTACTGTTTGCAATGACGTGCATGGAGCTAGACAGTAGTATGTTCTGAGAAATAGGCTAGGCGGAGATAGACAAGAACCAAGTGATTTCACTCATGTGTGTAGTATAAAAACAAAGAAAAACTGAAGGAAAAAAAAGCAGCAGACTCACAGAACCCGAGAGTTCAGTAAAAGTTACCAAAGGATAAAGGACTAGGCAAGGTGAGTCTGAATGGAGGGATAAGTGTGGGGAGAAAGAATAGTGGTAATTTGGATTAGCATGTATCATGCGTGGGGTCGGGTGTGCATGGGGAGTACTGTACAACACATAGAAGACTAGTACAGATCATATAGCATCTTACAACTCACTGATGGACAGCGACTGTAATGGGGTCTGTGGGGGGGACATTTTGAAGGGGTCAACAGCATACAACTACGCTGATCGACAGTGACTGAAGAGGTTTTTCGGGGGGACTTGGTGAAGGGGGGAGCATAGTAAACATAATGTTCTTCACGTGATTGTAGATTAATGATAAAAAATTCTTTAAGTGCAATAAGTGCACAGTTCTGAATCATCAGAATAAAAGGTCAGGCACTGAGTGCTGCAAACAAAAGACACGGGTTAAAAAAAGGGATGAAAACTCAAGACAACTACGTGCTTACTTACAGGAGACTCACTTGAGATCCAAGGACACAGACAATCTACAAGAAGAAGGTGTGTGGACAAGTACCATACACGAGTGCAACTGAAAAACAATCAAACAAATGGATTCTGTTTGAGTCCCCAGAGACAGTCAGCAGAAAATAGCCCTTTCTGGCCACCGTGAGTTCTTTTTGTTTGGTATCAGCAGTTCCCAGCCATAGATTTAGTGGTGCAGCAACATACTTCTCATTTTCTCTCACCTCAACAACTGAGTTGCTGTAATAATAAGCATCTGGGCCTTTGAAATCAGTGGGTTTTATGATGTTCAGGAATGTGAAGATATAATAACCAGCTAAAGAGGTAAGCTTGGACACTCAAATAAACACGTCACTCCACAATACACTCTTAGCTCCCAACTGCTCCTGTCTAGAAATTGGTTTTCCTTTTAATTTGACCCTCCGTCCTATTGGCAGTGATCACGCTGATGTCCTTCAAACATGGTGGTGAGTAAAGCAACAAGTTTACTTTTCTTTCAGCAAGAGGCCCAGAGGAATGATACTTGTGTTCTTCAGTGAGCACATAGTCAATGAATTTGGCTAAATACAGACAGCAAGTTAGAAGGAGATGAAAGAGGACAGAGGATGGATACGCGGTTTCAAGTCCCTGCACCACAATTTCCTGGTTTTGTGGGTTCACAAGGCTGACTTGACCTTCAAGTGCCTTGGCGAACCCAGTGCTGTCAATACGGCCAGTTACCTTGCAAGATTATTCGAAGCATAATGTAGGGATGTGACTTAGGCTATGTATTTAACTGTTCTGTACACAAGGACAGATGGGGAGAGAAAAAGATGATTGATCGATAGATAGATAGATAGATAGATAGGTATATAGATAGACAGACAGATAGATATAAGTACATATCGATTAACACAAAGCTATTGCTCATAACCAGGAAAGCAATGGTGAAAGCACATAGCGAAACTACAAACAAAAGAGAAGAATGAAATCAAGTTTAAAAGTGCACTAAGCAGATATAAAAGATAACAAATCCTATCATTTGCAATAACGTGGATGGACTAGAGGGTATTGTGCTCAGTGAAATAGGACAGGTGGAGAAAGACAAGTACCAAATGATTTCATTCATTTGTGGGGTATAACAACAAAGAAAAACTGAAGGAAAATAACAGCAGCAGACTAACAGAACCTGACAGTGGACTAACAGTTACCAAAGGGAAAGGGACTGGGCAGGAAGGGTGGGAAGGTAGGGAAAAGGGTGGGCAGAAAGAAAGGGGGCATTAGGATTAGCATTTATAATGTCTGGGGTGGGGGAGCATAGGTAGGGCTGTACAACACAAAAGAGAAGTACTATTTCTGCAACATCTTACTACACGCCTATGGACAGCGACTGTAATGGGGTGTGTGGGGGGGGAAATGGTGAATGGGTGTACAGCATCCAACTACGATGATGGACTGTTACTGTAACAGGGCTTTTGGGGGGGACTTTGTGTACTTGGTGATCATAATGATCTTCGCGTGTTTGTAGATTGATGATAACAAAAAAATTTTTGTAAGTGCAATAATGACACACCTCTCAATTGTCAGAATAAAAGGACAGGCTCTGAGTTCTCCAATCCAAAGACACAGGGATAGAGGAAGGGATGAAAACTCAAGACCACCTACGTGCTCCCATTCTCGAGATTCACTTGGGATCCAAGGACACAGACAAACTACAAGCAGAATGGGCAGGTACAGGGACCCTACCCAAGTGAAACTGAGAAACAAACAAACAAACAAATGGATTCTGTTTGAGTCCCCAGAGAGAGCCAGTAGAAAATAGCCCTATCTAGGCACCGTGAATTCTTTTTGTTTGGTTTCAGCTGTGCCCAACCATACATTTAGTGGTTCCGCAACATCCTTCTCATGTTTTCTCACCTCAACAACTGAATTGCTGTAATAATATGCGTCTTGGCTTTTGAAATCAGTGGGTTTTATGGTGTTCTTGAATGTAAAGAAGCAATAACCACCTAAAGAGGGAAGTTTGGACACTCAAACATGTAACTCCACAACACTGTCATTGCTGCCAAATGCTCCTGTCTAGAAATAGGTGTTCCTTTTTATTTGTCCCTCCTCCTATCAGCGGAGCTCACGTCGATGTCCCTCAAACTCGGTGGATAGCAAAGCACCAAGTATATTTTTCTGTCTTCAACAGGCCAAGAGGAAGGATACTTGTGGTCTTCAGGGTGCACTTATTCCATGAATGTGGCTGAATACTGTCTTGAAGAGAGAAGCAGGTAAAAGAGGATAGAGGACAGAGATATGGGTGCCTGTCCCTGCACCAACATTAACAGGTTTTGTAAGCACACGCGGCTGACTAGACCTGCAAGAGTCTCAATGAACCCAGTGCTCTCCCTACGGCCTAGTTACCTTGCAGGATTTTTGGAAGCATAATGTAGGGAAGTGACATAGGCGATGTTGTTAACTGTTCTGTACATAAGGATAGATGAGAAGAAAAAAAGATGATTGATTCATAAATAGATAGATAGATGACAGATGATAGATAGATAGATGATAGACATGATAGATAGATGACAGGAAGATAGATAGATAGATAGATAGATAGATAGATAGATAGATAGATAGATAGATAGATAGATAGATAGATAGATAGATAGATAGAGAGATAGATAGATAGAAAGAAGGAAAGATAGAAGGATAGATAGAGAGATTGATAGATAGATAGACAGACAGACAGATAGATAGATTCAGATACATATCGATTAACATAAAGCTATTGCTCATAAACAGGAGTTCAATGGTGAAAGCACATAGCGAAACTACAAACAGACAGTTAGAATTAAGTCCAGTTTAAAAACTGCCGTAAGCAGTCATAAGAGGAAAATAAATCCTACCATTTGCAATGATGTGGATGGAGCAAGATGGTATTATGCTAAGTGAAATAGGCCAGGTGGAGAAAGACAAGTACCAAATGATTTCACTCGTGTGTGGAGTATAACAACAAAGAAACTCTGAAGGAAAAAAACAGCAGCATACTCACAGAACCCAAAAGCGGACTAACAGTTACCAAAGGGAAAGGGACAGGGCAGGGTGGTTCGGAAGGGAAGGATGAGGGTGTGGAGAAAGAAATGGGAGATTAGGATTAGCATGTATAAAGCTTGGGGTCGGGTGGGCTTGGATAGGGCTGTACAACACAGAGAAGACAAGTAAAGTTTCTACAGCATCTTACTACACGCTAATGGACTGCGACTGTAATGGTGTGTGGGGGGTGGTTCATGGTGAAGGGGTCTAGAGCATCCAACTCCGCTGATTGACAGCATCTGTAAGAGGTTTCTAAGGGTGCCTTGGTGAAGGGGGGTGCCAAGTAAACATAATGTTCTTCACGTGATTGTAGATTAATGATAATAAAAAATTTTTTTAAGTGCAATAAGGGCACAGCTCTGAATCATCAGAATAAAATGAAACAGGCTTTGAGTGCTCCAAACAAAAGACACAGGTTTAAAAGTAGGGATGAATATTCAAAACCACCTACGTGATCCCTCACAGGAGACTCCCTTGAGATGCAAGGACACAGACATACTACAAGTCGAAGTGGTGGGAACAGGTACTCAACACAAGTGAAACTGAAAAACAAACAATCGAACAAATGGATTCTGTTTGTGTCTCCAGAGATAGTCAGTAGAAAATAGCCCTATCAAGCCACCGTGAATTCTTTTTGTTTGGTTTCAGCACTGCCCAGCCATAGATTTAGTGGTACAGTAACGTCCTTCTTATTTTCTCTCACCTCAACAACTGAATTGGTGAAAAAATAAGCATCTGGGCCTTTGAAATCAGTGGGTTTTATGATGTTCATTAATGTAAAGAAACAATATCCAGATAAAGAGGGAAGTTTGGACACTCAAATAAACACGTTACCCCACAACACACTCTTTGCACCCAACTGCTCCTGTCTAGAAATTGGTGTTCCTTTTCATTTGTTGTTCCATCCTATCAGTGGTGATCACGCCGATGTCCCTCAAACACGGTTAGGAGCAAAGCACCAAGTTTACTTTTCTGTCAAAAACAGGCCCAGAGGAAGGATACTTGTGGTCTTCAGGGAGCCCTTAGTCAATGAATGTGACTACATACAGTCAGCAAGTGAGAAGTAGATAAAAGAGGAGAGAGGAGAGAGACACTGGTTCAAGACCCTGCAGCAAAATTTCCTGGTTTAGTAGGAATATGCGGCTGACTCTACCTGCAAATGTCTCGGTGAACCCAGTGCTTTACCTGCAGCCTAGTTAGCTTGAAAGATTTTTGGAAGCACAATGTAAGGAAGTGACACAGGCTATCTTGTTAACTGTTTTGTACAAAAGGACAGATGGGCAAACAAAAATATGATTGACTGATTGATAGACAGATAGATAGATGGATAGACAGACAGATAGATAGATAAAAGTACATATTGATTAAAACAAAGCTATTGCTCATAACAAGGAGAGCAATGGTGAAATCATATAGCGAAACTACAGACAAAAAAGATAGAAATACAGTTTAAAAAGTGCAGTAATCAGCCATAAGAAGAAAACAAATCCTACCATTTGCAACAACGTGGATGGAGCTAGTGGGTATTATGCTCAGTGAAATAGGCCAGGTGGAGAAAGAAAAGAACCAAATGATTTCACTCATGTGTGGAGTATAACAAACAAGAAAATCTGAAGAAAAAAATAGCAGCAGACTCACAGAACCCGCGAGTTTGCAAACAGTTACTAAAGGAAAAGGGACTGGGCAGGTTGGGTGGGAAGGAGGGATAAGGGTGGGGAGAAAGAAAGGGGGCATTAGTATTAGTGTGTATAATGTGTGTGGTGGGAGTAGCATGGGGAGGACTGTACAACACAGACAGGACAGTAGGGATTCTACAAAATATTACTACACGCTGATGGGCAGCGACTGTAATAGGTTTTAGATGCGGAATGTTGAATGGGAAGCCTAGTAACCGTAAATTTCTTCACGTGATTGTAGATTAATGATAACAAAAAAAATTTTTAAGTGCAATAAGGGAACAGCGCTGAATCATCAGAATAAAGGGACATTCTTTGAGTGCTCCAATCAAAACACACAGGGTTAGAATAAGGGATGAAAACACAAGACCACGTACGTGCTCCCTTACTGGATACTCACTTGAGATCCAAGGACACAAACCACAAGCTGAAGGGGCGGGAACGGGTACCCTACACAAGTGAAACTGAGAAACAAACAAACAAACAAACAAATGGATTCTGTTTGAGTCCCCACAGACAGCCAGTAGAAAATAGCCCTATCTAGCCACCGTGAATTCTTTTTGTTTGGTTTCAGCAGTGCCCAGCCATTGATTTAGTGGTTTAGCAAAGTCCTTCTCATTTTTTCTCACCTCAACAACTGAATTGCTGTAATAATATGAGTCTGGGCTTTTGAAATCAGTGTGGTTTATGATGTTCACAAATGTAAAGAAGTAATAACCCCCTAAAGTGTGAAGTTTGGACACTCAAACAAACACGTAACTCCACAACATTCTCTTTGCTCCCAAATGCTCCTGTCTAGACATAGGTGTTCTTTTTATTTGACCCTCCTCCTATCAGCGGTGATCACGCCGATGTCCCTCAAACATGGTGGTAAGCAAAGCACCAAGTATACTTTACTGTCTACAAGAGGCCCAGAGGAATGAAACTTGTGATCTTAGGTAGCACTTAGTCAATGAATGTGGCTAAATACAGTCAGCAATCGAGAAGGAGGGAAAAGAGGACAGATGACAGAGAGATGGGTTCAATCCCTGCACCACCATTTACTGGTTTTGTAAGGACACGATGCTGACACGACCTGCAATTGTCTCAGTGAACCCAGTGTTCTCAATACAGCCTACTCATCTTGCACTGTTTTTGGAAGCATAATGTTGGAAAGTGACATACGCTATGTTGTTAACTGTTCTGTACATAAGAATAGATGGGCACACAAAAAGATGGTAGATTCATAGATACATAGATGACAGATGATTGATAGATAGATGATAGTCATGAAAGATAGGCAGATAGATAGATAGATAGATAGATAGATAGATAGATAGATAGATAGATAGATAGACAGATAGATACATAGGTAGATAGGTTGTAGACAGACAGACAGACAGACAGATAGATAGATAGATAGATAGATAGATAGATACAGATACATATCGATTAACACAAAGCTATTGCTCATAACCAGGAGATAAATGGTGAAAACACATAGTGATACTACAAACAAAAAGGAAGAATGAAATCCAGTTTAAAGTGTGCAGTAAGCAGCCATAAGAAGAAAACAAATCCTACCATTTACAATGATGTGGATGGAGTTAGACGGTAGTATGCTCAGTGAAATAGGCCAGGAGGAGAAAGACAAGTACCCAATGATTTTACTCATGTGTAGAGTACAACAACATAGAAAAACTGATGGAAAAAACAGCAGCAGAATCACAGAACCCGAGAGTGGACTAACAGATACCAAAGGGAAAAGTACTGGGCAGGGTGGGTGATAAGGGAGGGATAAGGGCAGGAAGAAAGAAAGGGGATATTATTATTAGAATGAATAATGCATGCGGTCGGTTGGGCATGGGGAGTGCTGTACAACACAGAGAAGAAAAGTAGAGATTCTACAACATCTTACTACACGCTGATGGACAGCGACTGTAACAGGGTGTGTGTGTGGGTTCATGGTGAATTAGTCTAGAGAATCCAACTATGCTGATGGAGACATTCTGTAAGAGGTTTTGGGGCGGACTTGGTGAAGGGGGATCGTAGTAAACATAATGTTCTTCATATGATTGCAGAATAATGATAACAAAAAATGAATTTTAAAGTGCAATAAGGGCACAGCTCTGAATCATCAGTGTTAAAGGACAGGCTTTGAGTGCTCCAAACAAAAGACAGGGTTAAAAGAAGGGATGAAAACTCAAGAACAACTACGTGCTCTCTTACAGGAGACCCACTTGAGATCCAAGTACACAGACAAACTACAAGCCGTAGGGGTTCTGAGAGGTACCCAACACAATTGAATCCAAAAAACAATCAATCAAATGGATTCTGTGTGTGTCCCCAGAGACAGTCAGTAGAAAATAGCCCTATCTGGCCACTGTGAATGCTTTTTGTTTGGTATCAGCAGTGTCCAGACATAGATTTAGTGGTGCAGCAACATCCTTCTCATTTTCTCTCAACTCAACAACTGAATTGCTGTAATAATATGGGTCTGGGCCTTTGAAATCAGTGGGTTTATGATGTCCACGAATGTAAAGAAGTAATAACCAGATAAAGAGGGAAGTTTGGACACTCAAATAAACACTTCACTCCACAACACACTCTTTAATCCCAACTGCTCCTGTCTAGGAAGTGGTGTTCCTTTTTATTTGTCACTCCCTCTTCTCAGGGTTTATCACGCAGATGTTCCTCAAATATGGTGGTGAGCAAGCAGCAAGTTTACTTTTCTGTCGACATCAGGCCCAGAGGAAGGATTCTTGTGGTCTTCAGGGAGCCCTTAGTCAATGATGTGGCTAAATACAGTCAGCAAGTGAGAAGGAGATAAAAGAGGAGAGAGGACAGAGACACGAGTACAAGTCCCTGCACCACCATTTCCCGGTTTTGTAGGTACACTTCTGACTCAACCTGCAAGTGTCTCGGGGAACCCAGGACTCTCCTTACGACCTAGTTACCTTGCAAGATTTTTGGAAGCATAACGTAGCGAAGGGACATAGTCTATGTTGTTAACTGTTCTGCATACAAGGACAGATGTTCAGACAAAAAGATGACTGATTGATTGATAGATAGTTAGAAATACAGACAGATACACAAGCATAGGTACATATCGTGAAACACAAAGGTATTGCTCATAACCAGAAAAGCAATGGTGAAAGCACATAGCGAAACTACAAACTAAAAGGAAGAATGAAGTCCAGTTTAAAAACTGCCGTTTGCAACCATAAGAAGAAAACAAATGCTACCATTTGCAATGACGTGGATGGAGTGAGACAGTAGTATGCTCAGTGAAATATTCCAGGCGGAGAAAGACAAGTACCAAATGATTTCACTCATGTGTGGAGTATAACAACAAAGAAACACTGAAAAAAAAAAAACAGCAGTAGACTCACAGAACCCGAATGTTGGGTAACAGTTACCAAAGGGAAAAAGAATGAGAAGGGAGGTTGGGAAGGGAGGGATAAGGGTGGGGAGAAAGAAAAGGGAAATTAGGATAAGCATGTATAATGCGTGAGGGCGGGGTCGCATGGCGAGTGCTGTACAACACAGAGAAGACAAGTAGATATTCTACAGCATCTTACTACACGCTGAAGGACAGCGACTGTAATGGGGTGTGTGTGGGGGTACATCGTGAACGGGTCTACAGCATCCATCTCTGCTAACTGACAGCAACTGTAAGAGGTTTTTGGGAGGGACTTGGTGAAGGGGGGAGTCTAGGAAACATAATGTTCTACACGTGATTGTAGATTAATGATAACAAAAACAATTTTTTAAGTGCAATAAGGGCACATCTCTGAATCATCAGAATAAAAGGACAGGCTTTGAGTGCTCCAACCAAATGACACAGGGTTAAAAGAAGGGATGAAAACTCAAGACCAACTTCGTGCTCCCTTACTTACAGGAGACTCTCTTGAGATCCAAGGACACAGACAATCTAAAAGCCGAAGGGGTGTGTACAGGTACCCAACACAGTGAAACTGAAAAACAAACAATCCTAGAATGGATTCTGTTTGAGTCCACAGAGACAGTCAGTAGAAAATAGCCCTATCTGGCCAACGTGAATTCTTTTTGTTTGGTTTCAGCATTGCCCAGCCATAGATTTAGTGGTACAGCAACGTCTTTCTCATTTTCTCTCAACTCAACAATTGAATTGCTGTAAAAGTATACGTCTGCACCTTTGAGATCAGTGGGTTTTATGAAGTTCACGAATTTAAAGAAGGAATAACTATATAAAGAGGGAAGTTTGGACACTGAAATAAACACGTCACTCCACAACACACTCTTTGCTCCCAACTGCTCCTGTCTAGCAACTGGTGTTCCTTTTCATTTGTCGTTCCATCCTATCAGCGGTGATCACGCCGATGTCCCTCAAACATGGTGGTGAGCAAAGCACCAAGTTTTCTTTCTGTGGACAACAGGCCCAGAGGAACAATACCTGTGGTCTTCACGGAGCACTTAGTCAATGAATGTGGCTAAATAGAGTCAGCCAGTGAGAAGAAGATAATAGAGGATACAGACACAGGTTCAAGTCCCTGCACAACCACTTACTGGATTTGTAGGTACACGTGGCTGACTCGACCTGGAAGTATCTCAGTGAACCGAGTGCTCTTTCTACAGCCTAGTTACCTTGAAAGATTTTTGGAAGCATAATGTAGGGAAGTGACAAAGGCGATGTTGTTAACTGTTCTGTACATAAGGATAGATGGGCAGACAAAAAGATGATTGATTCATAGATAGCTAGAGAGACGACAGATGAAAGATAGATAGATAGGTACATAGATTGATGATAGACATCATCGATAGATGATAGGAAGATAGATAGATAGATAGATAGATAGATAGATAGATAGATAGATAGACAGACAGACAGATAGACAGACAGACAGATGTATAGATAGATATAGGTACATATTGATTAACGTAAATTTATTGCTAATAACGAGGAGAGCAATGGTGAAAGCACATAGCGAAACTACAGACAAAAGAGAAGACAGAAATCTAGTCTAAAAAGTTCAGTAAGCAGCCGTAAGAAGAAAAAAATCCTACCATTTGAACAACGTGGATGGATCTAGAGAATATTATGTTCAGTGAAAAATGCCATGCGGAGAAAGACAAGTACCAAATGATTTCACTCATGTGTTGAGTATAACAACAAAGAAAAACTGAAGGAAAAAAACAGCAGCAGACTCACAGAACCCAAGAGTGGACTAACAGCTACCAAAGGGAAAGGAACTAGGCAGGGTGGGTGGGAATGGTTTGATAAATGTGGGGAAAAAGAAAGGGGAATTAGGATCAGCATGTATAATGTGTGGGTGGGGGGAGCATGGGGAGGGCTGTACAACACAGAGAAGACCAGTAGTGATTCTACAGCATCTTACTACACGCTGATGGAAAGCGACTGTAACGGGGTGTTGGGGGGACATGGTGAAGGGGTCTACAGCATCCAACTATGCTGATGGACAGCTACTGTAATGGGGTTTTTGTTGGGGACGTGGTGTACTTGGTTAACATAATGTTCTTTGCGTGATTGTGGATTAATGATAACAAAAAAATTTTTTAAAGTGCAATAAGGACATAGCTCTCAATTCTAAGAATAAAAGGACAGGCTCTTAAGGACTACAATGAAAAGACACAGGGTTAAAAGAAGGGATGAAAACTCAAGACCACCTACGTGCTCCCTTACAGGAGACTAACATGAGATCCAAGGACGAAGATGAACTACAAGTTGAGGGGCCTGGAAACATAGCTCTCAACGCTACTATTCCAATTCAGATAGACCTCACTCACATCTAAATACGTAAATGCACTGAAATTCCACCTCCACCTTGACAGCAGAGGGGAGCAGTTTCCCCACAAGCTAGCAGGGCTGCCACCTCAGCAAGTCCATGGGCCACTGGCCCAGAAGGACCCTGCGTGTCACCAAAAGGCAGTTCCCTTAACCAGTGACTACACACATACTCTCTGAAGATGGGCCACCAAGCAGGGCCACCGAGGTAACATCGGTGCACAGGCAAAAAGACATACTACTGGGCATGTACCTACCACGGACCCCTCAGGCCCGCCAGGGTGCTCCCTGCATGGGGCCTCGGATATCCCCTGCAGCTCATGCAGCCGCCACAGCAGGAACGGCCCTGGGGCAGAGCAGCTGGAGGGCACTGGGCTGCACAGTATCAAGAGCGCAGCCCACCAACCACACTATCCACACCCAGCAGACTCGTGCCACCTACGCAGGAGAAGTTCCCACCCAAGGCCACTCCTCTCAAGACCCAAACACAAAGCTAACTCACAAAAACAAACACAAGGAATTGACACTGAGAAGGACACAGAGGAATCAAAGTGCACCTAGGGACAGAACGTGACAAAAGTGAGAAAACAGATATATAGAGAGACAAATGATTGATACATAGATTCGACTGATTTACATACATATAGATGATAGATTAATTAGATAGATACACAGATGATAGTAGAGAGATGACAGACAGATAGAAAGATTACATAGGTAAAGAGATAGATAAGTAGGTAGATAGGAAAGCATCATACTAAACTAAGCTATCTTTCACTCAAGATCATGTATGTGCTACCTTACAGGAGACTCACTTGAGATCCCAGGACACGGACAAATTAAAAGCTGAAGGGGCGGTGACAGGTACCCAAAAAAAGTGAAACTGAGAAACAAACAAACAAACAAATGGATTCTGTTTGAGTCCCCAGAGACAGTCAGTAGAAAATAGCCCTAGCTGGCCACCATGAATTTTTTTTTGTTTGGTTTCAGCAGTGCCCAGAAATAGATACCGTTGTACAGCGAAGTCCTTCTCAATTTTTCTCACCTCAATAACAGAAATGCTGTAATAAAATGCGTCTGGGCTTTTGAAATCAGTGCGTTTTATGATGTTCGTGAATGTAAAAAAGAAATAACCACTTAAGAGTGAAGGTTGGATACTCAAATAAACACGTCACTCCACAACACACTCTTTGTTCAAAACTGCTCCTGTCTAGAAATAGGTGTTCATTTTTATTTGTCCCTTCTCCTATCAGAGGTGATCACGCCAATGTCCTTCATACTTGGTGATGAGCAAAAGCACCAAGTATACTTTTCTGACTACTTCAGGCCCAGAGGAAGGATACTTTTAGTCTTTAGGGAAGACTTAGTCAATTATTGTGGCAAATTAGAGTCAGCAGGCGAGAAGGAGGTAAAAGAGGACAGAGGACAGAGATATGGGTTCAAGTCCCTGGACAACCATTTACTGGTTTTGTAAGCACACACGGCAGACTCGACCTGCAATTGTCTCAGTGTACCCAGTGCTCACCATACGTCCTAGTTACTTGGCAAGATTTTTGGAAGCATAATGTAGGGAAGTGACATAGGCGATGTTGTTAACTGTTCTGTACATAAGGATAGATGGGAAGACAAAAAGATGATTGATTCATAGATACATAGATAGATGAGAGATTATAGATAGATGATAGACACGATAGATAGATGATAGGAAGATAGAGAGATACATAGATAGAAAGACAGAAGGATAGATAGATAGATTGATAGATAGACAGACAGTTACACAGATTCAGGTAGATATCGTTTAACACAAAGCTATTGCTCATAACCAACAGATCAATGGTGAAAGCACATAGGGAAACTACAAACAAAAAGGAAGAATGAAGTCCAGTTTAAAAAGTGCAGTAAGCAGCCATAAGAAGAAAACAAATCCTACCATTTGCAAGGATGTGGATGTAGCTAGACGGTAGCATGCTCAGTGATATATACCAGGTGGAGAAAGACAAGTAGCCAATGATTTCACTCATGTGTGGAGTATAACAACAAAGAAAAACTGGAGGAAATAAACAGCAGCAGACTCACAGAACCCGAGAGTTCAATAACAGTTACCAAAGGGAAAGGGAATGGGCAGGGTGTGTGGGAAGGGAGGGATAAGGGCAGGGAGAAGAAAGGGGACATTAGGATTAACATGTATAATGCGTGGGATCGGGGGGGCAAAGGGAGGGATGTACAACACAGAGAAGACAAGTAGAGATTCTACAGCATTTACTACACGCTGATGGACAGCGACTGTAATGGGGTGTTTGTGGGGCAACATGGTGAAGCAGTCTACAGCATACAACAATGCTTATGGACAACGACTGTAAGAGGTTTTGGTGTGGACTTGGTGAAGGTGGGAGCCTAGTAAATATGACGTACTTCACGTGATTGCAGATTAATGAAAAAAAAAAATGTTTTTAAGTGCAATATGGGCACAGCAATAAAACAGGCTTTGCGAGCTCCAAACAAAAGACACAGGGTTAAAAGAAGGGATGAAAACTCAAGATCACCTAAGTGCTCCCCTATAGGAGACTCACTTGAGATCCAAAGACACAGACAAACTAAAATCCGAAATGGTGGGGACAGCAACCCTACACAAGTGTAACTGAAAAGCAAACAAACCAACAAATGGATTTTGTTTGAGTCCCCAGAGACAGTCAGTAGAAAATAGCCCTATCTAGACACCGTGAATTCTTTTTGTTTGGTTTCAGCAGTGCCCAGCCATAGATTTAGTGGTACAGCAACGTCCTTCTCATTTTTTCTCACCTCAACAACTGAATTGCTGTAATAATATGTGTCTGGGCTTTTGAAATCAGTGGATTTTATGATGTTCTTGAAAGTAAAGTAGTAATAACCACCTAAAGAGGATAGTTTGGACACTCAAACAAACACGTAACTCCACAACACTCTCTTTGCTATAAAATGCTGCTGCCTAGAAATAGGTGATCTTTTTATTTGTCCCTCCTCCTATCAGCGGTGATCATGCCATTGTCCCTCAAAGTTGGTGGTGAGCAAAGCACCAAGTATACTTTTCTGTCTAAACAGGCCCAGAAGAAGGATAGTTCTGGTCTTCTGGAAGCACTTAGTCAACGAAAGTGGCTGAATACAGTCAGCAAGCGAGAAGGAGGTAAAAGAGGACAGAGGACAGAGAGATGGGTGCAAGTCCCTGCACCACCATAAATTACTGGATTTGTAAGCACAAGCGGCTGACTCGACCTGGAAGCGTCTCAGTGAACCCAGTGCTCTCCCTAAGGACTAGTTACTTTGCAATATTTTTGGAAGCATAATGTAGGGAACTGACATAGATGATGTTGTTAACTGTCCTGTACATAAGGATAGATGGCCAGACAAAAAGATGATTGATTCATAGATAGATAGATAGATGACAGATGACAGATAGACAGACGATAGACATGATAGGTAGATAGGAAGATAGATTGATAGACAGATGATAGATAGAAAGATAGATAGAAAGATAGATAGATAAATTGAAAGAGAGAAGGATAGACAGATAGATAGATAGAAAGATACATACAGATACATATTAAATAACACAAAGCTACTGCTCATAAAAAGGAGATCAATGGTGAAAGCACATAGTGAAACTACAAACTAAAAGGAAGAATGAAGTCCAGTTTAAAAACTGCCGTTTGCAGCCATAAGAAGAAAACAAACGCTACCATTTGCAATGACGTGGATGGAGCGAGACGGTAGTATGCTCAGTGAAATATTCCAGGCGGAGAAAGACAAGTACCAAATGATTTCACTCATGTGTGGAGTATAACAACAAAGAAACACTGAAAAAAAAAAACAGCTGTAGACTCACAGAACCCGAATGTTGGGTAACAGTTACCAAAGGGAAAAAGAATGAGAAGGGAGGTTGGGAAGGGAGGGATAAGGGTGGGGAGAAAGAAAAGGGAGATTAGGATAAGCATGTATAATGCGTGAGGGCGGGGTCGCATGGCGAGTGCTGTACAACACAGAGAAGACAAGTAGATATTCTACAGCATCTTACTACACGCTGAAGGACAGCGACTGTAATGGGGTGTGTGTGGGGGTACATCGTGAACGGGTCTACAGCATCCATCTCTGCTAACTGACAGCAACTGTAAGAGGTTTTTGGGAGGGATTTGGTGAAGGGGGGAGTCTAGGAAACATAATGTTCTTCACGTGATTGTAGATTAATGATAACAAAAACAATTTTTTAAGTGCAATAAGGGCACATCTCTGAATCATCAGAATAAAAGGACAGGCTTTGAGTGCTCCAACCAAATGACACAGGGTTAAAAGAAGGGATGAAAACTCAAGACCACCTTCGTGCTCCCTTACTTACAGGAGACTCTCTTGAGATCCAAGGACACAGACAATCTAAAAGCCGAAGGGGTGTGTACAGGTACCCAACACAGTGAAACTGAAAAACAAACAATCCTAGAATGGATTCTGTTTGAGTCCACAGAGACAGTCAGTAGAAAATAGCCCTATCTGGCCAACGTGAATTCTTTTTGTTTGGTTTCAGCATTGCCCAGCCATAGATTTAGTGGTACAGCAACGTCTTTCTCATTTTCTCTCAACTCAACAATTGAATTGCTGTAAAAGTATACGTCTGGACCTTTGAGATCAGTGGGTTTTATGAAGTTCACGAATTTAAAGAAGGAATAACTATATAAAGAGGGAAGTTTGGACACTGAAATAAACACGTCACTCCACAACACACTCTTTGCTCCCAACTGCTCCTGTCTAGCAACTGGTGTTCCTTTTCATTTGTCGTTCCATCCTATCAGCGGTGATCACGCCGATGTCCCTCAAACATGGTGGTGAGCAAAGCACCAAGTTTTCTTTCTGTGGACAACAGGCCCAGAGGAACAATACCTGTGGTCTTCACGGAGCACTTAGTCAATGAATGTGGCTAAATAGAGTCAGCCAGTGAGAAGAAGATAATAGAGGATACAGACACAGGTTCAAGTCCCTGCACAACCACTTACTGGATTTGTAGGTACACGGGGCTGACTCGAACTGGAAGTATCTCAGTGAACCGAGTGCTCTTTCTACAGCCTAGTTACCTTGAAAGATTTTTGGAAGCATAATGTAGGGAAGTGACAAAGGCGATGTTGTTAACTGTTCTGTACATAAGGATAGATGGGCAGACAAAAAGATGATTGATTCATAGATAGCTAGAGAGACGACAGATGAAAGATAGATAGATAGGTACATAGATTGATGATAGACATCATCGATAGATGATAGGAAGATAGATAGATAGATAGATAGATAGATAGATAGATAGATAGACAGATAGATAGACAGACAGACAGATGTATAGATAGATATAGGTACATATTGATTAACGTAAATTTATTGCTAATAACGAGGAGAGCAATGGTGAAAGCACATAGCGAAACTACAGACAAAAGAGAAGACAGAAATCTAGTTTAAAAAGTTCAGTAAGCAGCCGTAAGAAGAAAAAAATCCTACCATTTGAACAACGTGGATGGATCTAGAGGATATTATGTTCAGTGAAAAAGGCCATGCGGAGAAAGACAAGTACCAAATGATTTCACTCATGTGTTGAGTATAACAACAAAGAAAAACTGAAGGAAAAAAACAGCAGCAGACTCACAGAACCCAAGAGTGGACTAACAGCTACCAAAGGGAAAGGAACTAGGCAGGGTGGGTGGGAATGGTTTGATAAATGTGGGGAAAAAGAAAAGGGGAATTAGGATCAGCATGTATAATGTGTGGGTGGGGGGAGCATGGGGAGGGCTGTACAACACAGAGAAGACCAGTAGTGATTCTACAGCATCTTACTACACGCTGATGGAAAGCGACTGTAACGGGGTGTTGGGGGGACATGGTGAAGGGGTCTACAGCATCCAACTATGCTGATGGACAGCTGCTGTAATGGGGTTTTTGTTGGGGACGTGGTGTACTTGGTTAACATAATGTTCTTTGCGTGATTGTGGATTAATGATAACAAAAAAATTTTTTAAAGTGCAATAAGGACATAGCTCTCAATTCTAAGAATAAAAGGACAGGCTCTTAAGGACTACAATGAAAAGACACAGGGTTAAAAGAAGGGATGAAAACTCAAGACCACCTACGTGCTCCCTTACAGGAGACTAACATGAGATCCAAGGACGAAGATGAACTACAAGTTGAGGGGCCTGGAAACATAGCTCTCAACGCTACTATTCCAATTCAGATAGACCTCACTCACATCTAAATACGTAAATGCACTGAAATTCCACCTCCACCTTGACAGCAGAGGGGAGCAGTTTCCCCACAAGCTAGCAGGGCTGCCACCTCAGCAAGTCCATGGGCCACTGGCCCAGAAGGACCCTGCGTGTCACCAAAAGGCAGTTCCCTTAACCAGTGACTACACACATACTCTCTGAAGATGGGCCACCAAGCAGGGCCACCGAGGTAACATCGGTGCACAGGCAAAAAGACATACTACTGGGCATGTACCTACCACGGACCCCTCAGGCCCGCCAGGGTGCTCCCTGCATGGGGCCTCGGATATCCCCTGCAGCTCATGCAGCCGCCACAGCAGGAACGGCCCTGGGGCAGAGCAGCTGGAGGGCACTGGGCTGCACAGTATCAAGAGCGCAGCCCACCAACCACACTATCCACACCCAGCAGACTCGTGCCACCTACGCAGGAGAAGTTCCCACCCAAGGCCACTCCTCTCAAGACCCAAACACAAAGCTAACTCACAAAAACAAACACAAGGAATTGACACTGAGAAGGACACAGAGGAATCAAAGTGCACCTAGGGACAGAACGTGACAAAAGTGAGAAAACAGATATATAGAGAGACAAATGATTGATACATAGATTCGACTGATTTACATACATATAGATGATAGATTAATTAGATAGATACACAGATGATAGTAGAGAGATGACAGACAGATAGATAGAAAGATTACATAGGTAAAGAGATAGATAAGTAGGTAGATAGGAAAGCATCATACTAAACTAAGCTATCTTTCACTCAAGATCATGTATGTGCTACCTTACAGGAGACTCACTTGAGATCCCAGGACACGGACAAATTAAAAGCTGAAGGGGCGGTGACAGGTACCCAAAAAAAGTGAAACTGAGAAACAAACAAACAAACAAATGGATTCTGTTTGAGTCCCCAGAGACAGTCAGTAGAAAATAGCCCTAGCTGGCCACCATGAATTTTTTTTTGTTTGGTTTCAGCAGTGCCCAGAAATAGATACCGTTGTACAGCGAAGTCCTTCTCAATTTTTCTCACCTCAATAACAGAATTGCTGTAATAAAATGCATCTGGGATTTTGAAATCAGTGCGTTTTATGATGTTCATGAATGTAAAAAAGAAATAACCACTTAAGAGTGAAGGTTGGATACTCAAATAAACACGTCACTCCACAACACACTCTTTGTTCAAAACTGCTCCTGTCTAGAAATAGGTGTTCATTTTTATTTGTCCCTTCTCCTATCAGAGGTGATCACGCCAATGTCCTTCATACTTGGTGATGAGCAAAAGCACCAAGTATACTTTTCTGACTACTTCAGGCCCAGAGGAAGGATACTTTTAGTCTTTAGGGAACACTTAGTCAATTATTGTGGCAAATTAGAGTCAGCAGGCGAGAAGGAGGTAAAAGAGGACAGAGGACAGAGATATGTGTTCAAGTCCCTGGACAACCATTTACTGGTTTTGTAAGCACACATGGCAGACTCGATCTGCAATTGTCTCAGTGTACCCAGTGCTCACCATACGTCCTAGTTACTTGGCAAGATTTTTGGAAGCATAATGTAGGGAAGTGACATAGGCGATGTTGTTAACTGTTCTGTACATAAGGATAGATGGGAAGACAAAAAGATGATTGATTCATAGATACATAGATAGATGAGAGATTATAGATAGATGATAGACACGATAGATAGATGATAGGAAGATAGAGAGATACATAGATAGAAAGACAGAAGGATAGATAGATAGATTGATAGATAGACAGACAGTTACACAGATTCAGGTAGATATCGTTTAACACAAAGCTATTGCTCATAACCAACAGATCAATGGTGAAAGCACATAGGGAAACTACAAACAAAAAGGAAGAATGAAGTCCAGTTTAAAAAGTGCAGTAAGCAGCCATAAGAAGAAAACAAATCCTACCATTTGCAAGGATGTGGATGTAGCTAGACGGTAGCATGCTCAGTGATATATACCAGGTGGAGAAAGACAAGTAGCCAATGATTTCACTCATGTGTGGAGTATAACAACAAAGAAAAACTGGAGGAAATAAACAGCAGCAGACTCACAGAACCCGAGAGTTCAATAACAGTTACCAAAGGGAAAGGGAATGGGCAGGGTGTGTGGGAAGGGAGGGATAAGGGCAGGGAGAAGAAAGGGGACATTAGGATTAACATGTATAATGCGTGGGCTCGGGGGGGCAAAGGGAGGGATGTACAACACAGAGAAGACAAGTAGAGATTCTACAGCATTTACTACACGCTGATGGACAGCGACTGTAATGGGGTGTTTGTGGGGCAACATGGTGAAGCAGTCTACAGCATACAACAATGCTTATGGACAACGACTGTAAGAGGTTTTGGTGTGGACTTGGTGAAGGTGGGAGCCTAGTAAATATGACGTACTTCACGTGATTGCAGATTAATGAAAAAAAAAAATGTTTTTAAGTGCAATATGGGCACAGCAATAAAACAGGCTTTGCGAGCTCCAAACAAAAGACACAGGGTTAAAAGAAGGGATGAAAACTCAAGATCACCTAAGTGCTCCCCTATAGGAGACTCACTTGAGATCCAAAGACACAGACAAACTAAAATCCGAAATGGTGGGGACAGCAACCCTACACAAGTGTAACTGAAAAGCAAACAAACCAACAAATGGATTTTGTTTGAGTCCCCAGAGACAGTCAGTAGAAAATAGCCCTATCTAGACACCGTGAATTCTTTTTGTTTGGTTTCAGCAGTGCCCAGCCATAGATTTAGTGGTACAGCAACGTCCTTCTCATTTTTTCTCACCTCAACAACTGAATTGCTGTAATAATATGTGTCTGGGCATTTGAAATCAGTGGATTTTATGATGTTCTTGAAAGTAAAGTAGTAATAACCACCTAAAGAGGATAGTTTGGACACTCAAACAAACACGTAACTCCACAACACTCTCTTTGCTGTAAAATGCTGCTGCCTAGAAATAGGTGTTCTTTTTATTTGTCCCTCCTCCTATCAGCGGTGATCATGCCATTGTCCCTCAAAGTTGGTGGTGAGCAAAGCACCAAGTATACTTTTCTGTCTAAACAGGCCCAGAGGAAGGAGAGTTGTGGTCTTCTGGAAGCACTTAGTCAACGAAAGTGGCTGAATACAGTCAGCAAGCGAGAAGGAGGTAAAAGAGGACAGAGGACAGAGAGATGGGTGCAAGTCCCTGCACCACCATAAATTACTGGATTTGTCAGCACAAGCGGCTGACTCGACCTGGAAGCGTCTCAGTGAACCCAGTGCTCTCCCTAAGGACTAGTTACTTTGCAATATTTTTGGAAGCATAATGTAGGGAACTGTCATAGATGATGTTGTTAACTGTCCTGTACATAAGGATAGATGGCCAGACAAAAAGATGATTGATTCATAGATAGATAGATAGATGACAGATAGACAGACGATAGACATGATAGGTAGATAGGAAGATAGATTGATAGACAGATGATAGATAGAAAGATAGATAGAAAGATAGATAGATAAATTGAAAGATAGAAGGATAGACAGACAGATAGATAGAAAGATACATACAGATACATATTAAATAACACAAAGCTACTGCTCATAAAAAGGAGATCAATGGTGAAAGCACATAGTGAAACTACAAACTAAAAGGAAGAATGAAGTCCAGTTTAAAAACTGCCGTTTGCAGCCATAAGAAGAAAACAAACGCTACCATTTGCAATGACGTGGATGGAGCGAGACGGTAGTATGCTCAGTGAAATATTCCAGGCGGAGAAAGACAAGTACCAAATGATTTCACTCATGTGTGGAGTATAACAACAAAGAAACACTGAAAAAAACAAAACAGCAGCAGACTCACAGAACCCGAATGTGGAGTAACAGTTACCAAAGGGAAAAGGACTGAGAAGGTTGGTTGGGAAGGGAGGGATAAAGGTGGGGAGAAAGAAAAGGGAGATTAGGATAAGCATGTATAATGCGTGAGGGCGGGGTCGCATGGCGAGTGCTGTACAACACAGAGAAGACAAGTAGATATTCTACAGCATCTTACTACACGCTGAAAGACAGCGACTGTAATGGGGTGTGTGTGGGGGTACATCGTGAACGGGTCTACAGCATCCATCTCTGCTAACTGACAGCAACTGTAAGAGGTTTTTGGGAGGGACTTGGTGAAGGGGGGAGTCTAGGAAACATAATGTTCTTCACGTGATTGTAGATTAATGATAACAAAAACAATTTTTTAAGTGCAATAAGGGCACATCTCTGAATCATCAGAATAAAAGGACAGGCTTTGAGTGCTCCAACCAAATGACAAAGGGTTAAAAGAAGGGATGAAAACTCAAGACCACCTTCGTGCTCCCTTACTTACAGGAGACTCTCTTGAGATCCAAGGACACAGACAATCTAAAAGCCGAAGGGGTGTGTACAGGTACCCAACACAGTGAAACTGAAAAACAAACAATCCTAGAATGGATTCTGTTTGAGTCCACAGAGACAGTCAGTAGAAAATAGCCCTATCTGGCCAACGTGAATTCTTTTTGTTTGGTTTCAGCATTGCCCAGCCATAGATTTAGTGGTACAGCAACGTCTTTCTCATTTTCTCTCAACTCAACAATTGAATTGCTGTAAAAGTATACGTCTGGACCTTTGAGATCAGTGGGTTTTATGAAGTTCACGAATTTAAAGAAGGAATAACTATATAAAGAGGGAAGTTTGGACACTGAAATAAACACGTCACTCCACAACACACTCTTTGCTCCCAACTGCTCCTGTCTAGCAACTGGTGTTCCTTTTCATTTGTCGTTCCATCCTATCAGCGGTGATCACGCCGATGTCCCTCAAACATGGTGGTGAGCAAAGCACCAAGTTTTCTTTCTGTGGACAACAGGCCCAGAGGAACAATACCTGTGGTCTTCACGGAGCACTTAGTTAATGAATGTGGCTAAATAGAGTCAGCCAGTGAGAAGAAGATAATAGAGGATACAGACACAGGTTTAAGTCCCTGCACAACCACTTACTGGATTTGTAGGTACACGTGGCTGACTCGACCTGGAAGTATCTCAGTGAACCGAGTGCTCTTTCTACAGCCTAGTTACCTTGAAAGATTTTTGGAAGCATAATGTAGGGAAGTGACAAAGGCGATGTTGTTAACTGTTCTGTACATAAGGATAGATGGGCAGACAAAAAGATGATTGATTCATAGATAGATAGCTAGAGAGACGACAGATGAAAGATAGATAGATAGGTACATAGATTGATGATAGACATCATCGATAGATGATAGGAAGATAGATAGATAGATAGATAGATAGATAGATAGATAGATAGATAGATAGATAGATAGACAGACAGATAGATAGACAGACAGACAGATGTATAGATAGATATAGGTACATATTGATTAACGTAAATTTATTGCTAATAACGAGGAGAGCAATGGTGAAAGCACATAGCGAAACTACAGACAAAAGAGAAGACAGAAATCTAGTTTAAAAAGTTCAGTAAGCAGCCGTAAGAAGAAAAAAATCCTACCATTTGAACAACGTGGATGGATCTAGAGGATATTATGTTCAGTGAAAAAGGCCATGCGGAGAAAGACAAGTACCAAATGATTTCACTCATGTGTTGAGTATAACAACAAAGAAAAACTGAAGGAAAAAAACAGCAGCAGACTCACAGAACCCAAGAGTGGACTAACAGTTACCAAAGGGAAAGGAACTAGGCAGGGTGGGTGGGAATGGTTTGATAAATGTGGGGAAAAAGAAAGGGGGAATTAGGATCAGCATGTATAATGTGTGGGTGGGGGGAGCATGGGGAGGGCTGTACAACACAGAGAAGACCAGTAGTGATTCTACAGCATCTTACTACACGCTGATGGAAAGCGACTGTAACGGGGTGTTGGGGGGACATGGTGAAGGGGTCTACAGCATCCAACTATGCTGATGGACAGCTACTGTAATGGGGTTTTTGTTGGGGACGTGGTGTACTTGGTTAACATAATGTTCTTTGCGTGATTGTGGATTAATGATAACAAAAAAATTTTTTAAAGTGCAATAAGGACATAGCTCTCAATTCTAAGAATAAAAGGACAGGCTCTTAAGGACTACAATGAAAAGACACAGGGTTAAAAGAAGGGATGAAAACTCAAGACCACCTACGTGCTCCCTTACAGGAGACTAACATGAGATCCAAGGACGAAGATGAACTACAAGTTGAGGGGCCTGGAAACATAGCTCTCAACGCTACTATTCCAATTCAGATAGACCTCACTCACATCTAAATACGTAAATGCACTGAAATTCCACCTCCACCTTGACAGCAGAGGGGAGCAGTTTCCCCACAAGCTAGCAGGGCTGCCACCTCAGAAAGTCCATGGGCCACTGGCCCAGAAGGACCCTGCGTGTCACCAAAAGGCAGTTCCCTTAACCAGTGACTACACACATACTCTCTGAAGATGGGCCACCAAGCAGGGCCACCGAGGTAACATCAGTGCACAGGCAAAAAGACATACTACTGGGCATGTACCTACCACGGACCCCTCAGGCCCGCCAGGGTGCTCCCTGCATGGGGCCTCGGATATCCCCTGCAGCTCATGCAGCCGCCACAGCAGGAACGGCCCTGGGGCAGAGCAGCTTGAGGGCACTGGGCTGCACAGTATCAAGAGCGCAGCCCACCAACCACACTATCCACACCCAGCAGACTCGTGCCACCTACGCAGGAGAAGTTCCCACCCAAGGCCACTCCTCTCAAGAACCAAACACAAAGCTAACTCACAAAAACAAACACAAGGAATTGACACTGAGAAGGACACAGAGGAATCAAAGTGCACCTAGGGACAGAACGTGACAAAAGTGAGAAAACAGATATAGAGAGAGACAAATGATTGATACATAGATTCGACTGATATACATACATATAGATGATAGATCAATTAGATAGATACACAGATGATAGTAGATAGATGACAGACCATACATAGATAGATGACAGATAGATAGATAGAAAGATTACATAGATAGGTAAAGAGATAGATAGGTAGGTAGATAGGAAAGCATCTTACTAAACTAAGCTATCATTCACTCAAGATCATGTATGTGCTCCCTTACAGGAGACTCACTTGAGATCCCAGGACACGGACAAATTAAAAGCTGAAGGGGCGGTGACAGGTACCAAAAAAAGTGAAACTGAGAAACAAACAAACAAACAAATGGATTCTGTTTGAGTCCCCAGAGACAGTCAGTAGAAAATAGCCCTAGCTGGCCACCATGAATTTTTTTTTGTTTGGTTTCAGCAGTGCCCAGAAATAGATTCCTTTGTACAGCAAAGTCCTTCTCAATTTTTCTCACCTCAATAACAGAATTGCTGTAATAAAATGCGTCTGGGCTTTTGAAATCAGTGCGTTTTATGATGTTCATGAATGTAAAAAAGAAATAACCACTTAAGAGTGAAGGTTGGACACTCAAATAAACACGTCACTCCACAACACACTCTTTGTTCAAAACTGCTCCTGTCTAGAAATAGGTGTTCATTTTTATTTGTCCCTCCTCCTATCAGAGTTGATCACGCCGATGTCCTTCATACTTGGTGATGAGCAAAGCACCAAGTATACTTTTCTGACTATAACAGGCCCAGAGGATGGATACTTGTGGTCTTCAGGGAAGACTTAGTCAATTATTGTGGCAAGTTAGAGTCAGCAGGCGAGAAGGAGGTAAAAGAGGACAGAGGACAGAGATATGGGTTCAAGTCCCTGGACAACCATTTACTGGTTTTGTAAGCACACGCGGCAGACTCGACCTGCAATTGTCTCAGTGTACCCAGTGCTCTCCATACGTCCTAGTTACTTGGCAAGATTTTTGGAAGCATAATGTAGGGAAGTGACATAGGCGATGTTGTTAACTGTTCTGTACATAAGGATAGATGGGAAGACACAAAGATGATTGATTCATAGATACATAGATAGATGAGAGATTATAGATAGATGATAGACACGATACATAGATGATAGGAAGATAGATAGAGAGATACATAGATAGAAAGATAGAAGGATAGATAGATAGATAGATTGATAGATAGACAGACAGTTACACAGATTCAGATACATATCGATTAACACAAAGCTATTGCTCATAACCAACAGAACAATGGTGAAAGCACATAGGGAAACTACAAACAAAAAGGAAGAATGAAGCCCAGTTTAAAAGTGCAGTAAGCAGCCATAAGAAGAAAACAAATCCTACCATTTGCAAGGATGTGAATGTAGCTAGACGGTAGCATGCTCAGTGATATATACCAGGTTTAGAAAGACAAGTAGCCAATGATTTCACTCATGTGTGGAGTATGAAAACAAAGAAAAACAGGAGGAAATAAACAGCAGCAGACTCACAGAACCCGAGAGTTCAATAACAGTTACCAAAGGGAAAGGGAATGGGCAGGGTGTGTGGGAAGGGAGGGATAAGGGCAGGGAGAAGAAAGGGGACATTAGGATTAACATGTATAATGCGTGGGCTCTGGGGGGCAAAGGGAGGGATGTACAACACAGAGAAGACAAGTAGAGAACCGACAGCATTTACTACAGGCTGATGGACAGCGACTCTAATGGGGTGTTTGTGGGGGGACATGGTGAAGCAGTCTACAGCATACAACAATGCTTATGGACAACGACTGTAAGAGGTTTTGGTGGGGACTTGGTGAAGGTGGGAGCCTAGTAAATATGATGTTCTTCACGTGATTGCAGATTAATGATAAAAAAAATGTTTTTAAGTGCAATATGGGCACAGCAATAAAACAGGCTTTGCGAGCTCCAAACAAAAGACACAGGGTTAAAAGAAGGGATGAAAACTCAAGATCACCTAAGTGCTCCCCTATAGGAGACTCACTTGAGATCCAAAGACACAGACAAACTACAATCCTAAGGGGTGGGGACAGCAACCCTACACAAGTGTAACTGAAAAGCAAACAAACCAACAAATGGATTTTGTTTGAGTCCCCAGAGACAGTCAGTAGAAAATAGCCCTATCTAGACACTGTGAATTCTTTTTGTTTGGATTCAGCAGTGCCCAGCCATAGATTTAGTGGTACAGCAACGTCCTTCTCATTTTTTCTCACCTCAACAACTGAATTGCTGTAATAATATGTGTCTGGGCTTTTGAAATCAGTGGATTTTATGATGTTCTTGAAAGTAAAGTAGTAATAACCACCTAAAGAGGATAGTTTGGACACTCAAACAAACACGTAACTCCACAACACTCTCTTTGCTCCAAAATGCTGCTGCCTAGAAATAGGTGTTCTTTTTATTTGTCCCTCCTCCTATCAGCGGTGATCATGCCATTGTCCCTCAAAATTGGTGGTGAGCAAAGCACCAAGTATACTTTTCTGTCTAAACAGGCCCAGAGGAATGATAGTTCTGGTCTTCTTGAAGCACTTAGTCAACGAATGTGGCTGAATACAGTCAGCAACCGAGAAGGAGGTAAAAGAGGACAGAGGACAGAGAGATGGGTGCAAGTCCCTGCACCACCATAAATTACTGGATTTGTAAGCACAAGCGGCTGACTCGACCTGGAAGCGTCTCAGTGAACCCAGTGCTCTCCCTAAGGACTAGTTACTTTGCAATATTTTTGGAAGCATAATGTAGTTATCTGACATAGACAATGTTGTTAACTGTCCTGTACATAAGGATAGATGGCCAGACAAAAAGATGATTGATTCATAGATAGATAGATAGATGACAGATGACAGATAGACCGACGATAGACATGATAGATAGATAGGAACATAGATTGATAGACAGATAGATGATAGATAGATAGATAGATAGAAAGATAGATAGATATATAGAAAGATAGAAGGACAGAAAGATAGATAGATAGAAAGATACATACAGATACATATTAAATAACACAAAGCTACTGCTCATAAAAAGGAGATCAATGGTGAAAGCACATAGCGAAACTACAGCCTAAAAGGAAGAATGAAGTCCAGTTTAAAAACTGCCGTTTGCAGCCATAAGAAGAAAACAAATGCTACCATTTGCAATGACGTGGATGGAGCGAGACGGTAGTATGCTCAGTGAAATATTCCAGGCGTAGAAAGACAAGTACCAAATGATTTCACTCATGGGTGGAGTATAACAACAAAGAAACACTGAAAAAACAAAACAGCAACAGACTCACAGAACCCGAATGTGGAGTAACAGTTACCAAAGGGAAAAGGACTGAGAAGGGTGGTTGGGAAGGGAGGGATAAAGGTGGGGAGAAAGAAAAGGGACATTAGGATAAGCATGTATAATGCGTGAGGGCAGGGTCGCATGGCGAGTGCTGTACAACACAGAGAAGACAAGTAGATATTCTGCAGCATCTTACTACACGCTGAAGGACAGCGACTGTAATGGGGTGTGTTGGGGGGTACATCGTGAACGGGTCTACAGCATCCATCTCTGCTAACTGACAGCAACTGTAAGAGGTTTTTGGGAGGAACTTGGTGAAGGGGGGAGTCTAGTAAACATAATGTTCTTCACGTGATTGTAGATTAATGATAACAAAAACAATTTTTTAAGTGCAATAAGGGCACAGCTCTGAATCATCAGAATAAAAGGACAGGCTTTGAGTGCTCCAAACAAATGACACAGGGTTAAAAGAAGGGATGAAAACTCAAGACCACCTTCGTGCTCCCTTACTTACAGGAGACTCTCTTGAGATCCAGGACACAGACAATCTAAAAGCCGAAGGGGTGTGTACAGGTACCCAACACAGTGAAACTGAAAAACAAACAATCCTAGAATGGATTCTGTTTAAGTCCACAGAGACAGTCAGTAGAAAAAAGCCCTATCTGGCCAACGTGAATTCTTTTTGTTTGGTTTCAGCATTGCCCAGCCATAGATTTAGTGGTACAGCAACGTCTTTCTCATTTTCTCTCAACTCAACAATTGAATTGCTGTAAAAGTATACGTCTGGACCTTTGAGATCAGTGGGTTTTATGAAGTTCATGAATGTAAAGAAGTAATAACTATATAAAGAGGGAAGTTTGGACACTGAAATAAACACGTCACTCCACAACACACTCTTTGCTAGCAACCGCTCCTGTCTAGCAACTGGTGTTCCTTTACATTTGTCGTTCCATCCTATCAGCGGTGATCACGCCGATGTCCCTCAAACATGGTGGTGAGCAAAGCACCAAGTTTTCTTTCTGTGGACAACAGGCCCAGAGGAACAATACTTGTGGTCTTCACGGAGCACTTAGTCAATGAATGTGGCTAAATAGAGTCAGCCATTGAGAAGAAGATAATAGAGGATACAGACACAGGTTCAAGTCCCTGCACAACCATTTACTGGTTTTGTAGGTACACGTGGCTGACTCAACCTGCAAGTATCTCGGTGAACCGAGTGCTCTTCCTACAGCCTCTTTACCTTGAAAGATTTTTGGAAGCATAATGTAGGGAAGTGACAAAGGCGATGTTGTTAACTGTTCTGTACATAAGGATAGATGGGCAGACAAAAAGATGATTGATTCATAGATAGACAGGTAGACAGACGACAGATGAAAGATAGATAGTTAGGTACATAGATTGATGATAGACATCATAGATAGATGATAGGAAGATCGATAGATAGATAGATAGATAGATAGATAGATAGATAGATAGATAGATAGATAGATTGATAGACAGACAGATGGATAGATAGATATAGGTACATATTGATTAACGTAAATTTATTGCTAATAACGAGGAGAGCAATGGTGAAAGCACATAGCGAAACTACAGACAAAAGAGAAGACAGAAATCTAGTTTAAAAAGTACAGTAAGCAGCCGTAAGAAGAAAAAAATCCTACCATTTGAACAACGTGGATGGAGCTAGAGGATATTATGCTCAGTGGAAAAGGCCATGCGGAGAAAGACAAGTACCAAATGATTTCACTCATGTGTTGAGTATAAGAACAAAGAAAAACTGAAGGAAAAAAACAGCAGCAGACTCACAGAACCCAAGAGTGGATTAACAGCTAACAAAGGGAAAGGGACTAGGCAGGGTGGGTAGGAAGGGTTTGATAAATGTAGGGTTAAAGAAAGGGGGCATTAGGATCAGCATGTATAATATGTGGGTGGGGGGAGCATGGGGAGGGCTGTACAACACAGAGAAGACCAGTATGATTCTACAGCATCTTACTACACGCTGATGGAAAGCGACTGTAATGGGGTGTGGGGGGGACATGGTGAAGGGGTCTACAGCATACAACTATGCTGATGTACAGCTACTGTAATGGGGTTTTTGGGGGGGACGTGGTGTACTTGCTGAACATAATGTTCTTTGCGTGATTGTGGATTAATGAAAACAAAAAAAAATTTTAAAGTGCAACAAGGACATAGCTCTCAATTCTCAGAATAAAAGGACAGGCTCTTCAGGACTCCAATGAAAAGACACAGGGTTAAAAGAAGGGATGAAAACTCAAGACCACCTACGTGCTCCCTTAGAGGAGACTAACATGAGATCCAAGGACGAAGATGAACTACAAGTTGAGGGGCCTGGAAACATAGCTCTCAACGCTACTATTCCAATTCAGATAGACCTCACTCACATCTAAATGCGTAAATGCACTGAAATTCCACCTCGACCTTGACAGCAGAGGGGAGCAGTTTCCCCACAAGCTAGCTGGGCTGCCACCTCAGCAAGTCCATGGGCAACTGGACCAGAAGAACCCCGCGTGTCACTAAAAGGCAGTTCCCTTAACAAGTGACTACACACATACTCTCTGAAGATGGGCCACCAAGCAGGGCCACCGAGGTAACATCGTTGCACAGGCAAAAAGGCATACTACTGGGCATGTACCTACCACGGACCCCGCAGGCCCGCCAGGGTGCTCCCTGCATGGGACCTCGGATATCCCCTGCAACTCATGCAGCCGCCACAGCAGGAACGGCCCTGGGGCAGAGCAGCTGGAGGGCACTGGGCTGCACAGTATCAAGAACGCTGCCCACCAACCACACTATCCACACCCAGCAGACTCGTGCCACCTACGCAGGAGAAGTTCCCACCCAAGGCCACTCTTCTCAAGACCCAAACACAAAGCTAACTCACAAAAACAAACACAAGGAATTGACACTGAGAAGGACACAGAGGAATCAAAGTGCACCTAGGGACAGAACGTTGACAAAAGTGAGAAAACAGATATAGAGAGAGACAAATGATTGATACATAGATTTGACTGATATACATACATATAGATGATAGAACAATTAGATAGATACACAGATGATAGTAGATAGATGACAGACCATACATAGATAGATGACAGATAGATAGATAGAAAGATTACATAGATAGGTAAAGAGATAGATAGGTAGGTATATAGGAAAGCATCTTACTAAACTAAGCTATCTTTCACTCAACATCATGTATGTGCTCCCTTACAGGAGACTCACTTGAGATCCCAGGACATGGACAAATTAAAAGCTGAAGGGGCGGTGACAGGTACCCAAAAAAAGTGAAACTGAGAAACAAACAAACAAACAAATGGATTCTGTTTGAGTCCCCAGAGACAGTCAGTAGAAAATAGCCCTAGCTGGCCACAATGAATTTTTTTTTGTTTGGTTTCAGCAGTGCCCAGAAATAGATTCCTTTGTACAGCAAAGTCCTTCTCAATTTTTCTCACCTCAATAACAAAATTGCTGTAATAAAATGCGTCTGGGATTTTGAAATCAGTGCGTTTTATGATGTTCATGAATGTAAAAAAGAAATAACCACTTAAGAGTGAAGGTTGGACACTCAAATAAACACGTCACTCCACAACACACTCTTTGTTCAAAACTGCTCCTGTCTAGAAATAGGTGTTCATTTTTATTTGTCCATCCTCCTATCAGAGGTGAACACGCCAATGTCCTTCATACTTGGTGATGAGCAAAGCACCAAGTATGCATTTCTGACTTCAACAGGCCCAGAGGAAGGATACTTGTGGCCTTCAGGGAAGACTTAGTCAATTATTGTGGCAAGTTAGAGCCAGCAGGCGAGAAGGAGGTAAAAGAGGACAGAGGACAGAGATATGGGTTCAAGTCCCTGGACAACCATTTACTGGTTTTGTAAGCACACGCGGCAGACTCGACCTGCAATTGTCTCAGTGTACCCAGTGCTCTCCATACGTCCTAGTTACTTGGCAAGATTTTTGGAAGCATAATGTAGGGAAGTGACATAGGCGATGTTGTTAACTCTCCTGTACATAAGGATATAGGGCAGACAAAAAGATGATTGATTCATAGATAGATAGATAGATGACAGATGATAGATACACAGGTGATAGATATGATAGGTAGATAGGAAGATAGATTGATAGACAGATAGATGATAGATAGATAGATAGATAGATAGATAGATAGATAGAAAGAAAGATAGATAGATAGATAGATAGAAAGATAGAAGGATAGACAGATAGATAAATAGACAGTTAGATAGATTGAAAGTTACATACAGATACATATTAAATAACACAAAGCTATTGCTCATAACCAGGAGATCAATGGTGAAAGCACATAGCGAAACTACAAACTAAAAGGATGAATGAAGTCCAGTTTAAAAACTGTCGTTTGCATCCATAAGAAGAAAACAAATGCTACCATTTGCAATGACGTGGATGGAGCGAGACGGTAGTATGCTCAGTGAAATATTCCAGGCGGGGAAAGACAAGTACCAAATGATTTCACTCATGTGTGGAGTATAACAACAAAGAAACACTGAAAAAAAAAACAGCAGCAGACTTACAGAACCTGAATGTGGAGTAACAGTTACCAAAGGGAAAGGGACTAGGCAGTGTGGGTGGGAAGGGTTTGATAAATGTGGGGAGAAAGACAGGGGGCATTAGGATTAGCATGTATAATGTGTGAATGGGGGGAGCATAGGGAGGGCTGTACAACACAGAGAAGACCAGTAGTGATTCTACAGCATCTTACTACATGCTGATGGAAAGCGACTGTAACGGGGTGTGGGGGAGACATGGTGAAGGGGTCTACAGCATCCAACTATGCTGATGGACAGCTACTGTAAAGGGGTTTTTGGGGGGGACGTGGTGTACTTGGTGATCATAATGTTCTTTTAGTGATTGTGGATTAATCATAACAAAAAAAATTTTTTAAGTGCAATAAGGACATAGCTCTCAATTCTCAGAATAAAAGTACAGGCTCTTCAGAACTCCAATGAAAGGACACAGGGTTAAAAGAAGGGATGAAAACTCAAGACCACCAACGTGCTCCCTTACTGGAGACTCACTGGAGATCCAAGGACACAGACAATCTACAAGATGAAGGGGCGGGGACAGATTACCTATGCAAGTGAAAATAAGAAACAAACAAACAAATGAATTCTGTTTGAGTCCCCAGAGAGAATCAGTAGAAAATAGCCCTATCTAGCCACTGTGAATTCTTTTTGTTTGATTTCAGCAGGGCTCAGGCATTGATTTAGTGGTGCAGCAAGTTCTTTCTCATTTCCTCTCACCTCAACAAATGAATTGCTGTAACAATATGCGTCTGGGCTTTCCAAATCATTGCTTTTTATGATGTTCACGAATGTAAAGTAGTAATAACCACCTAAGGAGGGAAGTTTGGACCCTCAAATAAACACTTCACTCCACAACACACTCTTTGTTCCCAACTGCTCCTGTCCAGAAATAGGTGTTCCTTTATATTTGTCCCTACACCTATCAGCAGTGATCACGCCGATGTCCCTCAAACATGGTGGTGTGCAAAGAACCAAGTACACATTTCTTTCGACAACCGGACCAGACGAAGGATACCTGTGGTCTTCAGGGATCACTTACTCACTGAATGTGGCTAAATAAAGTCACCAAGCGAGCAGGAAGTATAAGAGGACAGAGGACAGAGATACAGGTTCAAGTGCTTTCACCTAAATTTACTGGTTTTGTAAGCACACGCTGCTGACTATACATGAAAGTTTATCGGTGAACACAGTGCTCTCCTTATGGCTTAGTTACCTTGCAAGATTTCTGGAAGCATAATGTAGGGAAGAGACATAGGCTATGTTGTTAACTGTTCTGTACAGAAGGCTAGATGGGCAGACAAAAAGATGATTGATTCATAGATAGATAGGTACACAGATGACAGATGAAATATAGATAGATAGGTACATAGATTGATAGATGATAGACATCATAGATAGATGATAGGAAGATAGATAGATACATACATACATAGATACACAGATAGACAGACAGACCATTAGATAGATAGATACAGATACATATCGATTGACACAAAGCTATTTTTCATAACCAGGAGTTGAATGGTGAATAACATAGCTAAACTACAAACAAAAAGGAAGAATGAAATCCAGTTTAAAAAGTGCAGTAAGCAGCCTTAAGAAGAAAACAAATACTACCATTTGCAATGACCTGGATGGAGCTAGACGGTAGTATGTTCAGAGAAATAGGCCAGGCGGAGAAAGACAAGTACCAAGTGTTTTCACTCATGTGTGGAGTATAACAACAAAGAAAAACGGAAGGAAAAAAACAACAGCAGACTCACAGAACCCGACAGTTGACAAAAGTTACCAAAGGGAAAAGGACTGGGCAGCATGGGTCTGAAGGGAGGGATAAGTGTGAGGATAAAGTATGGGGGCATTAGTTTTAGCGTGTACAATGTTTGGTGTCTTGGGGGCATGGGGAGTGCTGTACAACACAGAGAAGGCTAGTAGAGATCATATAGCATCTTACTACTCACTGATGGACAGCGAATGTAACGGGGTCTGTTGGGACGGACATGGTGAAGGGGTCTACAGCATCCAACTACGCAGATCGACAGCGACTGAAGAGGTTTTTCAGGGTACTTGGTGAAGGGGGGAGCATAGTAAACATAATGTTCTTCAAGTGATTTTAGCTTAATGGTAAAAATAATTCTTTAAGTGCAATAAGTGCACAGCTCTGAATTATCAGAATAAAAGGTCAGGCACTGAGTGCAGCAAACAAAAAACACAGGGTTAAAAGAAGGGATGAAAACTCAAGATACCTACGTGCTTACTTACAGGAGACTCACTTGAGATCCAAGGACACAGACAAACTACAAGCCGAAGGTGTGTGGATAAGTACGCTTCACGAGTGAAACTGAAAAACAAACAATCAAACAAATGGATTCTGTTTGAGTCCCCGGGGGCAGTCAAAAGAAAATAGCCCTATCTGGCCACCGTGAATTCTTTTTGTTTGGTTTCAGCCGTTCCCAGCCATTGATTTAGTGGTGCAGCAACATACTTCTCATTTTCTCTCACCTCAACAACTGAGTTGCTGTAATAATAAGCATCTGGGCCTTTGAAATCAGTGGGTTTTATGATGTTCACGAATATGAAGATCTAATCACTACCTAAAGAGTGAAGTTTGGACACTCAAATAAATATGTCACTCCACAATACACTGTTAGCTCCCAACTGCTCCTGTCTAGAAATTGGTGTTCCTTTTTATTTGACCCTCCATCCTATCAGTGGTGTTCACATAGATGTCCTTCAAACATGGTGGTGAGCAAAGCAACAATTTTACGTTTCTGTCATCCACAGGCCCAGAGGAAGGATACTTGTGGTCTTCAGGGAGCACTTAGTGAATGAATGTGGCTATATACAGACAGGAAGTGAGAAGGAGATGAAAGAGGACAGAGGATAGAGACACGGGTTCAAGTCCCTGCACAACCATTTCCTGGTTTTGTAGGTACACTCGGCCGACACGACCTGCAAGTGTCTCGGTGAACACAGTGGTCTCTCTACAGCCTAGATACTTTGCAGGATTTTTTGGAAGCATAGAGTACGAAAATGATATAAGATATATGGTTAACTGTTCTGTAAACAAGGAAAGATGGGCAGACAAAAAGATGACTGATTGATTGACTGATTGATAAATAAATAGACAGACAGATAGATATAGGTACATATCGATTAACACAAAGCTACTGCTCATAACCAGGAGAGCAATGGTTGAAGCACATAGCAAACTACAAACGGATAAGAAGAATAAAATCCAGTTTAAAAAGTGCAGTAAGCTGCCATAAGAAGAAAACAAATCCTATCATTGGCAATAACTTCGAAGGAGCTATAGGGTATTATGCTCAGTCAAATAGTCCAGTCGGAGAAATACATGTACCAAATGATTTAACTCATGTGTGGAGTAAGATAACAAAGAAAAACTGAATGAAGAAACAGCAGCATATACACAGTACCCGAGAGTGGACTAACAGTTACCAAAGAGAAAGGGACTGGGTAGTGTTTGTGGGAAGGGATTGATAAGGGCGGGGAAAAAGAATGGGGGCATTAGGATTAGCATGAATAATGTGTAGGGTGAAGGGTCATTGGGAGGGCTATACAACACAGAGAAGACAAGTAGTGATTCTAGAGCATCTTACGACACGCGGACGGACAGCGACTGAAACTGGCATTTGGCGAGGACTTGGTGAAGGGGTTAGACTAGTTAACATATTGTTCTGCATGTGATTGTATATTAATGAGAACAAAAAAAATTTCAAAGTGCAGTAAGAGCCTAGCTATCAAATGTCAGAATAAAAGTACAGGCTTTCACTGCTCCAATCAAAAGACACAGGGTTAGAAGTACTGATGAAAACTCAAGATCACCTAAGTGCTCCCTTACTGGAGACTCACATGTGATCCAAGGACACAGACAAACTACAAGCTGAAGGGGCGGGGACAGGTACCCAATACAAGTGAATTTTTGAAACAAAGAAACAAATGGATTCTGTTTGAGACCCCAGAGACAGTCACTAGAAAATAGTCCTACCTAGCCACCGTGAATTCCTTTTGTTTGGTATCAGCAGTGCCCAGGTATAGATTTAGTGGTACTGCAATGTCCTTCTCATTTTTCTCACATCAAGAAATGAATTGCTGCAATAATATGCGTCTGGGCTTTTGAAATCACTGGGTTTTATGATATCCACGATTGTAAAGAAGTAATAACCACATAAAGAGGGAAGTTTGGACACTCAACCAAACACGTCTCTCCACAACACACGCTTTGCTCCCAAATGCTCCTGTCTAGAAATAGGTGTTCCTTTTTATTAGTCCTTCCTCCTATCAGTGGTGAACATGCCAATGTCCCTCAAACATGGTGGTGAGTAAAGCACCAAGTTTACTTTTCTGTCTACAACAGGCCCAGAGGAAGTATAATTGGGGTCTTCAGTGAGGACTTAGTCAATGAATGTGGCTAAATACAGTTAGCAAGCGAGAAGGAGGTTTAAGAGGACAGAGGAGAGAGATACGGTTACAAGTCCCTGCACCACCATTTACTGGTTTTGTAAGCACACGCGGCTGATTCGATCTGCAATTGTCTCAGTGAGCCCAGTGCTCTCCCTACGGCCTAGTGACCTTGCAATGTTTTTGGAAGCAAAATGTAGGGAAGTGACATAGGTGATGTAGTTAACTGTTCTGTACATAAGGATAGATGAACAGACAGAAAGAAGATTGTTTCATAGATAGACAGATAGATAGATGACAGATGATATATAGATGATACACATGATAGATAGAAGACAGGAAGCTAGATAGATGGATAGATAAATAGAGAGGATAGAGAGATAGGAAGAAGGATATATAGAAAGATAGATAGATATACAGACAGAGCGATAGATAGATACAGATACATATTGATTGACACAAAGCTGTTGCTCATAACCAGGAGATGAATGGTGAAATCACATAGCTAATCTACAAACAAAAAAGAAGAATGACATCCAGTTTACAAAGTGCAGTAAGCAGCCATAAGAAGAAAACAAATCCTACCATTTGCAATGACATGGATGGAGCTAGACAGTAGTATGTTCAGAAAAATAGGTCAGGTGGAGAAAGACAATATCAAATGATATCACTCATGTGTGGAGTATAACAACAAAGAGAAACTGAAGGAAAAAAACAGCAGGATACTCACAGAACCCGAGAGTTGACTAAAAGTTGCCAAAGCGAAAAGGACTGGGCAGAGTGGTTCTGAATGGAGGGATAAGTGCGGGGAGAAAGAATGGGGACATTAGGATTACCATGTATATTGCGTGGGGTCCCGCGGGACATGGGGAGTGCTGTATAACACAAAGAAGACCAGTAGAGGTTATATAGCATCTTACTACTCCATGATTGACAGCGACTGTAAAGGTGTATTTGAAGGGGTACATGCTGAAGGGGTTTAAAACATCCAACTATTCTGATGGACAGCGACTTTAAGAGGTTTTTGCTGGTGGACTTAGTTAAGTGGGAGCATAGTAAACATAATGTTCTTCACGTGATTGTAGATTAATGATAACAAAAAAAAATTTTTTAAGTGCAATAAGGGCACAGCACTGAATCATCAGAATAAAAGGTCAGGCTCTGAGTGCTGCAAACAAAAGACACAGGGTTAAAAGAACGGATGAAAACTCTAGAAACCTACGTGCTCCCTTACAGGAGACTCACTTGAGATCCAAGGACAAAGACAAACTACAAACTGAAGGTGTGGGGACAAGTACCCTACACGAGTGAAACTGAAAAACAAACAATCAAACAAATGGATTCTGTTTGAGCCCCCAGAGACAGTCAGTAGAAAATAGCACTATCTGGCCACCGTGAATTCTTTTTGTTTGTTTTCAGAATGTCCCTGCCATAGATTTAGTGGTGGAGCAACGTCCTTCTCATTTTCTCTCACCTCAACAACTGGGTTGCTGAAATAATAAGAATCTGGGCCTTTGAAATCTGTGGGTTTTATGATCTTCACGAATGTGAAGTAATAACCACCTAAAGAGGGAAGTTTGGACACTCAAATAAATATGTCACTCCACAATACACTCTTAGCTCCCAACTGCTCCTGTCTAGAAATTGGTGTTCCTTTTTATTTGACCCTCCATCCTATCAGTGGTGTTCACATAGATGTCTTTCAAACATGGTGGTGAGCAAAGCAACAATTTTACGTTTCTGTCGTCCACAGGCCCAGAGGAAGGATACTTGTGGTCTTCAGGGAGCACTTAGTGAATGAATGTGGCTACATACAGACAGGAAGTGAGAAGGAGATGAAAGAGGACAGAGGATAGAGACACGGGTTCAAGTCCCTGCACAACCATTTAATGGTTTTGTAGGTACACTCGGCCGACACGACCTGCAAGTGTCTCGGTGAACCCAGTGCTCTCCCTACAGCCTAGTTACCTAGCAGGATTTTTGGAAGCATAATGTAGGAAAGTGACATAGGATATGTGGTTACCTGTTCTGTACACAAGGGCAGATGGGCAGACAGAAAGATGATTGATTGATTGATTGATTGATTGATTGATAGACAGACACATAGATAGATATCGGTTCATATCGATTAGCACAAAGCTATTGCTCATAATCATGAGAGCAATGGTTGAAGCACATAGCAAACTACAAACGAAAAAGAAGAATAAAATCCAGTTTAAAAAGTGCAGTAAGCAGCCATAAGAAGAAAACAAATCCTATCATTGGCAATAACTTGGATGGAGCTAGAGGGTATTATGCTCAGTCAAATAGGCCAGTCGGAGAAATACATGTACCAAATGATTTAACTCATGTGTGGAGTACGATAACAAAGAAAAACTGAAGGAAGAAACAGCAGCATATACACAGTACACGAGAGTGGACTAACAGTTACCAAAGAGAAAGGGACTGGGTAGTGTTTGTGGGAAGGGATTTATAAGGGCGGGGAAAAAGAATGGGGGCATTAGGATTAGCATGAATAATGTGTAGGGTGTAGGGTCATTGGGAGGGCTATACAACACAGAGAAGACAAGTAGTGATTCTAGAGCATCTTACGACACGCTGACGGACAGTGACTGAAACTGGGATTTGGCGAGGACTTGGTGAAGGGGTTAGACTAGTTAACATATTGTTCTGCATGTGATTGTATATTAATGAGAACAAAAAAAATTTCAAATTGCAGTAAGAGCCTAGCTATCAATTATCAGAATAAAAGTACAGGCTTTCACTGCTCCAATCAAAAGACACAGTTTTAGAAGAACTTATGAAAACTCAAGATCACCTAAGTGCTCCCTTACTGGAGACTCACTTGTGATCCAAGGACACAGACAAACTACAAGCTGAAGGGGCGGGGACAGGTACCCTATACAAGTGAATCTTTGAAACAAAGAAACAAATGGATTCTGTTTGAGACCCCAGAGACAGTCACTAGAAAATAGTCCTACCTAGCCACCGTGAATTCCTTTTGTTTGGTATCAGCAGTGCCCAGGTATAGATTTAGTGGTACTGCAATGTCCTTCTCATTTTTCTCACATCAACAAATGAATTGCTGTAATAATATGCATCTGGGCTTTTGAAATCACTGGGTTTTATGATATCCACGATTGTAAAGAAGGAATAACCACATAAAGAGGGAAGTTTGGACACTCAACCAAACACGTCTCTCCACAACACACACTTTGCTCCCAAATGCTCCTGTCTAGAAATAGGTGTTCCTTTTCATTTGTCCCTCCTCCTATCAGTGGTGAACATGCCAATGTCCCTCAAACATGGTGGTGAGTAAAGCACCAAGTATACTTTTCTGTCTACAACAGGCCCAGAGGAAGTATAATTGGGGTCTTCAGTGAGGACTTAGTCAATGAATGTGGCTAAATACAGTTAGCAAGCGAGAAGGAGGTTTAAGAGGACAGAGGACAGAGATACGGGTTCAAGTCCCTGCACCACCATTTACTGGTTTTGTAAGCACACGCGGCTGATTCGATCTGCAATTGTCTCAGTGAGCCCAGTGCTCTCCCTACGGCCTAGTGACCTTGCAATGTTTTTGAAAGCATAATGTGGGGAAGTGACATAGTTGATGTAGTTAACTGTTCTGTACATAAGGATAGATGGACAGACAGAAAGAAGATTGTTTCATAGATAGACAGATAGATAGATGACAGATGATCGATAGATTATACACATGATAGAAGACAGGAAGCTAGATAGATGGATAGATAAATAGAGAGGATAGAGAGATAGAAAGAAGGATATATAGAAAGATAGATAGATATACAGACAGACAGAGCGATAGATAGATACAGATACATATCGATTGACACAAAGCTGTTGCTCATAACCAGGAAATTAATGGTGAAATCACATAGCTAAACTGCAAACAAAAAGGAAGAATGAAATCCAGTTTACAAAGTGCAGTAAGCAGCCATAAGAAGAAAACAAATCCTACCATTTGCAATGACGTGGATGGAGCTAGACAGTAGTATGTTCAGAAAAATAGGTCAGGCGGAGAAAGACAATATCAAATGATATCACTCATGTGTGGAGTATAACAACAAAGAGAAAGTGAAGGAAAAAAACAGCAGGATACTCACAGAACCCGAGAGTTGACTAAAAGTTGCCAAAGGGAAAAGGACTGCACAGGGTGGTTCTGAAGGGAGGGATAAGTGTGGGGAGAAAGATTGGGGGCATTAGGATTACCATGTATATTGCGTGGGGTCGCGCGGGACATGGGGAGAGCTGTACAACACAGAGAAGACTAGTAGAGGTTATATAGCATCTTACTACTCCATGATTGACAGCGACTGTATCGGTGTCTTTGAAGGGGTACATGCTGAAGGGGTTTAAAGCATCCAACTATGCTGATGGACAGCGACTTTAAGAGGTTTTTGCTGGTGTACTTGGATTAGGGGGAGCATACTAAACATAATGTTCTTCACGTGATTGTAGATTAATGATAACAAAAAAAATTTTTTAAGTGCAATAAGGGCACAGCACTGAATCATCAGAATAAAAGGTCAGGCTCTGAGTGCTGCAAACAAAAGACACAGGGTTAAAAGAACAGATGAAAACCCAAGAAACCTACGTGCTTCCTTACAGGAGACTCACTTGAGATCCAAGGACAAAGACAAACTACAAGCTGAAGGTGTGGGGACAAGTACCCTACACGAGTGAAACTGAAAAACAAACAATCATACAAATGGATACTGTTAGAGCCCCCAGAGACAGTCAGTAGAAAATAGCACTATCTGGCCACCGTGAATTCTTTTTGTTTGTTTTCAGCAAGGCCCAGCCGTAGATATAGTGGTGGAGCAACGTCCTTCTCATTATCTCTCACCTCAACAACTGGGTTGCTGAAATAATAAGAATCTGGGCCTTTGAAATCTGTGGGTTTTATGATCTTCACGAATGTGAAGTAATAACCACCTAAAGAGGGAAGTTTGGACACTCAAATAAATATGTCACTCCACAATACACTCTTAGCTCCCAACTGCTCCTGTCTAGAAATTGGTGTTCCTTTTTATTTGACCCTCCATCCTATCAGTGGTGTTCACATAGATGTCCTTCAACCATGGTGGTGAGCAAAGCAACAATTTTACGTTTCTGTCGTGCACAGGCTCAGAGGAAGGAAACTTGTGGTCTTCAGGGAGCACTTAGTGAATTAATGTGGCTATATACAGACAGGAAGTGAGAAAGAGATGAAAGAGGACAGAGGATAGAGACACGGGTTCAAGTCCCTGCACAACCATTTCCTGGTTTTGTAGGTACACTGGGCCGACACGACCTGCAAGTGTCTCGGTGAACACAGTGCTCTCCCTACAGCCTAGTTACCTAGCAGGATTTTTGGAAGCATAATGTAGGAAAGTGACATAGGATATGTGGTTACCAGTTCTGTACACAAGGACAGATGGGCAGACAGAAAGATGATTGATTGATTGATTGATTGACTGATAGACAGACAGATAGATAGATATAGGTTCATATCGATTAACACAATGCTATTGCTCATAACCATGAGAGCAATGGTTGAAGCACATAGCAAACTACAAACGAAAAAGAAGAATAAAATCCAGTTTAAAAAGTGCAGTAAGCAGCCATAAGAAGAAAACAAATCCTATCATTGGCAATAACTTGGATGGAGCTAGAGGGTATTATGCTCAGTCAAATAGGCCAGTCGGAGAAATACATGTACCAAATGATTTAACTCATGTGTGGAGTACGATAACAAAGAAAAACTGAAGGAAGAAACAGCAGCATATACACAGTACCCGAGAGTGGACTAAGAGATACCAAAGAGAAAGGGACTGGGTAGTGTTTGTGGGAAGGGATTGATAAGGGCGGGGAAAAAGAATGGGGGCATTAGGATTAGCATGAATAATGTGTAGTGTGTAGGGTCTTTGGGAGGGCTATACAACACAGAGAAGACAAGTAGTGATTCTAGAGCATCTTACGACACGCTGACGGACAGCGACTGAAACTGGCATTTGGCGAGGACTTGGTGAAGGGGTTAGACTAGTTAACATATTGTTCTGCATGTGATTGTATATTAATGAGAACAAAAAAAATTTCAAAGTGCAGTAAGAGCCTAGCTATCAAATATCAGAATAAAAGTACAGGCTTTCACTGCTCCAATCAAAAGACACAGGGTTAGAAGTACTGATGAAAACTCAAGATCACCTAAGTGCTCCCTTACTGGAGACTCACTTGTGATCCAAGGACACAGACAAACTACAAGCTGAAGGGGCGGGGACAGGTACCCTATACAAGTGAATCTTTGAAACAAAGAAACAAATGGATTCTGTTTGAGACCCCAGAGACAGTCACTAGAAAATAGTCCTACCTAGCCACCGTGAATTCCTTTTGTTTGGTATCAGCAGTGCCCAGGTATAGATTTAGTGGTACTGCAATGTCCTTCTCATTTTTCTCACATCAACAAATGAATTGCTGTAATAATATGCGTCTGGGCTTTTGAAATCACTGGGTTTTATGATATCCACGATTGTAAAGAAGGAATAACCACATAAAGAGGGAAGTTTGGACACTCAACCAAACACGTCTCTCCACAACACACACTTTGCTCCCAAATGCTCCTGTCTAGAAATAGGTGTTCCTTTTCATTTGTCCCTCCTCCTATCAGTGGTGAACATGCCAATGTCCCTCAAACATGGTGGTGAGTAAAGCACCAAGTATACTTTTCTGTCTACAACAGGCCCAGAGGAAGTATAATTGGGGTCTTCAGTGAGGACTTAGTCAATGAATGTGGCTAAATACAGTTAGCAAGCGAGAAGGAGGTTTAAGAGGACAGAGGACAGAGATACGGGTTCAAGTCCCTGCACCACCATTTACTGGTTTTGTAAGCACACGCGGCTGATTCGATCTGCAATTGTCTCAGTGAGCCCAGTGCTCTCCCTACGGCCTAGTGACCTTGCAATGTTTTTGAAAGCATAATGTGGGGAAGTGACATAGTTGATGTAGTTAACTGTTCTGTACATAAGGATAGATGGACAGACAGAAAGAAGATTGTTTCATAGATAGACAGATAGATAGATGACAGATGATCGATAGATTATACACATGATAGAAGACAGGAAGCTAGATAGATGGATAGATAAATAGAGAGGATAGAGAGATAGAAAGAAGGATATATAGAAAGATAGATAGATATACAGACAGACAGAGCGATAGATAGATACAGATACATATCGATTGACACAAAGCTGTTGCTCATAACCAGGAAATTAATGGTGAAATCACATAGCTAAACTGCAAACAAAAAGGAAGAATGAAATCCAGTTTACAAAGTGCAGTAAGCAGCCATAAGAAGAAAACAAATCCTACCATTTGCAATGACGTGGATGGAGCTAGACAGTAGTATGTTCAGAAAAATAGGTCAGGCGGAGAAAGACAATATCAAATGATATCACTCATGTGTGGAGTATAACAACAAAGAGAAAGTGAAGGAAAAAAACAGCAGGATACTCACAGAACCCGAGAGTTGACTAAAAGTTGCCAAAGGGAAAAGGACTGCACAGGGTGGTTCTGAAGGGAGGGATAAGTGTGGGGAGAAAGATTGGGGGCATTAGGATTACCATGTATATTGCGTGGGGTCGCGCGGGACATGGGGAGAGCTGTACAACACAGAGAAGACTAGTAGAGGTTATATAGCATCTTACTACTCCATGATTGACAGCGACTGTATCGGTGTCTTTGAAGGGGTACATGCTGAAGGGGTTTAAAGCATCCAACTATGCTGATGGACAGCGACTTTAAGAGGTTTTTGCTGGTGTACTTGGATTAGGGGGAGCATACTAAACATAATGTTCTTCACGTGATTGTAGATTAATGATAACAAAAAAAATTTTTTAAGTGCAATAAGGGCACAGCACTGAATCATCAGAATAAAAGGTCAGGCTCTGAGTGCTGCAAACAAAAGACACAGGGTTAAAAGAACAGATGAAAACCCAAGAAACCTACGTGCTTCCTTACAGGAGACTCACTTGAGATCCAAGGACAAAGACAAACTACAAGCTGAAGGTGTGGGGACAAGTACCCTACACGAGTGAAACTGAAAAACAAACAATCATACAAATGGATACTGTTAGAGCCCCCAGAGACAGTCAGTAGAAAATAGCACTATCTGGCCACCGTGAATTCTTTTTGTTTGTTTTCAGCAAGGCCCAGCCGTAGATATAGTGGTGGAGCAACGTCCTTCTCATTATCTCTCACCTCAACAACTGGGTTGCTGAAATAATAAGAATCTGGGCCTTTGAAATCTGTGGGTTTTATGATCTTCACGAATGTGAAGTAATAACCACCTAAAGAGGGAAGTTTGGACACTCAAATAAATATGTCACTCCACAATACACTCTTAGCTCCCAACTGCTCCTGTCTAGAAATTGGTGTTCCTTTTTATTTGACCCTCCATCCTATCAGTGGTGTTCACATAGATGTCCTTCAACCATGGTGGTGAGCAAAGCAACAATTTTACGTTTCTGTCGTGCACAGGCTCAGAGGAAGGAAACTTGTGGTCTTCAGGGAGCACTTAGTGAATTAATGTGGCTATATACAGACAGGAAGTGAGAAAGAGATGAAAGAGGACAGAGGATAGAGACACGGGTTCAAGTCCCTGCACAACCATTTCCTGGTTTTGTAGGTACACTGGGCCGACACGACCTGCAAGTGTCTCGGTGAACACAGTGCTCTCCCTACAGCCTAGTTACCTAGCAGGATTTTTGGAAGCATAATGTAGGAAAGTGACATAGGATATGTGGTTACCAGTTCTGTACACAAGGACAGATGGGCAGACAGAAAGATGATTGATTGATTGATTGATTGACTGATAGACAGACAGATAGATAGATATAGGTTCATATCGATTAACACAATGCTATTGCTCATAACCATGAGAGCAATGGTTGAAGCACATAGCAAACTACAAACGAAAAAGAAGAATAAAATCCAGTTTAAAAAGTGCAGTAAGCAGCCATAAGAAGAAAACAAATCCTATCATTGGCAATAACTTGGATGGAGCTAGAGGGTATTATGCTCAGTCAAATAGGCCAGTCGGAGAAATACATGTACCAAATGATTTAACTCATGTGTGGAGTACGATAACAAAGAAAAACTGAAGGAAGAAACAGCAGCATATACACAGTACCCGAGAGTGGACTAAGAGATACCAAAGAGAAAGGGACTGGGTAGTGTTTGTGGGAAGGGATTGATAAGGGCGGGGAAAAAGAATGGGGGCATTAGGATTAGCATGAATAATGTGTAGTGTGTAGGGTCTTTGGGAGGGCTATACAACACAGAGAAGACAAGTAGTGATTCTAGAGCATCTTACGACACGCTGACGGACAGCGACTGAAACTGGCATTTGGCGAGGACTTGGTGAAGGGGTTAGACTAGTTAACATATTGTTCTGCATGTGATTGTATATTAATGAGAACAAAAAAAATTTCAAAGTGCAGTAAGAGCCTAGCTATCAAATATCAGAATAAAAGTACAGGCTTTCACTGCTCCAATCAAAAGACACAGGGTTAGAAGTACTGATGAAAACTCAAGATCACCTAAGTGCTCCCTTACTGGAGACTCACTTGTGATCCAAGGACACAGACAAACTACAAGCTGAAGGGGCGGGGACAGGTACCCTATACAAGTGAATCTTTGAAACAAAGAAACAAATGGATTCTGTTTGAGACCCCAGAGACAGTCACTAGAAAATAGTCCTACCTAGCCACCGTGAATTCCTTTTGTTTGGTATCAGCAGTGCCCAGGTATAGATTTAGTGGTACTGCAATGTCCTTCTCATTTTTCTCACATCAACAAATGAATTGCTGTAATAATATGCGTCTGGGCTTTTGAAATCACTGGGTTTTATGATATCCACGATTGTAAAGAAGTAATAACCACATAAAGAGGGAAGTTTGGACACTCAACCAAACACGTCTCTCCACAACACACACTTTGCTCCCAAATGCTCCTGTCTAGAAATAGGTGTTCCTTTTTATTTGTCCCTCCTCCTATCAGTGGTGAACATGCCAATGTCCCTCAAACATGGTGGTGAGTAAAGCACCAAGTATACTTTTCTGTCTACAACAGGCCCAGAGGAAGTATAATTGGGGTCTTCAGTGAGGACTTAGTCAATGAATGTGGCTAAATACAGTTAGCAAGCGAGAAGGAGGTTTAAGAGGACAGAGGACAGAGATACGGGTTCAAGTCACTGCACCACCATTTACTGGTTTTGTAAGCACACGCGGCTGATTCGATCTGCAATTGTCTCAGGGAGCCCAGTGCTCTCCCTACGGCCTAGTGACCTTGCAATGTTTTTGAAAGCATAATGTAGGGAAGTGACATAGTTGATGTAGTTAACTGTTCTGTACATAAGGATAGATGGACAGACAGAAGATTGTTTCATAGATAGACAGATAGATAGATGACAGATGATCGATAGATTATACACATGATAGAAGACAGGAAGCTAGATAGATGGATAGATAAATAGAGAGGATAGAGAGATAGAAAGAAGGATATATAGAAAGATAGATAGATATACAGACAGACAGAGCGATAGATAGATACCGATACATATCGATTGACACAAAGTTGTTGCTCATAACCAGGAGATTAATGGTGAAATCACATAGCTAAACTACAAACAAAAAGGTAGAATGAAATCCAGTCTACTAAGTGCAGTAAGCAGCCATAAGAAGAAAACAAATCCTACCATTTGCAATGACGTGGATGGAGCTAGACAGTAGTATGTTTAGAAAAATAGGTCAGGCGGAGAAAGACAATATCAAGTGATATCACTCATGTGTGGAGTATAACAACAAAGAGAAACTGAAGGAAAAAAACAGCAGGATACTCACAGAACCCGAGAGTTGACTAAAAGTTGCCAAAGGGAAAAGGACTGCACAGGGTGGTTCTGAAGGGAGGGATAAGTGTGGGGAGAAAGATTGGGGGCATTAGGATTACCATGTATATTGCGTGGGGTCGCGCGGGACATGGGGAGAGCAGTACAACACAGAGAAGACTAGTAGAGGTTATATAGCATCTTACTACTCCATGATTGACAGCGACTGTATCGGTGTCTTTGAAGGGGTACATGCTGAAGGGGTTTAAAGCATCCAACTATGCTGATGGACAGCGACTTTAAGAGGTTTTTGCTGGTGTACTTGGATTAGGGGGAGCATACTAAACATAATGTTCTTCACGTGATTGTAGATTAATGATAACAAAAAAAATTTTTTAAGTGCAATAAGGGCACAGCACTGAATCATCAGAATAAAAGGTCAGGCTCTGAGTGCTGCAAACAAAAGACACAGGGTTAAAAGAACAGATGAAAACCCAAGAAACCTACGTGCTTCCTTACAGGAGACTCACTTGAGATCCAAGGACAAAGACAAACTACAAGCTGAAGGTGTGGGGACAAGTACCCTACACGAGTGAAACTGAAAAACAAACAATCATACAAATGGATACTGTTAGAGCCCCCAGAGACAGTCAGTAGAAAATAGCACTATCTGGCCACCGTGAATTCTTTTTGTTTGTTTTCAGCAAGGCCCAGCCGTAGATATAGTGGTGGAGCAACGTCCTTCTCATTATCTCTCACCTCAACAACTGGGTTGCTGAAATAATAAGAATCTGGGCCTTTGAAATCTGTGGGTTTTATGATCTTCACGAATGTGAAGTAATAACCACCTAAAGAGGGAAGTTTGGACACTCAAATAAATATGTCACTCCACAATACACTCTTAGCTCCCAACTGCTCCTGTCTAGAAATTGGTGTTCCTTTTTATTTGACCCTCCATCCTATCAGTGGTGTTCACATAGATGTCCTTCAACCATGGTGGTGAGCAAAGCAACAATTTTACGTTTCTGTCGTGCACAGGCTCAGAGGAAGGAAACTTGTGGTCTTCAGGGAGCACTTAGTGAATTAATGTGGCTATATACAGACAGGAAGTGAGAAAGAGATGAAAGAGGACAGAGGATAGAGACACGGGTTCAAGTCCCTGCACAACCATTTCCTGGTTTTGTAGGTACACTGGGCCGACACGACCTGCAAGTGTCTCGGTGAACACAGTGCTCTCCCTACAGCCTAGTTACCTAGCAGGATTTTTGGAAGCATAATGTAGGAAAGTGACATAGGATATGTGGTTACCAGTTCTGTACACAAGGACAGATGGGCAGACAGAAAGATGATTGATTGATTGATTGATTGACTGATAGACAGACAGATAGATAGATATAGGTTCATATCGATTAACACAATGCTATTGCTCATAACCATGAGAGCAATGGTTGAAGCACATAGCAAACTACAAACGAAAAAGAAGAATAAAATCCAGTTTAAAAAGTGCAGTAAGCAGCCATAAGAAGAAAACAAATCCTATCATTGGCAATAACTTGGATGGAGCTAGAGGGTATTATGCTCAGTCAAATAGGCCAGTCGGAGAAATACATGTACCAAATGATTTAACTCATGTGTGGAGTACGATAACAAAGAAAAACTGAAGGAAGAAACAGCAGCATATACACAGTACCCGAGAGTGGACTAAGAGATACCAAAGAGAAAGGGACTGGGTAGTGTTTGTGGGAAGGGATTGATAAGGGCGGGGAAAAAGAATGGGGGCATTAGGATTAGCATGAATAATGTGTAGTGTGTAGGGTCTTTGGGAGGGCTATACAACACAGAGAAGACAAGTAGTGATTCTAGAGCATCTTACGACACGCTGACGGACAGCGACTGAAACTGGCATTTGGCGAGGACTTGGTGAAGGGGTTAGACTAGTTAACATATTGTTCTGCATGTGATTGTATATTAATGAGAACAAAAAAAATTTCAAAGTGCAGTAAGAGCCTAGCTATCAAATATCAGAATAAAAGTACAGGCTTTCACTGCTCCAATCAAAAGACACAGGGTTAGAAGTACTGATGAAAACTCAAGATCACCTAAGTGCTCCCTTACTGGAGACTCACTTGTGATCCAAGGACACAGACAAACTACAAGCTGAAGGTGCGGGGACAGGTACCCTATACAAGTGAATCTTTGAAACAAAGAAACAAATGGATTCTGTTTGAGACCCCAGAGACAGTCACTAGAAAATAGTCCTACCTAGCCACCGTGAATTCCTTTTGTTTGGTATCAGCAGTGCCCAGGTATAGATTTAGTGGTACTGCAATGTCCTTCTCATTTTTCTCACATCAACAAATGAATTGCTGTAATAATATGCGTCTGGGCTTTTGAAATCACTGGGTTTTATGATATCCACGATTGTAAAGAAGTAATAACCACATAAAGAGGGAAGTTTGGACACTCAACCAAACACGTCTCTCCACAACACACACTTTGCTCCCAAATGCTCCTGTCTAGAAATAGGTGTTCCTTTTTATTTGTCCCTCCTCCTATCAGTGGTGAACATGCCAATGTCCCTCAAACATGGTGGTGAGTAAAGCACCAAGTATACTTTTCTGTCTACAACAGGCCCAGAGGAAGTATAATTGGGGTCTTCAGTGAGGACTTAGTCAATGAATGTGGCTAAATACAGTTAGCAAGCGAGAAGGAGGTTTAAGAGGACAGAGGACAGAGATACGGGTTCAAGTCACTGCACCACCATTTACTGGTTTTGTAAGCACACGCGGCTGATTCGATCTGCAATTGTCTCAGGGAGCCCAGTGCTCTCCCTACGGCCTAGTGACCTTGCAATGTTTTTGAAAGCATAATGTAGGGAAGTGACATAGTTGATGTAGTTAACTGTTCTGTACATAAGGATAGATGGACAGACAGAAGATTGTTTCATAGATAGACAGATAGATAGATGACAGATGATCGATAGATTATACACATGATAGAAGACAGGAAGCTAGATAGATGGATAGATAAATAGAGAGGATAGAGAGATAGAAAGAAGGATATATAGAAAGATAGATAGATATACAGACAGACAGAGCGATAGATAGATACCGATACATATCGATTGACACAAAGTTGTTGCTCATAACCAGGAGATTAATGGTGAAATCACATAGCTAAACTACAAACAAAAAGGTAGAATGAAATCCAGTCTACTAAGTGCAGTAAGCAGCCATAAGAAGAAAACAAATCCTACCATTTGCAATGACGTGGATGGAGCTAGACAGTAGTATGTTTAGAAAAATAGGTCAGGCGGAGAAAGACAATATCAAGTGATATCACTCATGTGTGGAGTATAACAACAAAGAGAAACTGAAGGAAAAAAACAGCAGGATACTCACAGAACCCGAGAGTTGACTAAAAGTTGCCAAAGGGAAAAGGACTGCACAGGGTGGTTCTGAAGGGAGGGATAAGTGTGGGGAGAAAGATTGGGGGCATTAGGATTACCATGTATATTGCGTGGGGTCGCGCGGGACATGGGGAGAGCAGTACAACACAGAGAAGACTAGTAGAGGTTATATAGCATCTTATTACTCCATGATTGACAGCGACTGTATCGGTGTCTCTGAAGGGGTACATGCTGAAGGGGTTTAAAGCATCCAACTATGCTGATGGACAGCGACTTTAAGAGGTTTTTGCTGGTGGACTTGGATAAGGGGGAGCATACTAAACATAATGTTCTTCACGTGATTGTAGATTAATGATAACAAAAAAAAATTCATAAGTGCAATAAGTGCACAGCACTGAATCATCAGAATAAAAGGTCAGGCTCTGAGTGCTGCAAACAAAAGACACAGGGTTAAAAGAACGGATGAAAACTCAAGAAACCTACGTGCTTCCTTACAGGAGACTCACTTGAGATCCAAGGACAAAGACAAACTACAAGCTGAAGGTGTGGGGACAAGTACTCTACACGAGTGAAACTGAAAAACAAACAATCAAACAAATGGATACTGTTTGAGCCCCCAGAGACAGTCAGTAGAAAATAGCACTATCTGGCCACCGTGAATTCTTTTTGTTTGTTTTCAGCAAGGCCCAGCCATAGATTTAGTGGTGGAGCAACGTCCTTCTCATTATCTCTCACCTCAACAACTGGGTTGCTGAAATAATAAGAATCTGGGCCTTTGAAATCTGTGGGTTTTATGATCTTCACGAATGTGAAGTAATAACCACCTAAAGAGGGAAGTTTGGACACTCAAATAAACATGTCACTCCACAATACACTCTTAGCTCCCAACTGCTCCTGTCTAGAAATTGGTGTTCCTTTTTATTTGACCCTCCATCCTATCAGTGGTGTTCACATAGATGTCCTTCAAACATGGTGGTGAGCAAAGCCACAATTTTACGTTTCTGTCGTCCACAGGCCCAGAGGAAGGATACTTGTGGTCTTCAGGGAGCACTTAGTGAATGAATGTGGTTATATACAGACAGGAAGTGAGAAGGAGATGAAAGAGGACAGAGGATAGAGACACGGGTTCAAGTCCCTGCACAATCATTTCCTGGTTTTGTAGGTACACTGGGCCGACACGACCTGCAAGTGTCTCGGTGAACACAGTGCTCTCCCTACAGCCTAGTTACCTAGCAGGATTTTTGGAAGCATAATTTAGAAAAGTGACATAGGATATGTGGTTACCAGTTCTGTACACAAGGACAGATGGGCAGACAGAAAGATGATTGATTGATTGATTGATTGACTGTTAGACAGACAGATAGATAGATATAGGTTCATATCGATTAACACAAAGCAATTGCTCATAACCATGAGAGCAATGGTTGAAGCACATAGCAAACTACAAACGAAAAAGAAGAATAAAATCCAGTTTAAAAAGTGCAGTAAGCAGCCATAAGAAGAAAACAAATCCTATCATTGGCAATAACTTGGATGGAGCTAGAGGGTATTATGCTCAGTCAAATAGGCCAGTCGGAGAAATACATGTACCAAATGATTTAACTCATGTGTGGAGTACGATAACAAAGAAAAACTGAAGGAAGAAACAGCAGCATATACACAGTACCCGAGAGTGGACTAAGAGTTACCAAAGAGAAAGGGACTGGGTAGTGTTTGTGGGAAGGGATTGATAAGGGCGGGGAAAAAGAATGGGGGCATTAGGATTAGCATGAATAATGTGTAGGGTGAAGGGTCATTGGGAGGGCTATACAACACAGAGAAGACAAGTAGTGATTCTAGAGCATCTTACGACACGCTGACGGACAGCGACTGAAACTGGCATTTGGCGAGGACTTGGTGAAGGGGTTAGACTAGTTAACATATTGTTCTGCATGTGATTGTATATTAATGAGAACAAAAAAAATTTCAAAGTGCAGTAAGAGCCTAGCTATCAAATATCAGAATAAAAGTACAGGCTTTCACTGCTCCAATCAAAAGACACAGGGTTAGAAGTACTGATGAAAACTCAAGATCACCTAAGTGCTCCCTTACTGGAGACTCACTTGTGATCCAAGGACACAGACAAACTACAAGCTGAAGGGGCGGGGACAGGTACCCTATACAAGTGAATCTTTGAAACAAAGAAACAAATGGATTCTGTTTGAGACCCCAGAGACACTCACTAGAAAATAGTCCTACCTAGCCACCGTGAATTCCTTTTGTTTGGTATCAGCAGTGCCCAGGTATAGATTTAGTGGTACTGCAATGTCCTTCTCATTTTTCTCACATCAACAAATGAATTGCTGTAATAATATGCGTCTGGGCTTTTGAAATCACTGGGTTTTATGATATCCACGATTGTAAAGAAGTAATAACCACATAAAGAGGGAAGTTTGGACACTCAACCAAACACGTCTCTCCACAACACACACTTTGCTCCCAAATGCTCCTGTCTAGAAATAGGTGTTCCTTTTTATTTGTCCCTCCTCCTATCAGTGGTGAACATGCCAATGTCCCTCAAACATGGTGGTGAGTAAAGCACCAAGTATACTTTTCTGTCTACAACAGGCCCAGAGGAAGTATAATTGGGGTCTTCAGTGAGGACTTAGTCAATGAATGTGGCTAAATACAGTTAGCAAGCGAGAAGGAGGTTTAAGAGGACAGAGGACAGAGATACGGGTTCAAGTCCCTGCACCACCATTTACTGGTTTTGTAAGCACACGCGGCTGATTCGATCTGCAATTGTCTCAGTGAGCCCAGTGCTCTCCCTACGGCCTAGTGACCTTGCAATGTTTTTGAAAGCATAATGTAGGGAAGTGACATAGTTGATGTAGTTAACTGTTCTGTACATAAGGATAGATGGACAGACAGAAGATTGTTTCATAGATAGACAGATAGATAGATGACAGATGATCGATAGATTATACACATGATAGAAGACAGGAAGCTAGATAGATGGATAGATAAATAGAGAGGATAGAGAGATAGAAAGAAGGATATATAGAAAGATAGATAGATATACAGACAGACAGAGCGATAGATAGATACAGATACATATCGATTGACACAAAGCTGTTGCTCATAAACAGGAGATGAATGGTGAAATCACATAGCTAAACTACAAACAAAAAGGAAGAATGAAATCCAGTCTACTAAGTGCAGTAAGCAGCCATAAGAAGAAAACAAATCCTACCATTTGCAATGACGTGGATGGAGCTAGACAGTAGTATGTTCAGAAAAATAGGTCAGGCGGAGAAAGACAATATCAAATGATATCACTCATGTGTGGAGTATAACAACAAAGAGAAACTGAAGGAAAAAAACAGCAGGATACTCACAGAACCCGAGAGTTGACTAAAAGTTGCCAAAGGGAAAAGGACTGCACAGGGTGGTTCTGAAGGGAGGGATAAGTGTGGGGAGAAAGATTGGGGGCATTAGGATTACCATGTATATTGCGTGGGGTCGCGCGGGACATGGGGAGTGCTGTACAACACAGAGAAGACTAGTAGAGGTTATATAGCATCTTACTACTCCATGATTGACACCGACTGTACCGGTGTCTTTGAAGGGGTACATGCTGAAGGGGTTTAAAGCATCCAACTATGCTGATGGACAGCGACTTTAAGAGGTTTTTGCTGGTGGACTTGGATAAGGGGGAGCATAGTAAACATAATGTTCTTCACGTGATTGTAGATTAATGATAACAAAAAAAATTTTTTAAGTGCAATAAGGGCACAGCACTGAATCATCAGAATAAAAGGTCAGGCTCTGAGTGCTGCAAACAAAAGACACAGGGTTAAAAGAACGGATGAAAACTCAAGAAACCTACGTGCTTCCTTACAGGAGACTCACTTGAGATCCAAGGACAAAGACAAACTACAAGCTGAAGGTGTGGGGACAAGTACCCTACACGAGTGAAACTGAAAAACAAACAATCAAACAAATGGATTCTGTTTGAGCCCCCAGAGACAGTCAGTAGAAAATAGCACTATCTGGCCACCGTGAACTCTTTTTGTTTGTTTTCAGCAAGGCCCAGCCATAGATTTAGTGGTGGAGCAACGTCCTTCTCATTTTCTCTCACCTCAACAACTGGGTTGCTGAAATAATAAGAATCTGGGCCTTTGAAATCTGTGGGTTTTATGATCTTCACGAATGTGAAGTAATAACCACCTAAAGAGGGAAGTTTGGACACTCAAATAAACATGTCACTCCACAATACACTCTTAGCTCCCAACTGCTCCTGTCTAGAAATTGGTGTTCCTTTTTATTTGACCCTCCATCCTATCAGTGGTGTTCACATAGATGTCCTTCAAACATGGTGGTGAGCAAAGCAACAATTTTACGTTTCTGTCGTCCACAGGCCCAGAGGAAGGATACTTGTGGTCTTCAGGGAGCACTTAGTGTATGAATGTGGCTACATACAGACAGGAAGTGAGAAGGAGATGAAAGAGGACAGAGGATAGAGACACGGGTTCAAGTCCCTGCACAACCATTTCCTGGTTTTGTAGGTACACTCGGCCGACACGACCTGCAAGTGTCTCGGTGAACCCAGTGCTCTCCCTACAGCCTAATTACCTTGGAGGATTTTTGGAAGCATAATGTAGGAAAGTGACATAGGATATGTGGTTACCTGTTCTGTACACAAGGACAGATGGGCAGACAGAAAGATGATTGATTGATTGATTGATTGATAGACAGACAGATAGATAGATATAGGTTCATATCGATTAACACAAAGCTATTGCTCATAACCATGAGAGCAATGGTTGAAGCACATAGCAAACTACAAACGAAAAAGAAGAATAAAATCCAGTTTAAAAAGTGCAGTAAGCTGCCATAAGAAGAAAACAAATCCTATCATTGGCAATAACTTGGATGGAGCTAGAGGGTATTATGCTCAGTCAAATAGGCCAGTCGGAGAAATACATGTACCAAATGATTTAACTCATGTGTGGAGTACGATAACAAAGAAAAACTGAAGGAAGAAACAGCAGCATATACACAGTACCCGAGAGTGGACTAACAGTTACCAAAGAGAAAGGGACTGGGTAGTGTTTGTGGGAAGGGATTGATAAGGGCGGGGAAAAAGAATGGGGGCATTATGATTAGCATGAATAATGTGTAGGGTGAAGGGTCATTGGGAGGGCTATACAACACAGAGAAGACAAGTAGTGATTCTAGAGCATCTTACGACACGCTGACGGACAGCGACTGAAACTGGCATTTGGCGAGGACTTGGTGAAGGGGTTAGACTAGTTAACATATTGTTCTGCATGTGATTGTATATTAATGAGAACAAAAAAAAATTTCAAAGTGCAGTAAGAGCCTAGCTATCAAATATCGGAATAAAAGTACAGGCTTTCACTGCTCCAATCAAAAGACACAGGGTTAGAAGAACTGATGAAAACTCAAGATCACCTAAGTGCTCCCTTACTGGAGACTCACTTGTGATCCAAGGACTCAGACAAACTAAAAGCTGAAGGGGCGGGGACAGGTACCCTATACAAGTGAATCTTTGAAACAAAGAAACAAATGGATTCTGTTTGAGACCCCAGAGACAGTCACTAGAAAATAGTCCTACCTAGCCACCGTGAATTCCTTTTGTTTGGTATCAGCAGTGCCCAGGTATAGATTTAGTGGTACTGCAATGTCCTTCTCATTTTTCTCACATCAACAAATGAATTTCTGTAATAATATGCGTCTGGGCTTTTGAAATCACTGGGTTTTATGATATCCACGATTGTAAAGAAGTAATAACCACATAAAGAGGGAAGTTTGGACACTCAACCAAACACGTCTCTCCACAACACACACTTTGCTCCCAAATGCTCCTGTCTAGAAATAGGTGTTCCTTTTTATTTGTCCCTCCTCCTATCAGTGGTGAACATGCCAATGTCCCTCAAACATGGTGGTGAGTAAAGCACCAAGTATACTTTTCTGTCTACAACAGGCCCAGAGGAAGTATAATTGGGGTCTTCAGTGAGGACTTAGTCAATGAATGTGGCTAAATACAGTTAGCAAGCGAGAAGGAGGTTTAAGAGGACAGAGGACAGAGATACGGGTTCAAGTCCCTGCACCACCATTTACTGGTTTTGTAAGCACACGCGGCTGATTCGATCTGCAATTGTCTCAGTGAGCCCAGTGCTCTCCCTACGGCCTAGTGACCTTGCAATGTTTTTGAAAGCATAATGTAGGGAAGTGACATAGTTGATGTAGTTAACTGTTCTGTACATAAAGATAGATGGACAGACAGAAGATTGTTTCATAGATAGACAGATAGATAGATGACAGATGATCGATAGATTATACACGTGATAGAAGACAGGAAGCTAGATAGATGGATAGATAAATAGAGAGGATAGAGAGATAGAAAGAAGGATATATAGAAAGATAGATAGATATACAGACAGACAGAGCGACAGATAGATACAGATACATATCGATTGACACAAAGCTGTTGCTCATAACCAGGAGATGAATGGTGAAATCACATAGCTAAACTACAAACAAAAAGGAAGAATGAAATCCAGTTTACAAAGTGCGGTAAGCAGCCATAAGAAGAAAACAAATCCTACCATTTGCAATGACGTGGATGGAGCTAGACAGTCGTATGTTCAGAAAAATAGGTCAGGCGGAGAAAGACAATATCAAATGATATCACTCATGTGTGGAGTATAACAACAAAGAGAAACTGAAGGAAAAAAACAGCAGGAAACTCACAGAACCCGAGAGTTGACTAAAAGTTGCCTAAGGGAAAAGGACTGCACAGGGTGGTTCTGAAGGGAGGGATAAGTGTGGGGAGAAAGATTGGGGGCATTAGGATTACCATGTATATTGCGTGGGGTCGCGCGGGACATGGGGAGTGCTGTACAACACAGAGAAGACTAGTAGAGGTTATATAGCATCTTACTACTCCATGATTGACACCGACTGTACCGGTGTCTTTGAAGGGGTACATGCTGAAGGGGTTTAAAGCATCCAACTATGCTGATGGACAGCGACTTTAAGAGGTTTTTGCTGGTGGACTTGGATAAGGGGGAGCATAGTAAACATAATGTTCTTCACGTGATTGTAGATTAATGATAACAAAAAAAATTTTTTAAGTGCAATAAGGGCACAGCACTGAATCATCAGAATAAAAGGTCAGGCTCTGAGTGCTGCAAACAAAAGACACAGGGTTAAAAGAACGGATGAAAACTCAAGAAACCTACGTGCTTCCTTACAGGAGACTCACTTGAGATCCAAGGACAAAGACAAACTACAAGCTGAAGGTGTGGGGACAAGTACCCTACACGAGTGAAACTGAAAAACAAACAATCAAACAAATGGATTCTGTTTGAGCCCCCAGAGACAGTCAGTAGAAAATAGCACTATCTGGCCACCGTGAACTCTTTTTGTTTGTTTTCAGCAAGGCCCAGCCATAGATTTAGTGGTGGAGCAACGTCCTTCTCATTTTCTCTCACCTCAACAACTGGGTTGCTGAAATAATAAGAATCTGGGCCTTTGAAATCTGTGGGTTTTATGATCTTCACGAATGTGAAGTAATAACCACCTAAAGAGGGAAGTTTGGACACTCAAATAAACATGTCACTCCACAATACACTCTTAGCTCCCAACTGCTCCTGTCTAGAAATTGGTGTTCCTTTTTATTTGACCCTCCATCCTATCAGTGGTGTTCACATAGATGTCCTTCAAACATGGTGGTGAGCAAAGCAACAATTTTACGTTTCTGTCGTCCACAGGCCCAGAGGAAGGATACTTGTGGTCTTCAGGGAGCACTTAGTGAATGAATGTGGCTACATACAGACAGGAAGTGAGAAGGAGATGAAAGAGGACAGAGGATAGAGACACGGGTTCAAGTCCCTGCACAACCATTTCCTGGTTTTGTAGGTACACTCGGCCGACACGACCTGCAAGTGTCTCGGTGAACCCAGTGCTCTCCCTACAGCCTAATTACCTTGCAGGATTTTTGGAAGCATAATGTAGGAAAGTGACATAGGATATGTGGTTACCTGTTCTGTACACAAGGACAGATGGGCAGACAGAAAGATGATTGATTGATTGATTGATTGATAGACAGACAGATAGATAGATATAGGTTCATATCAATTAACACAAAGCTATTGCTCATAACCATGAGAGCAATGGTTGAAGCACATAGCAAACTACAAACGAATAAGAAGAATAAAATCCAGTTTAAAAAGTGCAGTAAGCTGCCATAAGAAGAAAACAAATCCTATCATTGGCAATAACTTGGATGGAGCTAGAGGGTATTATGCTCAGTCAAATAGGCCAGTCGGAGAAATACATGTACCAAATGATTTAACTCATGTGTGGAGTACGATAACAAAGAAAAACTGAAGGAAGAAACAGCAGCATATACACAGTACCCGAGAGTGGACTAACAGTTACCAAAGAGAAAGGGACTGGGTAGTGTTTGTGGGAAGGGATTGATAAGGGCGGGGAAAAAGAATGGGGGCATTAGGATTAGCATGAATAATGTGTAGGGTGAAGGGTCATTGGGAGGGCTATACAACACAGAGAAGACAGGTAGTGATTCTAGAGCATCTTACGTCACGCTGACGGACAGCGACTGAAACTGGGATTTGGCGAGGACTTGGTGAAGGGGTTAGACTAGTTAACATATTGTTCTGCATGTGATTGTATATTAATGAGAACAAAAAAAAATTTCAAAGTGCAGTAAGAGCCTAGCTATCAAATATCGGAATAAAAGTACAGGCTTTCACTGCTCCAATCAAAAGACACAGGGTTAGAAGAACTGATGAAAACTCAAGATCACCTAAGTGCTCCCTTACTGGAGACTCACTTGTGATCCAAGGACTCAGACAAACTAAAAGCTGAAGGGGCGGGGACAGGTACCCTATACAAGTGAATCTTTGAAACAAAGAAACAAATGGATTCTGTTTGAGACCCCAGAGACAGTCACTAGAAAATAGTCCTACCTAGCCACCGTGAATTCCTTTTGTTTGATATCAGCAGTGCCCAGGTATAGATTTAGTGGTACTGCAATGTCCTTCTCATTTTTCTCACATCAACAAATGAATTTCTGTAATAATATGCGTCTGGGCTTTTGAAATCACTGGGTTTTATGATATCCACGATTGTAAAGAAGTAATAACCACATAAAGAGGGAAGTTTGGACACTCAACCAAACACGTCTCTCCACAACACACACTTTGCTCCCAAATGCTCCTGTCTAGAAATAGGTGTTCCTTTTTATTTGTCCCTCCTCCTATCAGTGGTGAACATGCCAATGTCCCTCAAACATGGTGGTGAGTAAAGCACCAAGTATACTTTTCTGTCTACAACAGGCCCAGAGGAAGTATAATTGGGGTCTTCAGTGAGGACTTAGTCAATGAATGTGGCTAAATACAGTTAGCAAGCGAGAAGGAGGTTTAAGAGGACAGAGGACAGAGATACGGGTTCAAGTCCCTGCACCACCATTTACTGGTTTTGTAAGCACACGCGGCTGATTCGATCTGCAATTGTCTCAGTGAGCCCAGTGCTCTCCCTACGGCCTAGTGACCTTGCAATGTTTTTGAAAGCATAATGTAGGGAAGTGACATAGTTGATGTAGTTAACTGTACTGTACATAAGGATAGATGGACAGACAGAAGATTGTTTCATAGATAGACAGATAGATAGATGACAGATGATCGATAGATTATACACATGATAGAAGACAGGAAGCTAGATAGATGGATAGATAAATAGAGAGGATAGAGAGATAGAAAGAAGGATATATAGAAAGATAGATAGATATACAGACAGACAGAGCGATAGATAGATACAGATACATATCGATTGACACAAAGCTGTTGCTCATAACCAGGAGATGAATGGTGAAATCACATAGCTAAACTACAAACAAAAAGGAAGAATGAAATCCAGTTTACAAAGTGCAGTAAGCAGCCATAAGAAGAAAACAAATCCTACCATTTGCAATGACGTGGATGGAGCTAGACAGTCGTATGTTCAGAAAAATAGGTCAGGCGGAGAAAGACAATATCAAATGATATCACTCATGTGTGGAGTATAACAACAAAGAGAAACTGAAGGAAAAAAACAGCAGGATACTCACAGAACCCGAGAGTTGACTAAAAGTTGCCAAAGGGAAAAGGACTGCACAGGGTGGTTCTGAAGGGAGGGATAAGTGTGGGGAGAAAGACTGGGGGCATTAGGATTACCATGTATATTGCGTGGGGTCACGCGGGACATGGAGAGTGCTGTACAACACAGAGAAGACTAGTAGAGGTTATATAGCATCTTACTACTCCATGATTGACACCGACTGTACCGGTGTCTTTGAAGGGGTACATGCTGAAGGGGTTTAAAGCATCCAACTATGCTGATGGACAGCGACTTTAAGAGGTTTTTGCTGGTGGACTTGGATAAGGGGGAGCATAGTAAACATAATGTTCTTCACGTGATTGTAGATTAATGATAACAAAAAAAATTTTTTAAGTGCAATAAGGGCACAGCACTGAATCATCAGAATAAAAGGTCAGGCTCTGAGTGCTGCAAACAAAAGACACAGGGTTAAAAGAACGGATGAAAACTCAAGAAACCTACGTGCTTCCTTACAGGAGACTCACTTGAGATCCAAGGACAAAGACAAACTACAAGCTGAAGGTGTGGGGACAAGTACCCTTCACGAGTGAAACTGAAAAACAAACAATCAAACAAATGGATTCTGTTTGAGCCCCCAGAGACAGTCAGTAGAAAATAGCACTATCTGGCCAACGTGAACTCTTTTTGTTTGTTTTCAGCAAGGCCCAGCCATAGATTTAGTGGTGGAGCAACGTCCTTCTCATTTTCTCTCACCTCAACAACTGAGTTGCTGAAATAATAAGAATCTGGGCCTTTGAAATCTGTGGGTTTTATGATCTTCACGAATGTGAAGTAATAACCACCTAAAGAGGGAAGTTTGGACACTCAAATAAACATGTCACTCCACAATACACTCTTAGCTCCCAACTGCTCCTGTCTAGAAATTGGTGTTCCTTTTTATTTGACCCTCCATCCTATCAGTGGTGTTCACATAGATGTCCTTCAAACATGGTGGTGAGCAAAGCAACAATTTTACGTTTCTGTCGTCCACAGGCCCAGAGGAAGGATACTTGTGGTCTTCAGGGAGCACTTAGTGAATGAATGTGGCTACATACAGACAGGAAGTGAGAAGGAGATGAAAGAGGACAGAGGATAGAGACACGGGTTCAAGTCCCTGCACAACCATTTCCTGGTTTTGTAGGTACACTCGGCCGACACGACCTGCAAGTGTCTCGGTGAACCCAGTGCTCTCCCTACAGCCTAATTACCTTGCAGGATTTTTGGAAGCATAATGTAGGAAAGTGACATAGGATATGTGGTTACCTGTTCTGTACACAAGGACAGATGGGCAGACAGAAAGATGATTGATTGTTTGATTGATTGATAGACAGACAGATAGATAGATATAGGTTCATATCGATTAACACAAAGCTATTGCTCATAACCATGAGAGCAATGGTTGAAGCACATAGCAAACTACAAACGAAAAAGAAGAATAAAATCCAGTTTAAAAAGTGCAGTAAGCTGCCATAAGAAGAAAACAAATCCTATCATTGGCAATAACTTGGATGGAGCTAGAGGGTATTATGCTCAGTCAAATAGGCCAGTCGGAGAAATACATGTACCAAATGATTTAACTCATGTGTGGAGTACGATAACAAAGAAAAACTGAAGGAAGAAACAGCAGCATATACACAGTACCCGAGAGTGGACTAAGAGTTACCAAAGAGAAAGGGACTGGGTAGTGTTTGTGGGAAGGGATTGATAAGGGCGGGGAAAAAGAATGGGGGCATTAGGATTAGCATGAATAATGTGTAGGGTGAAGGGTCATTGGGAGGGCTATACAACACAGAGAAGACAAGTAGTGATTCTAGAGCATCTTACGACACGCTGACGGACAGCGACTGAAACTGGGATTTGGCGAGGACTTGGTGAAGGGGTTAGACTAGTTAACATATTGTTCTGCATGTGATTGTATATTAATGAGAACAAAAAAAATTTCAAAGTGCAGTAAGAGCCTAGCTATCAAATATCGGAATAAAAGTACAGGCTTTCACTGCTCCAATCAAAAGACACAGGGTTAGAAGTACTGATGAAAACTCAAGATCACCTAAGTGCTCCCTTACTGGAGACTCACTTGTGATCCAAGGACTCAGACAAACTACAAGGTGAAGGGGCGGGGACAGGTACCCTATACAAGTGAATCTTTGAAACAAAGGTACAAATGGATTCTGTTTGAGACCCCAGAGACAGTCACTAGAAAATAGTCCTACCTAGCCACCGTGAATTCCTTTTGTTTGGTATCAGCAGTGCCCAGGTATAGATTTAGTGGTACTGCAATGTCCTTCTCATTTTTCTCACATCAACAAATGAATTGCTGTAATAATATGCGTCTGGGCTTTTGAAATCACTGGGTTTTATGATATCCACGATTGTAAAGAAGTAATAACCACATAAAGAGGGAAGTTTGGACACTCAACCAAACACGTCTCTCCACAACACACACTTTGCTCCCAAATGCTCCTGTCTAGAAATAGGTGTTCCTTTTTATTTGTCCCTCCTCCTATCAGTGGTGAACATGCCAATGTCCCTCAAACATGGTGGTGAGTAAAGCACCAAGTATACTTTTCTGTCTACAACAGGCCCAGAGGAAGTATAATTGGGGTCTTCAGTGAGGACTTAGTCAATGAATGTGGCTAAATACAGTTAGCAAGCGAGAAGGAGGTTTAAGAGGACAGAGGACAGAGATACGGGTTCAAGTCCCTGCACCACCATTTACTGGTTTTGTAAGCACACGCGGCTGATTCGATCTGCAATTGTCTCAGTGAGCCCAGTGCTCTCCCTACGGCCTAGTGACCTTACAATGTTTTCGAAAGCATAATGTAGGGAAGTGACATAGTTGATGTAGTTAACTGTTCTGTACATAAGGATAGATGGACAGACAGAAAAAAGATTGTTTCATAGATAGACAGATAGATAGATGACAGATGATCGATAGATTATACACATGATAGAAGACAGGAAGCTAGATAGATGGATAGATAAATAGAGAGGATAGAGAGATAGAAAGAAGGATATATAGAAAGATAGATAGATATACAGACAGACAGAGCGATAGATAGATACAGATACATATCGATTGACACAAAGTTGTTGCTCATAACCAGGAGATTAATGGTGAAATCACATAGCTAAACTACAAACAAAAAGGAAGTATGAAATCCAGTCTACTAAGTGCAGTAAGCAGCCATAAGAAGAAAACAAATCCTACCTTTTGCAATGACGTGGATGGAGCTAGACAGTAGTATGTTCAGAAAAATAGGTCAGGCGGAGAAAGACAATATCAAATGATATCACTCATGTGTGGAGTATAACAACAAAGAGAAACTGAAGGAAAAAAACAGCAGGATACTCACAGAACCCGAGAGTTGACTAAAAGTTGCCAAAGGGAAAAGGACTGCACAGGGAGGTTCTGAAGGGAGGGATAAGTGTGGGGAGAAAGATTGGGGGCATTAGGATTACCATGTATATTGCGTGGGGTCACGCGGGACATGGGGAGAGCTGTACAACACAGAGAAGACTAGTAGAAGTTATATAGCATCTTACTACTCCATGATTGACAGCGACTGTATCGGTGTCTTTGAAGGCGTACATGCTGAAGGGGTTTAAAGCATCCAACTATGCTGATGGACAGCGACTTTAAGAGGTTTTTGCTGGTGGACTTGGATAAGGGGGAGCATACTAAACATAATGTTCTTCACGTGATTGTAGATTAATAATAACAAAAAAAAAATTTTAAGTGCAATAAGGGCACAGCACTGAATCATCAGAATAAAAGGTCAGGCTCTGAGTGCTGCAAACAAAAGACACAGGGTTAAAAGAACGGATGAAAACTCAAGAAACCTACGTGCTTCCTTACAGGAGACTCACTTGAGATCCAAGGACAAAAACAAACTACAAGCTGAAGGTGTGGGGACAAGTACCCTACACGAGTGAAACTGAAAAACAAACAATCAAACAAATGGATTCTGTTTGAGCCCCCAGAGACAGTCAGTAGAAAATAGCACTATCTGGCCACCGTGAACTCTTTTTGTTTGTTTTCAGCAAGGCCCAGCCATAGATTTAGTGGTGGAGCAACGTCCTTCTCATTTTCTCTCACCTCAACAACTGGGTTGCTGAAATAATAAGAATCTGGGCCTTTGAAATCTGTGGGTTTTATGATCTTCACGAATGTGAAGTAATAACCACCTAAAGAGGGAAGTTTGGACACTCAAATAAACATGTCACTCCACAATACACTCTTAGCTCCCAACTGCTCCTGTCTAGAAATTGGTGTTCCTTTTTATTTGACCCTCCATCCTATCAGTGGTGTTCACATAGATGTCCTTCAAACATGGTGGTGAGCAAAGCCACAATTTTACGTTTCTGTCGTCCACAGGCCCAGAGGAAGGATACTTGTGGTCTTCAGGGAGCACATAGTGAATGAATGTGGCTATATACAGACAGGAAGTGAGAAGGAGATGAAAGAGGACAGAGGATAGAGACACGGGTTCAAGTCCCTGCACAACCATTTCCTGGTTTTGTAGGTACACTCGGCCGACACGACCTGCAAGTGTCTCGGTGAACACAGTGCTCTCCCTACAGCCTAGTTACCTAGCAGGATTTTTGGAAGCATAATTTAGGAAAGTGACATAGGATATGTGGTTACCAGTTCTGTATACAAGGACAGATGGGCAGACAGAAAGTTGATTGATTGATTGATTGATTGACTGATAGACAGACAGATAGATAGATATAGGTTCATATCGATTAACACAAAGCTATTGCTCATAACCATGAGATCAATGGTTGAAGCACATAGCAAACTACAAACGAAAAAGAAGAATAAAATCCAGTTTAAAAAGTGCAGTAAGCAGCCATAAGAAGAAAACAAATCCTATCATTGGCAATAACTTGGATGGAGCTAGAGGGTATTATGCTCAGTCAAATAGGCCAGTCGGAGAAATACATGTACCAAATGATTTAACTCATGTGTGGAGTACGATAACAAAGAAAAACTGAAGGAAGAAACAGCAGCATATACACAGTACCCGAGAGTGGACTAAGAGTTAAAAAAAAGAAAGGGACTGGGTAGTGTTTGTGGGAAGGGATTGATAAGGGCGGGGAAAAAGAATGGGGGCATTAGGATTAGCATGAATAATGTGTAGGGTGAAGGGTCATTGGGAGGGCTATACAACACAGAGAAGACAAGTAGTGATTCTAGAGCATCTTACGACACGCTGACGGACAGCGACTGAAACTGGGATTTGGCGAGGACTTGGTGAAGGGGTTAGACTAGTTAACATATTGTTCTGCATGTGATTGTATATTAATGAGAACAAAAAAAATTTCAAAGTGCAGTAAGAGCCTAGCTATCAAATATCGGAATAAAAGTACAGGCTTTCACTGCTCCAATCAAAAGACACAGGGTTAGAAGAACTGATGAAAACTCAAGATCACCTAAGTGCTCCCTTACTGGAGACTCACTTGTGATCCAAGGACTCAGACAAACTAAAAGCTGAAGGGGCGGGGACAGGTACCCTATACAAGTGAATCTTTGAAACAAAGAAACAAATGGATTCTGTTTGAGACCCCAGAGACAGTCACTAGAAAATAGTCCTACCTAGCCACCGTGAATTCCTTTTGTTTGGTATCAGCAGTGCCCAGGTATAGATTTAGTGGTACTGCAATGTCCTTCTCATTTTTCTCACATCAACAAATGAATTGCTGTAATAATATGCGTCTGGGCTTTTGAAATCACTGGGTTTTATGATATCCACGATTGTAAAGAAGTAATAACCACATAAAGAGGGAAGTTTGGACACTCAACCAAACACGTCTCTCCACAACACACACTTTGCTCCCAAATGCTTCTGTCTAGAAATAGGTGTTCCTTTTTATTTGTCCCTCCTCCTATCAGTGGTGAACATGCCAATGTCCCTCAAACATGGTGGTGAGTAAAGCACCAAGTATACTTTTCTGTCTACAACAGGCCCAGAGGAAGTATAATTGGGGTCTTCAGTGAGGACTTAGTCAATGAATGTGGCTAAATACAGTTAGCAAGCGAGAAGGAGGTTTAAGAGGACAGAGGACAGAGATACGGGTTCAAGTCCCTGCACCACCATTTACTGGTTTTGTAAGCACACGCGGCTGATTCGATCTGCAATTGTCTCAGTGAGCCCAGTGCTCTCCCTACGGCCTAGTGACCTTGCAATGTTTTTGAAAGCATAATGTAGGGAAGTGACATAGTTGATGTAGTTAACTGTTCTGTACATAAGGATAGATGGACAGAATGAAAGAAGATTGTTTCATAGATAGACAGATAGATAGATGACAGATGATCGATAGATTATACACATGATAGAAGACAGGAAGCTAGATAGATGGATAGATAAATAGAGAGGATAGAGAGATAGAAAGAAGGATATATAGAAAGATAGATAGATATACAGACAGACAGAGCGATAGATAGATACAGATACATATCGATTGACACAAAGCTGTTGCTCATAACCAGGAGATGAATGGTGAAATCACATAGCTAAACTACAAACAAAAAGGAAGAATGAAATCCAGTTTACTAAGTGCAGTAAGCAGCCATAAGAAGAAAACAAATCCTACCATTCGCAATGACGTGGATGGAGCTAGACAGTAGTATGTTCAGAAAAATAGGTCAGGCGGAGAAAGACAATATCAAATGATATCACTCATGTGTGGAGTATAACAACAAAGAGAAACTGAAGGAAAAAAACAGCAGGATACTCACAGAACCCGATAGTTGACTAAAAGTTGCCAAAGGGAAAAGGACTGCACAGGGTGGTTCTGAAGGGAGGGATAAGTGTGGGAGAAAGATTGGGGGCATTAGGATTACCATGTATATTGCGTGGGGTCGCGCGGGACATGGAGAGTGCTGTACAACACAGAGAAGACTAGTAGAGGTTATATAGCATCTTACTACTCCATGATTGACACCGACTGTACCAGTGTCTTTGAAGGGGTACATGCTGAAGGGGTTTAAAGCATCCAACTATGCTGATGGACAGCGACTTTAAGAGGTTTTTGCTGGTGGACTTGGATAAGGGGGAGCATAGTAAACATAATGTTCTTCACGTGATTGTAGATTAATGATAACAAAAAATATTTTTTAAGTGCAATAAGGGCACAGCACTGAATCATCAGAATAAAAAGTCAGGCTCTGAGTGCTGCAAACAAAAGACACAGGGTTAAAAGAATGGATGAAAACTCAAGAAACCTACGTGCTTCCTTACAGGAGACTCACTTGAGATCCAAGGACAAAGACAAACTACAAGCTGAAGGTGTGGGGACAAGTACCCTACACGAGTGAAACTGAAAAACAAACAATCAAACAAATGGATTCTGTTTGAGTCCCCAGAGACAGTCAGTAGAAAATAGCACTATCTGGCCACCGTGAACTCTTTTTGTTTGTTTTCAGCAAGGCCCAGCCATAGATTTAGTGGTGGAGCAACGTCCTTCTCATTTTCTCTCACCTCAACAACTGTGTTGCTGAAATAATAAGAATCTCGGCCTTTTAAATCTGTGGGTTTTATGATCTTCACGAATGTGAAGTAATAACCACCTAAAGAGGGAAGTTTGGACACTCAAATAAACATGTCACTCCACAATACACTCTTAGCTCCCAACTGCTCCTGTCTAGAAATTGGTGTTCCTTTTTATTTGACCCTCCATCCTATCAGTGGTGTTCACATAGATGTCCTTCAAACATGGTGGTGAGCAAAGCAACAATTTTACGTTTCTGTCGTCCACAGGCCCAGAGGAAGGATACTTGTGGTCTTCAGGGAGCACTTAGTGAATGAATGTGGCTATATACAGACAGGAAGTGAGAAGGAGATGAAAGAGGACAGAGGATAGAGACACGGGTTCAAGTCCCTGCACAACCATTTCCTGGTTTTGTAGGTACACTCGGCCGACACGACCTGCAAGTGTCTCGGTGAACACAGTGCTCTCCCTACAGCCTAGTTACCTTGCAGGATTTTTGGAAGCATAATGTAGGAAAGTGACATAGGATATGTGGTTACCTGTTCTGTACACAAGGACAGATGGGCAGACAGAAAGATGATTGATTGATTGATTGATTGATTGATAGACAGACAGATAGATAGATATAGGTTCATATCGATTAACACAAAGCTATTTCTCATTACCATGAGAGCAATGGTTGAAGCACATAGCAAACTACAAACGAAAAAGAAGAATAAAATCCAGTTTAAAAAGTGCAGTAAGCTGCCATAAGAAGAAAACAAATCCTATCATTGGCAATAACTTGGATGGAGCTAGAGGGTATTATGCTCAGTCAAATAGGCCAGTCGGAGAAATACATGTACCAAATGATTTAACTCATGTGTGGAGTACGATAACAAAGAAAAACTGAAGGAAGAAACAGCAGCATATACACAGTACCCGAGAGTGGACTAAGAGTTACCAAAGAGAAAGGGACTGGGTAGTGTTTGTGGGAAGGGATTGATAAGGGCGGGGATAAAGAATGGGGGCATTAGGATTAGCATGAATAATGTGTAGGGTGAAGGGTCATTGGGAGGGCTATACAACACAGAGAAGACAAGTAGTGATTCTAGAGCATCTTACGACACGCTGACGGACAGCGACTGAAACTGGGATTTGGCGAGGACTTGGTGAAGGGGTTAGACTAGTTAACATATTGTTCTGCATGTGATTGTATATTAATGAGAACAAAAAAAATTTCAAAGTGCAGTAAGAGCCTAGCTATCAAATATCGGAATAAAAGTACAGGCTTTCACTGCTCCAATCAAAAGACACAGGGTTAGAAGAACTGATGATAACTCAAGATCACCTAAGTGCTCCCTTACTGGAGACTCACTTGTGATCCAAGGACTCAGACAAACTACAAGCTGAAGGGGCGTGGACAGGCACCCTATACAAGTGAATCTTTGAAACAAAGAAACAAATGGATTCTGTTTGAGACCCCAGAGACAGTCACTAGAAAATAGTCCTACCTAGCCACCGTGAATTCCTTTTGTTTGGTATCAGCAGTGCCCAGGTATAGATTTAGTGGTACTGCAATGTCCTTCTCATTTTTCTCACATCAACAAATGAATTGCTGTAATAATATGCGTCTGGGCTTTTGAAATCACTGGGTTTTATGATATCCACGATTGTAAACAAGTAATAACCACATAAAGAGGAAAGTTTGGACACTCAACCAAACACGTCTCTCCACAACACACACTTTGCTCCCAAATGCTCCTGTCTAGAAATAGGTGTTCCTTTTTATTTGTCCCTCCTCCTATCAGTGGTGAACATGCCAATGTCCCTCAAACATGGTGGTGAGTAAAGCACCAAGTATACTTTTCTGTCTACAACAGGCCCAGAGGAAGTATAATTGGGGTCTTCAGTGAGGACTTAGTCAATGAATGTGGCTAAATACAGTTAGCAAGCGAGAAGGAGGTTTAAGAGGACAGAGGACAGAGATACGGGTTCAAGTCCCTGCACCACCATTTACTGGTTTTGTAAGCACACGCGGCTGATTCGATCTGCAATTGTCTCAGTGAGCCCAGTGCTCTCCCTACGGCCTAGTGACCTTGCAATGTTTTTGAAAGCATAATGTAGGGAAGTGACATAGTTGATGTAGTTAACTGTTCTGTACATAAGGATAGATGGACAGACAGAAAGAAGATTGTTTCATAGATAGACAGATAGATAGATGACAGATGATCGATAGATTATACACATGATAGAAGACAGGAAGCTAGATAGATGGATAGATAAATAGAGAGGATAGAGAGATAGAAAGAAGGATATATAGAAAGATAGATAGATATACAGACAGACAGAGCGATAGATAGATACAGATACATATCGATTGACACAAAGCTGTTGCTCATAACCAGGAGATGAATGGTGAAATCACATAGCTAAACTACAAACAAAAAGGAAGAATGAAATCCAGTTTACAAAGTGCGGTAAGCAGCCATAAGAAGAAAACAAATCCTACCATTTGCAATGACGTGGATGGAGCTAGACAGTCGTATGTTCAGAAAAATAGGTCAGGCGGAGAAAGACAATATCAAATGATATCACTCATGTGTGGAGTATAACAACAAAGAGAAACTGAAGGAAAAAAACAGCAGGAAACTCACAGAACCCGAGAGTTGACTAAAAGTTGCCTAAGGGAAAAGGACTGCACAGGGTGGTTCTGAAGGGAGGGATAAGTGTGGGGAGAAAGATTGGGGGCATTAGGATTACCATGTATATTGCGTGGGGTCGCGCGGGACATGGGGAGTGCTGTACAACACAGAGAAGACTAGTAGAGGTTATATAGCATCTTACTACTCCATGATTGACACCGACTGTACCGGTGTCTTTGAAGGGGTACATGCTGAAGGGGTTTAAAGCATCCAACTATGCTGATGGACAGCGACTTTAAGAGGTTTTTGCTGGTGGACTTGGATAAGGGTGAGCATAGTAAACATAATGTTCTTCACGTGATTGTAGATTAATGATAACAAAAAAAATTTTTTAAGTGCAATAAGGGCACAGCACTGAATCATCAGAATAAAAGGTCAGGCTCTGAGTGCTGCAAACAAAAGACACAGGGTTAAAAGAACGGATGAAAACTCAAGAAACCTACGTGCTTCCTTACAGGAGACTCACTTGAGATCCAAGGACAAAGACAAACTACAAGCTGAAGGTGTGGGGACAAGTACCCTACACGAGTGAAACTGAAAAACAAACAATCAAACAAATGGATTCTGTTTGAGCCCCCAGAGACAGTCAGTAGAAAATAGCACTATCTGGCCACCGTGAACTCTTTTTGTTTGTTTTCAGCAAGGCCCAGCCATAGATTTAGTGGTGGAGCAACGTCCTTCTCATTTTCTCTCACCTCAACAACTGGGTTGCTGAAATAATAAGAATCTGGGACTTTGAAATCTGTGGGTTTTATGATCTTCACGAATGTGAAGTAATAACCACCTAAAGAGGGAAGTTTGGACACTCAAATAAACATGTCACTCCACAATACACTCTTAGCTCCCAACTGCTCCTGTCTAGAAATTGGTGTTCCTTTTTATTTGACCCTCCATCCTATCAGTGGTGTTCACATAGATGTCCTTCAAACATGGTGGTGAGCAAAGCAACAATTTTACGTTTCTGTCGTCCACAGGCCCAGAGGAAGGATACTTGTGGTCTTCAGGGAGCACTTAGTGAATGAATGTGGCTACATACAGACAGGAAGTGAGAAGGAGATGAAAGAGGACAGAGGATAGAGACACGGGTTCAAGTCCCTGCACAACCATTTCCTGGTTTTGTAGGTACACTCGGCCGACACGACCTGCAAGTGTCTCGGTGAACCCAGTGCTCTCCCTACAGCCTAATTACCTTGCAGGATTTTTGGAAGCATAATGTAGGAAAGTGACATAGGATATGTGGTTTCCTGTTCTGTACACAAGGACAGATGGGCAGACAGAAAGATGATTGATTGATTGATTGATTGATAGACAGACAGATAGATAGATATAGGTTCATATCAATTAACACAAAGCTATTGCTCATAACCATGAGAGCAATGGTTGAAGCACATAGCAAACTACAAACGAATAAGAAGAATAAAATCCAGTTTAAAAAGTGCAGTAAGCTGCCATAAGAAGAAAACAAATCCTATCATTGGCAATAACTTGGATGGAGCTAGAGGGTATTATGCTCAGTCAAATAGGCCAGTCGGAGAAATACATGTACCAAATGATTTAACTCATGTGTGGAGTACGATAACAAAGAAAAACTGAAGGAAGAAACAGCAGCATATACACAGTACCCGAGAGTGGACTAACAGTTACCAAAGAGAAAGGGACTGGGTAGTGTTTGTGGGAAGGGATTGATAAGGGCGGGGAAAAAGAATGGGGGCATTAGGATTAGCATGAATAATGTGTAGGGTGAAGGGTCATTGGGAGGGCTATACAACACAGAGAAGACAGGTAGTGATTCTAGAGCATCTTACGTCACGCTGACGGACAGCGACTGAAACTGGGATTTGGCGAGGACTTGGTGAAGGGGTTAGACTAGTTAACATATTGTTCTGCATGTGATTGTATATTAATGAGAACAAAAAAAAATTTCAAAGTGCAGTAAGAGCCTAGCTATCAAATATCGGAATAAAAGTACAGGCTTTCACTGCTCCAATCAAAAGACACAGGGTTAGAAGAACTGATGAAAACTCAAGATCACCTAAGTGCTCCCTTACTGGAGACTCACTTGTGATCCAAGGACTCAGACAAACTAAAAGCTGAAGGGGCGGGAACAGGTACCCTATACAAGTGAATCTTTGAAACAAAGAAACAAATGGATTCTGTTTGAGACCCCAGAGACAGTCACTAGAAAATAGTCCTACCTAGCCACCGTGAATTCCTTTTGTTTGATATCAGCAGTGCCCAGGTATAGATTTAGTGGTACTGCAATGTCCTTCTCATTTTTCTCACATCAACAAATGAATTGCTCTAATAATATGCGTCTGGGCTTTTGAAATCACTGGGTTTTATGATATCCACGATTGTAAAGAAGTAATAACCACATAAAGAGGGAAGTTTGGACACTCAACCAAACACGTCTCTCCACAACACACACTTTGCTCCCAAATGCTCCTGTCTAGAAATAGGTGTTCCTTTTTATTTGTCCCTCCTCCTATCAGTGGTGAACATGCCAATGTCCCTCAAACATGGTGGTGAGTAAAGCACCAAGTATACTTTTCTGTCTACAACAGGCCCAGAGGAAGTATAATTGGGGTCTTCAGTGAGGACTTAGTCAATGAATGTGGCTAAATACAGTTAGCAAGCGAGAAGGAGGTTTAAGAGGACAGAGGACAGAGATACGGGTTCAAGTCCCTGCACCACCATTTACTGGTTTTGTAAGCACACGCGGCTGATTCGATCTGCAATTGTCTCAGTGAGCCCAGTGCTCTCCCTACGGCCTAGTGACCTTGCAATGTTTTTGAAAGCATAATGTAGGGAAGTGACATAGTTGATGTAGTTAACTGTACTGTACATAAGGATAGATGGACAGACAGAAGATTGTTTCATAGATAGACAGATAGATAGATGACAGATGATCGATAGATTATACACATGATAGAAGACAGGAAGCTAGATAGATGGATAGATAAATAGAGAGGATAGAGAGATAGAAAGAAGGATATATAGAAAGATAGATAGATATACAGACAGACAGAGCGATAGATAGATACAGATACATATCGATTGACACAAAGCTGTTGCTCATAACCAGGAGATGAATGGTGAAATCACATAGCTAAACTACAAACAAAAAGGAAGAATGAAATCCAGTTTACAAAGTGCAGTAAGCAGCCATAAGAAGAAAACAAATCCTACCATTTGCAATGACGTGGATGGAGCTAGACAGTCGTATGTTCAGAAAAATAGGTCAGGCGGAGAAAGACAATATCAAATGATATCACTCATGTGTGGAGTATAACAACAAAGAGAAACTGAAGGAAAAAAACAGCAGGATACTCACAGAACCCGAGAGTTGACTAAAAGTTGCCAAAGGGAAAAGGACTGCACAGGGTGGTTCTGAAGGGAGGGATAAGTGTGGGGAGAAAGACTGGGGGCATTAGGATTACCATGTATATTGCGTGGGGTCACGCGGGACATGGAGAGTGCTGTACAACACAGAGAAGACTAGTAGAGGTTATATAGCATCTTACTACTCCATGATTGACACCGACTGTACCGGTGTCTTTGAAGGGGTACATGCTGAAGGGGTTTAAAGCATCCAACTATGCTGATGGACAGCGACTTTAAGAGGTTTTTGCTGGTGGACTTGGATAAGGGGGAGCATAGTAAACATAATGTTCTTCACGTGATTGTAGATTAATGATAACAAAAAAAATTTTTTAAGTGCAATAAGGGCACAGCACTGAATCATCAGAATAAAAGGTCAGGCTCTGAGTGCTGCAAACAAAAGACACAGGGTTAAAAGAACGGATGAAAACTCAAGAAACCTACGTGCTTCCTTACAGGAGACTCACTTGAGATCCAAGGACAAAGACAAACTACAAGCTGAAGGTGTGGGGACAAGTACCCTACACGAGTGAAACTGAAAAACAAACAATCAAACAAATGGATTCTGTTTGAGCCCCCAGAGACAGTCAGTAGAAAATAGCACTATCTGGCCACCGTGAACTCTTTTTGTTTGTTTTCAGCAAGGCCCAGCCATAGATTTAGTGGTGGAGCAACGTCCTTCTCATTTTCTCTCACCTCAACAACTGGGTTGCTGAAATAATAAGAATCTGGGCCTTTGAAATCTGTGGGTTTTATGATCTTCACGAATGTGAAGTAATAACCACCTAAAGAGGGAAGTTTGGACACTCAAATAAACATGTCACTCCACAATACACTCTTAGCTCCCAACTGCTCCTGTCTAGAAATTGGTGTTCCTTTTTATTTGACCCTCCATCCTATCAGTGGTGTTCACATAGATGTCCTTCAAACATGGTGGTGGTGAGCAAAGCAACAATTTTACGTTTCTGTCGTCCACAGGCCCAGAGGAAGGATACTTGTGGTCTTCAGGGAGCACTTAGTGAATGAATGTGGCTACATACAGACAGGAAGTGAGAAGGAGATGAAAGAGGACAGAGGATAGAGACACGGGTTCAAGTCCCTGCACAACCATTTCCTGGTTTTGTAGGTACACTCGGCCGACACGACCTGCAAGTGTCTCGGTGAACCCAGTGCTCTCCCTACAGCCTAATTACCTTGCAGGATTTTTGGAAGCATAATGTAGGAAAGTGACATAGGATATGTGGTTACCTGTTCTGTACACAAGGACAGATGGGCAGACAGAAAGATGATTGATTGATTGATTGATTGATAGACAGACAGATAGATAGATATAGGTTCATATCGATTAACACAAAGCTATTGCTCATAACCATGAGAGCAATGGTTGAAGCACATAGCAAACTACAAAAGAAAAAGAAGAATAAAATCCAGTTTAAAAAGTGCAGTAAGCTGCCATAAGAAGAAAACAAATCCTATCATTGGCAATAACTTGGATGGAGCTAGAGGGTATTATGCTCAGTCAAATAGGCCAGTCGGAGAAATACATGTACCAAATGATTTAACTCATGTGTGGAGTACGATAACAAAGAAAAACTGAAGGAAGAAACAGCAGCATATACACAGTACCCGAGAGTGGACTAACAGTTACCAAAGAGAAAGGGACTGGGTAGTGTTTGTGGGAAGGGATTGATAAGGGCGGGGAAAAAGAATGGGGGCATTAGGATTAGCATGAATAATGTGTAGGGTGAAGGGTCATTGGGAGGGCTATACAACACAGAGAAGACAAGTAGTGATTCTAGAGCATCTTACGACACGCTGACGGACAGCGACTGAAACTGGCATTTGGCGAGGACTTGGTGAAGGGGTTAGACTAGTTAACATATTGTTCTGCATGTGATTGTATATTAATGAGAACAAAAAAAATTTCAAAGTGCAGTAAGAGCCTAGCTATCAAATATCGGAATAAAAGTACAGGCTTTCACTGCTCCAATCAAAAGACACAGGGTTAGAAGAACTGATGAAAACTCAAGATCACCTAAGTGCTCCCTTACTGGAGACTCACTTGTGATCCAAGGACTCAGACAAACTAAAAGCTGAAGGGGCGGGGACAGGTACCCTATACAAGTGAATCTTTGAAACAAAGAAACAAATGGATTCTGTTTGAGACCCCAGAGACAGTCACTAGAAAATAGTCCTACCTAGCCACCGTGAATTCCTTTTGTTTGGTATCAGCAGTGCCCAGGTATAGATTTAGTGGTACTGCAATGTCCTTCTCATTTTTCTCACATCAACAAATGAATTGCTGTAATAATATGCGTCTGGGCTTTTGAAATCACTGGGTTTTATGATATCCACGATTGTAAAGAAGTAATAACCACATAAAGAGGGAAGTTTGGACACTCAACCAAACACGTCTCTCCACAACACACACTTTGCTCCCAAATGCTCCTGTCTAGAAATAGGTGTTCCTTTTTATTTGTCCCTCCTCCTATCAGTGGTGAACATGCCAATGTCCCTCAAACATGGTGGTGAGTAAAGCACCAAGTATACTTTTCTGTCTACAACAGGCCCAGAGGAAGTATAATTGGGGTCTTCAGTGAGGACTTAGTCAATGAATGTGGCTAAATACAGTTAGCAAGCGAGAAGGAGGTTTAAGAGGACAGAGGACAGAGATACGGGTTCAAGTCCCTGCACCACCATTTACTGGTTTTGTAAGCACACGCGGCTGATTCGATCTGCAATTGTCTCAGTGAGCCCAGTGCTCTCCCTACGGCCTAGTGACCTTGCAATGTTTTTGAAAGCATAATGTAGGGAAGTGACATAGTTGATGTAGTTAACTGTTCTGTACATAAGGATAGATGGACAGACAGAAGATTGTTTCATAGATAGACAGATAGATAGATGACAGATGATCGATAGATTATACACGTGATAGAAGACAGGAAGCTAGATAGATGGATAGATAAATAGAGAGGATAGAGAGATAGAAAGAAGGATATATAGAAAGATAGATAGATATACAGACAGACAGAGCGACAGATAGATACAGATACATATCGATTGACACAAAGCTGTTGCTCATAACCAGGAGATGAATGGTGAAATCACATAGCTAAACTACAAACAAAAAGGAAGAATGAAATCCAGTTTACAAAGTGCGGTAAGCAGCCATAAGAAGAAAACAAATCCTACCATTTGCAATGACGTGGATGGAGCTAGACAGTCGTATGTTCAGAAAAATAGGTCAGGCGGAGAAAGACAATATCAAATGATATCACTCATGTGTGGAGTATAACAACAAAGAGAAACTGAAGGAAAAAAACAGCAGGAAACTCACAGAACCCGAGAGTTGACTAAAAGTTGCCAAAGGGAAAAGGACTGCACAGGGTGGTTCTGAAGGGAGGGATAAGTGTGGGGAGAAAGATTGGGGGCATTAGGATTACCATGTATATTGCGTGGGGTCGCGCGGGACATGGGGAGTGCTGTACAACACAGAGAAGACTAGTAGAGGTTATATAGCATCTTACTACTCCATGATTGACACCGACTGTACCGGTGTCTTTGAAGGGGTACATGCTGAAGGGGTTTAAAGCATCCAACTATGCTGATGGACAGCGACTTTAAGAGGTTTTTGCTGGTGGACTTGGATAAGGGGGAGCATAGTAAACATAATGTTCTTCACGTGATTGTAGATTAATGATAACAAAAAAAATTTTTTAAGTGCAATAAGGGCACAGCACTGAATCATCAGAATAAAAGGTCAGGCTCTGAGTGCTGCAAACAAAAGACACAGGGTTAAAAGAACGGATGAAAACTCAAGAAACCTACGTGCTTCCTTACAGGAGACTCACTTGAGATCCAAGGACAAAGACAAACTACAAGCTGAAGGTGTGGGGACAAGTACCCTACACGAGTGAAACTGAAAAACAAACAATCAAACAAATGGATTCTGTTTGAGCCCCCAGAGACAGTCAGTAGAAAATAGCACTATCTGGCCACCGTGAACTCTTTTTGTTTGTTTTCAGCAAGGCCCAGCCATAGATTTAGTGGTGGAGCAACGTCCTTCTCATTTTCTCTCACCTCAACAACTGGGTTGCTGAAATAATAAGAATCTGGGCCTTTGAAATCTGTGGGTTTTATGATCTTCACGAATGTGAAGTAATAACCACCTAAAGAGGGAAGTTTGGACACTCAAATAAACATGTCACTCCACAATACACTCTTAGCTCCCAACTGCTCCTGTCTAGAAATTGGTGTTCCTTTTTATTTGACCCTCCATCCTATCAGTGGTGTTCACATAGATGTCCTTCAAACATGGTGGTGAGCAAAGCCACAATTTTACGTTTCTGTCGTCCACAGGCCCAGAGGAAGGATACTTGTGGTCTTCAGGGAGCACATAGTGAATGAATGTGGCTATATACAGACAGGAAGTGAGAAGGAGATGAAAGAGGACAGAGGATAGAGACACGGGTTCAAGTCCCTGCACAACCATTTCCTGGTTTTGTAGGTACACTCGGCCGACACGACCTGCAAGTGTCTCGGTGAACACAGTGCTCTCCCTACAGCCTAGTTACCTAGCAGGATTTTTGGAAGCATAATTTAGGAAAGTGACATAGGATATGTGGTTACCAGTTCTGTATACAAGGACAGATGGGCAGACAGAAAGTTGATTGATTGATTGATTGATTGACTGATAGACAGACAGATAGATAGATATAGGTTCATATCGATTAACACAAAGCTATTGCTCATAACCATGAGATCAATGGTTGAAGCACATAGCAAACTACAAACGAAAAAGAAGAATAAAATCCAGTTTAAAAAGTGCAGTAAGCAGCCATAAGAAGAAAACAAATCCTATCATTGGCAATAACTTGGATGGAGCTAGAGGGTATTATGCTCAGTCAAATAGGCCAGTCGGAGAAATACATGTACCAAATGATTTAACTCATGTGTGGAGTACGATAACAAAGAAAAACTGAAGGAAGAAACAGCAGCATATACACAGTACCCGAGAGTGGACTAAGAGTTAAAAAAAAGAAAGGGACTGGGTAGTGTTTGTGGGAAGGGATTGATAAGGGCGGGGAAAAAGAATGGGGGCATTAGGATTAGCATGAAAAATGTGTAGGGTGAAGGGTCATTGGGAGGGCTATACAACACAGAGAAGACAAGTAGTGATTCTAGAGCATCTTACGACACGCTGACGGACAGCGACTGAAACTGGGATTTGGCGAGGACTTGGTGAAGGGGTTAGACTAGTTAACATATTGTTCTGCATGTGATTGTATATTAATGAGAACAAAAAAAATTTCAAAGTGCAGTAAGAGCCTAGCTATCAAATATCGGAATAAAAGTACAGGCTTTCACTGCTCCAATCAAAAGACACAGGGTTAGAAGAACTGATGAAAACTCAAGATCACCTAAGTGCTCCCTTACTGGAGACTCACTTGTGATCCAAGGACTCAGACAAACTAAAAGCTGAAGGGGCGGGGACAGGTACCCTATACAAGTGAATCTTTGAAACAAAGAAACAAATGGATTCTGTTTGAGACCCCAGAGACAGTCACTAGAAAATAGTCCTACCTAGCCACCGTGAATTCCTTTTGTTTGGTATCAGCAGTGCCCAGGTATAGATTTAGTGGTACTGCAATGTCCTTCTCATTTTTCTCACATCAACAAATGAATTGCTGTAATAATATGCGTCTGGGCTTTTGAAATCACTGGGTTTTATGATATCCACGATTGTAAAGAAGTAATAACCACATAAAGAGGGAAGTTTGGACACTCAACCAAACACGTCTCTCCACAACACACACTTTGCTCCCAAATGCTTCTGTCTAGAAATAGGTGTTCCTTTTTATTTGTCCCTCCTCCTATCAGTGGTGAACATGCCAATGTCCCTCAAACATGGTGGTGAGTAAAGCACCAAGTATACTTTTCTGTCTACAACAGGCCCAGAGGAAGTATAATTGGGGTCTTCAGTGAGGACTTAGTCAATGAATGTGGCTAAATACAGTTAGCAAGCGAGAAGGAGGTTTAAGAGGACAGAGGACAGAGATACGGGTTCAAGTCCCTGCACCACCATTTACTGGTTTTGTAAGCACACGCGGCTGATTCGATCTGCAATTGTCTCAGTGAGCCCAGTGCTCTCCCTACGGCCTAGTGACCTTGCAATGTTTTTGAAAGCATAATGTAGGGAAGTGACATAGTTGATGTAGTTAACTGTTCTGTACATAAGGATAGATGGACAGACAGAAAGAAGATTGTTTCATAGATAGACAGATAGATAGATGACAGATGATCGATAGATTATACACATGATAGAAGACAGGAAGCTAGATAGATGGATAGATAAATAGAGAGGATAGAGAGATAGAAAGAAGGATATATAGAAAGATAGATAGATATACAGACAGACAGAGCGATAGATAGATACAGATACATATCGATTGACACAAAGCTGTTGCTCATAACCAGGAGATGAATGGTGAAATCACATAGCTAAACTACAAACAAAAAGGAAGAATGAAATCCAGTTTACTAAGTGCAGTAAGCAGCCATAAGAAGAAAACAAATCCTACCATTCGCAATGACGTGGATGGAGCTAGACAGTAGTATGTTCAGAAAAATAGGTCAGGCGGAGAAAGACAATATCAAATGATATCACTCATGTGTGGAGTATAACAACAAAGAGAAACTGAAGGAAAAAAACAGCAGGATACTCACAGAACCCGAGAGTTGACTAAAAGTTGCCAAAGGGAAAAGGACTGCACAGGGTGGTTCTGAAGGGAGGGATAAGTGTGGGAGAAAGATTGGGGGCATTAGGATTACCATGTATATTGCGTGGGGTCGCGCGGGACATGGAGAGTGCTGTACAACACAGAGAAGACTAGTAGAGGTTATATAGCATCTTACTACTCCATGATTGACACCGACTGTACCGGTGTCTTTGAAGGGGTACATGCTGAAGGGGTTTAAAGCATCCAACTATGCTGATGGACAGCGACTTTAAGAGGTTTTTGCTGGTGGACTTGGATAAGGGGGAGCATAGTAAACATAATGTTCTTCACGTGATTGTAGATTAATGATAACAAAAAATATTTTTTAAGTGCAATAAGGGCACAGCACTGAATCATCAGAATAAAAAGTCAGGCTCTGAGTGCTGCAAACAAAAGACACAGGGTTAAAAGAATGGATGAAAACTCAAGAAACCTACGTGCTTCCTTACAGGAGACTCACTTGAGATCCAAGGACAAAGACAAACTACAAGCTGAAGGTGTGGGGACAAGTACCCTACACGAGTGAAACTGAAAAACAAACAATCAAACAAATGGATTCTGTTTGAGTCCCCAGAGACAGTCAGTAGAAAATAGCACTATCTGGCCACCGTGAACTCTTTTTGTTTGTTTTCAGCAAGGCCCAGCCATAGATTTAGTGGTGGAGCAACGTCCTTCTCATTTTCTCTCACCTCAACAACTGTGTTGCTGAAATAATAAGAATCTCGGCCTTTTAAATCTGTGGGTTTTATGATCTTCACGAATGTGAAGTAATAACCACCTAAAGAGGGAAGTTTGGACACTCAAATAAACATGTCACTCCACAATACACTCTTAGCTCCCAACTGCTCCTGTCTAGAAATTGGTGTTCCTTTTTATTTGACCCTCCATCCTATCAGTGGTGTTCACATAGATGTCCTTCAAACATGGTGGTGAGCAAAGCAACAATTTTACGTTTCTGTCGTCCACAGGCCCAGAGGAAGGATACTTGTGGTCTTCAGGGAGCACTTAGTGAATGAATGTGGCTATATACAGACAGGAAGTGAGAAGGAGATGAAAGAGGACAGAGGATAGAGACACGGGTTCAAGTCCCTGCACAACCATTTCCTGGTTTTGTAGGTACACTCGGCCGACACGACCTGCAAGTGTCTCGGTGAACACAGTGCTCTCCCTACAGCCTAGTTACCTTGCAGGATTTTTGGAAGCATAATGTAGGAAAGTGACATAGGATATGTGGTTACCTGTTCTGTACACAAGGACAGATGGGCAGACAGAAAGATGATTGATTGATTGATTGATTGATTGATAGACAGACAGATAGATAGATATAGGTTCATATCGATTAACACAAAGCTATTTCTCATTACCATGAGAGCAATGGTTGAAGCACATAGCAAACTACAAACGAAAAAGAAGAATAAAATCCAGTTTAAAAAGTGCAGTAAGCTGCCATAAGAAGAAAACAAATCCTATCATTGGCAATAACTTGGATGGAGCTAGAGGGTATTATGCTCAGTCAAATAGGCCAGTCGGAGAAATACATGTACCAAATGATTTAACTCATGTGTGGAGTACGATAACAAAGAAAAACTGAAGGAAGAAACAGCAGCATATACACAGTACCCGAGAGTGGACTAAGAGTTACCAAAGAGAAAGGGACTGGGTAGTGTTTGTGGGAAGGGATTGATAAGGGCGGGGATAAAGAATGGGGGCATTAGGATTAGCATGAATAATGTGTAGGGTGAAGGGTCATTGGGAGGGCTATACAACACAGAGAAGACAAGTAGTGATTCTAGAGCATCTTACGACACGCTGACGGACAGCGACTGAAACTGGGATTTGGCGAGGACTTGGTGAAGGGGTTAGACTAGTTAACATATTGTTCTGCATGTGATTGTATATTAATGAGAACAAAAAAAATTTCAAAGTGCAGTAAGAGCCTAGCTATCAAATATCGGAATAAAAGTACAGGCTTTCACTGCTCCAATCAAAAGACACAGGGTTAGAAGAACTGATGATAACTCAAGATCACCTAAGTGCTCCCTTACTGGAGACTCACTTGTGATCCAAGGACTCAGACAAACTACAAGCTGAAGGGGCGTGGACAGGCACCCTATACAAGTGAATCTTTGAAACAAAGAAACAAATGGATTCTGTTTGAGACCCCAGAGACAGTCACTAGAAAATAGTCCTACCTAGCCACCGTGAATTCCTTTTGTTTGGTATCAGCAGTGCCCAGGTATAGATTTAGTGGTACTGCAATGTCCTTCTCATTTTTCTCACATCAACAAATGAATTGCTGTAATAATATGCGTCTGGGCTTTTGAAATCACTGGGTTTTATGATATCCACGATTGTAAACAAGTAATAACCACATAAAGAGGGAAGTTTGGACACTCAACCAAACACGTCTCTCCACAACACACACTTTGCTCCCAAATGCTCCTGTCTAGAAATAGGTGTTCCTTTTTATTTGTCCCTCCTCCTATCAGTGGTGAACATGCCAATGTCCCTCAAACATGGTGGTGAGTAAAGCACCAAGTATACTTTTCTGTCTACAACAGGCCCAGAGGAAGTATAATTGGGGTCTTCAGTGAGGACTTAGTCAATGAATGTGGCTAAATACAGTTAGCAAGCGAGAAGGAGGTTTAAGAGGACAGAGGACAGAGATACGGGTTCAAGTCCCTGCACCACCATTTACTGGTTTTGTAAGCTCACGCGGCTGATTCGATCTGCAATTGTCTCAGTGAGCCCAGTGCTCTCCCTACGGCCTAGTGACCTTGCAATGTTTTTGAAAGCATAATGTAGGGAAGTGACATAGTTGATGTAGTTAACTGTTCTGTACATAAGGATAGATGGACAGACAGAAAGAAGATTGTTTCATAGATAGACAGATAGATAGATGACAGATGATCGATAGATTATACACATGATAGAAGACAGGAAGCTAGATAGATGGATAGATAAATAGAGAGGATAGAGAGATAGAAAGAAGGATATATAGAAAGATAGATAGATATACAGACAGACAGAGCGACAGATAGATACAGATACATATCGATTGACACAAAGCTGTTGCTCATAACCAGGAGATGAATGGTGAAATCACATAGCTAAACTACAAACAAAAAGGAAGAATGAAATCCAGTTTACAAAGTGCGGTAAGCAGCCATAAGAAGAAAACAAATCCTACCATTTGCAATGACGTGGATGGAGCTAGACAGTCGTATGTTCAGAAAAATAGGTCAGGCGGAGAAAGACAATATCAAATGATATCACTCATGTGTGGAGTATAACAACAAAGAGAAACTGAAGGAAAAAAACAGCAGGAAACTCACAGAACCCGAGAGTTGACTAAAAGTTGCCAAAGGGAAAAGGACTGCACAGGGTGGTTCTGAAGGGAGGGATAAGTGTGGGGAGAAAGATTGGGGGCATTAGGATTACCATGTATATTGCGTGGGGTCGCGCGGGACATGGGGAGTGCTGTACAACACAGAGAAGACTAGTAGAGGTTATATAGCATCTTACTACTCCATGATTGACACCGACTGTACCGGTGTCTTTGAAGGGGTACATGCTGAAGGGGTTTAAAGCATCCAACTATGCTGATGGACAGCGACTTTAAGAGGTTTTTGCTGGTGGACTTGGATAAGGGTGAGCATAGTAAACATAATGTTCTTCACGTGATTGTAGATTAATGATAACAAAAAAAATTTTTTAAGTGCAATAAGGGCACAGCACTGAATCATCAGAATAAAAGGTCAGGCTCTGAGTGCTGCAAACAAAAGACACAGGGTTAAAAGAACGGATGAAAACTCAAGAAACCTACGTGCTTCCTTACAGGAGACTCACTTGAGATCCAAGGACAAAGACAAACTACAAGCTGAAGGTGTGGGGACAAGTACCCTACACGAGTGAAACTGAAAAACAAACAATCAAACAAATGGATTCTGTTTGAGCCCCCAGAGACAGTCAGTAGAAAATAGCACTATCTGGCCACCGTGAACTCTTTTTGTTTGTTTTCAGCAAGGCCCAGCCATAGATTTAGTGGTGGAGCAACGTCCTTCTCATTTTCTCTCACCTCAACAACTGGGTTGCTGAAATAATAAGAATCTGGGCCTTTGAAATCTGTGGGTTTTATGATCTTCACGAATGTGAAGTAATAACCACCTAAAGAGGGAAGTTTGGACACTCAAATAAACATGTCACTCCACAATACACTCTTAGCTCCCAACTGCTCCTGTCTAGAAATTGGTGTTCCTTTTTATTTGACCCTCCATCCTATCAGTGGTGTTCACATAGATGTCCTTCAAACATGGTGGTGAGCAAAGCAACAATTTTACGTTTCTGTCGTCCACAGGCCCAGAGGAAGGATACTTGTGGTCTTCAGGGAGCACTTAGTGAATGAATGTGGCTACATACAGACAGGAAGTGAGAAGGAGATGAAAGAGGACAGAGGATAGAGACACGGGTTCAAGTCCCTGCACAACCATTTCCTGGTTTTGTAGGTACACTCGGCCGACACGACCTGCAAGTGTCTCGGTGAACCCAGTGCTCTCCCTACAGCCTAATTACCTTGCAGGATTTTTGGAAGCATAATGTAGGAAAGTGACATAGGATATGTGGTTACCTGTTCTGTACACAAGGACAGATGGGCAGACAGAAAGATGATTGATTGATTGATTGATTGATAGACAGACAGATAGATAGATATAGGTTCATATCAATTAACACAAAGCTATTGCTCATAACCATGAGAGCAATGGTTGAAGCACATAGCAAACTACAAACGAATAAGAAGAATAAAATCCAGTTTAAAAAGTGCAGTAAGCTGCCATAAGAAGAAAACAAATCCTATCATTGGCAATAACTTGGATGGAGCTAGAGGGTATTATGCTCAGTCAAATAGGCCAGTCGGAGAAATACATGTACCAAATGATTTAACTCATGTGTGGAGTACGATAACAAAGAAAAACTGAAGGAAGAAACAGCAGCATATACACAGTACCCGAGAGTGGACTAACAGTTACCAAAGAGAAAGGGACTGGGTAGTGTTTGTGGGAAGGGATTGATAAGGGCGGGGAAAAAGAATGGGGGCATTAGGATTAGCATGAATAATGTGTAGGGTGAAGGGTCATTGGGAGGGCTATACAACACAGAGAAGACAGGTAGTGATTCTAGAGCATCTTACGTCACGCTGACGGACAGCGACTGAAACTGGGATTTGGCGAGGACTTGGTGAAGGGGTTAGACTAGTTAACATATTGTTCTGCATGTGATTGTATATTAATGAGAACAAAAAAAAATTTCAAAGTGCAGTAAGAGCCTAGCTATCAAATATCGGAATAAAAGTACAGGCTTTCACTGCTCCAATCAAAAGACACAGGGTTAGAAGAACTGATGAAAACTCAAGATCACCTAAGTGCTCCCTTACTGGAGACTCACTTGTGATCCAAGGACTCAGACAAACTAAAAGCTGAAGGGGCGGGAACAGGTACCCTATACAAGTGAATCTTTGAAACAAAGAAACAAATGGATTCTGTTTGAGACCCCAGAGACAGTCACTAGAAAATAGTCCTACCTAGCCACCGTGAATTCCTTTTGTTTGATATCAGCAGTGCCCAGGTATAGATTTAGTGGTACTGCAATGTCCTTCTCATTTTTCTCACATCAACAAATGAATTGCTCTAATAATATGCGTCTGGGCTTTTGAAATCACTGGGTTTTATGATATCCACGATTGTAAAGAAGTAATAACCACATAAAGAGGGAAGTTTGGACACTCAACCAAACACGTCTCTCCACAACACACACTTTGCTCCCAAATGCTCCTGTCTAGAAATAGGTGTTCCTTTTTATTTGTCCCTCCTCCTATCAGTGGTGAACATGCCAATGTCCCTCAAACATGGTGGTGAGTAAAGCACCAAGTATACTTTTCTGTCTACAACAGGCCCAGAGGAAGTATAATTGGGGTCTTCAGTGAGGACTTAGTCAATGAATGTGGCTAAATACAGTTAGCAAGCGAGAAGGAGGTTTAAGAGGACAGAGGACAGAGATACGGGTTCAAGTCCCTGCACCACCATTTACTGGTTTTGTAAGCACACGCGGCTGATTCGATCTGCAATTGTCTCAGTGAGCCCAGTGCTCTCCCTACGGCCTAGTGACCTTGCAATGTTTTTGAAAGCATAATGTAGGGAAGTGACATAGTTGATGTAGTTAACTGTACTGTACATAAGGATAGATGGACAGACAGAAGATTGTTTCATAGATAGACAGATAGATAGATGACAGATGATCGATAGATTATACACATGATAGAAGACAGGAAGCTAGATAGATGGATAGATAAATAGAGAGGATAGAGAGATAGAAAGAAGGATATATAGAAAGATAGATAGATATACAGACAGACAGAGCGATAGATAGATACAGATACATATCGATTGACACAAAGCTGTTGCTCATAACCAGGAGATGAATGGTGAAATCACATAGCTAAACTACAAACAAAAAGGAAGAATGAAATCCAGTTTACAAAGTGCAGTAAGCAGCCATAAGAAGAAAACAAATCCTACCATTTGCAATGACGTGGATGGAGCTAGACAGTCGTATGTTCAGAAAAATAGGTCAGGCGGAGAAAGACAATATCAAATGATATCACTCATGTGTGGAGTATAACAACAAAGAGAAACTGAAGGAAAAAAACAGCAGGATACTCACAGAACCCGAGAGTTGACTAAAAGTTGCCAAAGGGAAAAGGACTGCACAGGGTGGTTCTGAAGGGAGGGATAAGTGTGGGGAGAAAGACTGGGGGCATTAGGATTACCATGTATATTGCGTGGGGTCACGCGGGACATGGAGAGTGCTGTACAACACAGAGAAGACTAGTAGAGGTTATATAGCATCTTACTACTCCATGATTGACACCGACTGTACCGGTGTCTTTGAAGGGGTACATGCTGAAGGGGTTTAAAGCATCCAACTATGCTGATGGACAGCGACTTTAAGAGGTTTTTGCTGGTGGACTTGGATAAGGGGGAGCATAGTAAACATAATGTTCTTCACGTGATTGTAGATTAATGATAACAAAAAAAATTTTTTAAGTGCAATAAGGGCACAGCACTGAATCATCAGAATAAAAGGTCAGGCTCTGAGTGCTGCAAACAAAAGACACAGGGTTAAAAGAACGGATGAAAACTCAAGAAACCTACGTGCTTCCTTACAGGAGACTCACTTGAGATCCAAGGACAAAGACAAACTACAAGCTGAAGGTGTGGGGACAAGTACCCTACACGAGTGAAACTGAAAAACAAACAATCAAACAAATGGATTCTGTTTGAGCCCCCAGAGACAGTCAGTAGAAAATAGCACTATCTGGCCACCGTGAACTCTTTTTGTTTGTTTTCAGCAAGGCCCAGCCATAGATTTAGTGGTGGAGCAACGTCCTTCTCATTTTCTCTCACCTCAACAACTGGGTTGCTGAAATAATAAGAATCTGGGCCTTTGAAATCTGTGGGTTTTATGATCTTCACGAATGTGAAGTAATAACCACCTAAAGAGGGAAGTTTGGACACTCAAATAAACATGTCACTCCACAATACACTCTTAGCTCCCAACTGCTCCTGTCTAGAAATTGGTGTTCCTTTTTATTTGACCCTCCATCCTATCAGTGGTGTTCACATAGATGTCCTTCAAACATGGTGGTGAGCAAAGCAACAATTTTACGTTTCTGTCGTCCACAGGCCCAGAGGAAGGATACTTGTGGTCTTCAGGGAGCACTTAGTGAATGAATGTGGCTACATACAGACAGGAAGTGAGAAGGAGATGAAAGAGGACAGAGGATAGAGACACGGGTTCAAGTCCCTGCACAACCATTTCCTGGTTTTGTAGGTACACTCGGCCGACACGACCTGCAAGTGTCTCGGTGAACCCAGTGCTCTCCCTACAGCCTAATTACCTTGCAGGATTTTTGGAAGCATAATGTAGGAAAGTGACATAGGATATGTGGTTACCTGTTCTGTACACAAGGACAGATGGGCAGACAGAAAGATGATTGATTGATTGATTGATTGATAGACAGACAGATAGATAGATATAGGTTCATATCGATTAACACAAAGCTATTGCTCATAACCATGAGAGCAATGGTTGAAGCACATAGCAAACTACAAAAGAAAAAGAAGAATAAAATCCAGTTTAAAAAGTGCAGTAAGCTGCCATAAGAAGAAAACAAATCCTATCATTGGCAATAACTTGGATGGAGCTAGAGGGTATTATGCTCAGTCAAATAGGCCAGTCGGAGAAATACATGTACCAAATGATTTAACTCATGTGTGGAGTACGATAACAAAGAAAAACTGAAGGAAGAAACAGCAGCATATACACAGTACCCGAGAGTGGACTAACAGTTACCAAAGAGAAAGGGACTGGGTAGTGTTTGTGGGAAGGGATTGATAAGGGCGGGGAAAAAGAATGGGGGCATTATGATTAGCATGAATAATGTGTAGGGTGAAGGGTCATTGGGAGGGCTATACAACACAGAGAAGACAAGTAGTGATTCTAGAGCATCTTACGACACGCTGACGGACAGCGACTGAAACTGGCATTTGGCGAGGACTTGGTGAAGGGGTTAGACTAGTTAACATATTGTTCTGCATGTGATTGTATATTAATGAGAACAAAAAAAAATTTCAAAGTGCAGTAAGAGCCTAGCTATCAAATATCGGAATAAAAGTACAGGCTTTCACTGCTCCAATCAAAAGACACAGGGTTAGAAGAACTGATGAAAACTCAAGATCACCTAAGTGCTCCCTTACTGGAGACTCACTTGTGATCCAAGGACTCAGACAAACTAAAAGCTGAAGGGGCGGGGACAGGTACCCTATACAAGTGAATCTTTGAAACAAAGAAACAAATGGATTCTGTTTGAGACCCCAGAGACAGTCACTAGAAAATAGTCCTACCTAGCCACCGTGAATTCCTTTTGTTTGGTATCAGCAGTGCCCAGGTATAGATTTAGTGGTACTGCAATGTCCTTCTCATTTTTCTCACATCAACAAATGAATTGCTGTAATAATATGCGTCTGGGCTTTTGAAATCACTGGGTTTTATGATATCCACGATTGTAAAGAAGTAATAACCACATAAAGAGGGAAGTTTGGACACTCAACCAAACACGTCTCTCCACAACACACACTTTGCTCCCAAATGCTCCTGTCTAGAAATAGGTGTTCCTTTTTATTTGTCCCTCCTCCTATCAGTGGTGAACATGCCAATGTCCCTCAAACATGGTTGTGAGTAAAGCACCAAGTATACTTTTCTGTCTACAACTGGCCCAGAGGAAGTATAATTGGGGTCTTCAGTGAGGACTTAGTCAATGAATGTGGCTAAATACAGTTAGCAAGCGAGAAGGAGGTTTAAGAGGACAGAGGACAGAGATACGGGTTCAAGTCCCTGCACCACCATTTACTGGTTTTGTAAGCACACGCGGCTGATTCGATCTGCAATTGTCTCAGTGAGCCCAGTGCTCTCCCTACGGCCTAGTGACCTTGCAATGTTTTTGAAAGCATAATGTAGGGAAGTGACATAGTTGATGTAGTTAACTGTTCTGTACATAAGGATAGATGGACAGACAGAAGATTGTTTCATAGATAGACAGATAGATAGATGACAGATGATCGATAGATTATACACGTGATAGAAGACAGGAAGCTAGATAGATGGATAGATAAATAGAGAGGATAGAGAGATAGAAAGAAGGATATATAGAAAGATAGATAGATATACAGACAGACAGAGCGACAGATAGATACAGATACATATCGATTGACACAAAGCTGTTGCTCATAACCAGGAGATGAATGGTGAAATCACATAGCTAAACTACAAACAAAAAGGAAGAATGAAATCCAGTTTACAAAGTGCGGTAAGCAGCCATAAGAAGAAAACAAATCCTACCATTTGCAATGACGTGGATGGAGCTAGACAGTCGTATGTTCAGAAAAATAGGTCAGGCGGAGAAAGACAATATCAAATGATATCACTCATGTGTGGAGTATAACAACAAAGAGAAACTGAAGGAAAAAAACAGCAGGAAACTCACAGAACCCGAGAGTTGACTAAAAGTTGCCAAAGGGAAAAGGACTGCACAGGGTGGTTCTGAAGGGAGGGATAAGTGTGGGGAGAAAGATTGGGGGCATTAGGATTACCATGTATATTGCGTGGGGTCGCGCGGGACATGGGGAGTGCTGTACAACACAGAGAAGACTAGTAGAGGTTATATAGCATCTTACTACTCCATGATTGACACCGACTGTACCGGTGTCTTTGAAGGGGTACATGCTGAAGGGGTTTAAAGCATCCAACTATGCTGATGGACAGCGACTTTAAGAGGTTTTTGCTGGTGGACTTGGATAAGGGGGAGCATAGTAAACATAATGTTCTTCACGTGATTGTAGATTAATGATAACAAAAAAAATTTTTTAAGTGCAATAAGGGCACAGCACTGAATCATCAGAATAAAAGGTCAGGCTCTGAGTGCTGCAAACAAAAGACACAGGGTTAAAAGAACGGATGAAAACTCAAGAAACCTACGTGCTTCCTTACAGGAGACTCACTTGAGATCCAAGGACAAAGACAAACTACAAGCTGAAGGTGTGGGGACAAGTACCCTACACGAGTGAAACTGAAAAACAAACAATCAAACAAATGGATTCTGTTTGAGCCCCCAGAGACAGTCAGTAGAAAATAGCACTATCTGGCCACCGTGAACTCTTTTTGTTTGTTTTCAGCAAGGCCCAGCCATAGATTTAGTGGTGGAGCAACGTCCTTCTCATTTTCTCTCACCTCAACAACTGGGTTGCTGAAATAATAAGAATCTGGGCCTTTGAAATCTGTGGGTTTTATGATCTTCACGAATGTGAAGTAATAACCACCTAAAGAGGGAAGTTTGGACACTCAAATAAACATGTCACTCCACAATACACTCTTAGCTCCCAACTGCTCCTGTCTAGAAATTGGTGTTCCTTTTTATTTGACCCTCCATCCTATCAGTGGTGTTCACATAGATGTCCTTCAAACATGGTGGTGAGCAAAGCCACAATTTTACGTTTCTGTCGTCCACAGGCCCAGAGGAAGGATACTTGTGGTCTTCAGGGAGCACATAGTGAATGAATGTGGCTATATACAGACAGGAAGTGAGAAGGAGATGAAAGAGGACAGAGGATAGAGACACGGGTTCAAGTCCCTGCACAACCATTTCCTGGTTTTGTAGGTACACTCGGCCGACACGACCTGCAAGTGTCTCGGTGAACACAGTGCTCTCCCTACAGCCTAGTTACCTAGCAGGATTTTTGGAAGCATAATTTAGGAAAGTGACATAGGATATGTGGTTACCAGTTCTGTATACAAGGACAGATGGGCAGACAGAAAGTTGATTGATTGATTGATTGATTGACTGATAGACAGACAGATAGATAGATATAGGTTCATATCGATTAACACAAAGCTATTGCTCATAACCATGAGATCAATGGTTGAAGCACATAGCAAACTACAAACGAAAAAGAAGAATAAAATCCAGTTTAAAAAGTGCAGTAAGCAGCCATAAGAAGAAAACAAATCCTATCATTGGCAATAACTTGGATGGAGCTAGAGGGTATTATGCTCAGTCAAATAGGCCAGTCGGAGAAATACATGTACCAAATGATTTAACTCATGTGTGGAGTACGATAACAAAGAAAAACTGAAGGAAGAAACAGCAGCATATACACAGTACCCGAGAGTGGACTAAGAGTTAAAAAAAAGAAAGGGACTGGGTAGTGTTTGTGGGAAGGGATTGATAAGGGCGGGGAAAAAGAATGGGGGCATTAGGATTAGCATGAAAAATGTGTAGGGTGAAGGGTCATTGGGAGGGCTATACAACACAGAGAAGACAAGTAGTGATTCTAGAGCATCTTACGACACGCTGACGGACAGCGACTGAAACTGGGATTTGGCGAGGACTTGGTGAAGGGGTTAGACTAGTTAACATATTGTTCTGCATGTGATTGTATATTAATGAGAACAAAAAAAATTTCAAAGTGCAGTAAGAGCCTAGCTATCAAATATCGGAATAAAAGTACAGGCTTTCACTGCTCCAATCAAAAGACACAGGGTTAGAAGAACTGATGAAAACTCAAGATCACCTAAGTGCTCCCTTACTGGAGACTCACTTGTGATCCAAGGACTCAGACAAACTAAAAGCTGAAGGGGCGGGGACAGGTACCCTATACAAGTGAATCTTTGAAACAAAGAAACAAATGGATTCTGTTTGAGACCCCAGAGACAGTCACTAGAAAATAGTCCTACCTAGCCACCGTGAATTCCTTTTGTTTGGTATCAGCAGTGCCCAGGTATAGATTTAGTGGTACTGCAATGTCCTTCTCATTTTTCTCACATCAACAAATGAATTGCTGTAATAATATGCGTCTGGGCTTTTGAAATCACTGGGTTTTATGATATCCACGATTGTAAAGAAGTAATAACCACATAAAGAGGGAAGTTTGGACACTCAACCAAACACGTCTCTCCACAACACACACTTTGCTCCCAAATGCTTCTGTCTAGAAATAGGTGTTCCTTTTTATTTGTCCCTCCTCCTATCAGTGGTGAACATGCCAATGTCCCTCAAACATGGTGGTGAGTAAAGCACCAAGTATACTTTTCTGTCTACAACAGGCCCAGAGGAAGTATAATTGGGGTCTTCAGTGAGGACTTAGTCAATGAATGTGGCTAAATACAGTTAGCAAGCGAGAAGGAGGTTTAAGAGGACAGAGGACAGAGATACGGGTTCAAGTCCCTGCACCACCATTTACTGGTTTTGTAAGCACACGCGGCTGATTCGATCTGCAATTGTCTCAGTGAGCCCAGTGCTCTCCCTACGGCCTAGTGACCTTGCAATGTTTTTGAAAGCATAATGTAGGGAAGTGACATAGTTGATGTAGTTAACTGTTCTGTACATAAGGATAGATGGACAGACAGAAAGAAGATTGTTTCATAGATAGACAGATAGATAGATGACAGATGATCGATAGATTATACACATGATAGAAGACAGGAAGCTAGATAGATGGATAGATAAATAGAGAGGATAGAGAGATAGAAAGAAGGATATATAGAAAGATAGATAGATATACAGACAGACAGAGCGATAGATAGATACAGATACATATCGATTGACACAAAGCTGTTGCTCATAACCAGGAGATGAATGGTGAAATCACATAGCTAAACTACAAACAAAAAGGAAGAATGAAATCCAGTTTACTAAGTGCAGTAAGCAGCCATAAGAAGAAAACAAATCCTACCATTCGCAATGACGTGGATGGAGCTAGACAGTAGTATGTTCAGAAAAATAGGTCAGGCGGAGAAAGACAATATCAAATGATATCACTCATGTGTGGAGTATAACAACAAAGAGAAACTGAAGGAAAAAAACAGCAGGATACTCACAGAACCCGAGAGTTGACTAAAAGTTGCCAAAGGGAAAAGGACTGCACAGGGTGGTTCTGAAGGGAGGGATAAGTGTGGGAGAAAGATTGGGGGCATTAGGATTACCATGTATATTGCGTGGGGTCGCGCGGGACATGGAGAGTGCTGTACAACACAGAGAAGACTAGTAGAGGTTATATAGCATCTTACTACTCCATGATTGACACCGACTGTACCGGTGTCTTTGAAGGGGTACATGCTGAAGGGGTTTAAAGCATCCAACTATGCTGATGGACAGCGACTTTAAGAGGTTTTTGCTGGTGGACTTGGATAAGGGGGAGCATAGTAAACATAATGTTCTTCACGTGATTGTAGATTAATGATAACAAAAAATATTTTTTAAGTGCAATAAGGGCACAGCACTGAATCATCAGAATAAAAAGTCAGGCTCTGAGTGCTGCAAACAAAAGACACAGGGTTAAAAGAATGGATGAAAACTCAAGAAACCTACGTGCTTCCTTACAGGAGACTCACTTGAGATCCAAGGACAAAGACAAACTACAAGCTGAAGGTGTGGGGACAAGTACCCTACACGAGTGAAACTGAAAAACAAACAATCAAACAAATGGATTCTGTTTGAGTCCCCAGAGACAGTCAGTAGAAAATAGCACTATCTGGCCACCGTGAACTCTTTTTGTTTGTTTTCAGCAAGGCCCAGCCATAGATTTAGTGGTGGAGCAACGTCCTTCTCATTTTCTCTCACCTCAACAACTGTGTTGCTGAAATAATAAGAATCTCGGCCTTTTAAATCTGTGGGTTTTATGATCTTCACGAATGTGAAGTAATAACCACCTAAAGAGGGAAGTTTGGACACTCAAATAAACATGTCACTCCACAATACACTCTTAGCTCCCAACTGCTCCTGTCTAGAAATTGGTGTTCCTTTTTATTTGACCCTCCATCCTATCAGTGGTGTTCACATAGATGTCCTTCAAACATGGTGGTGAGCAAAGCAACAATTTTACGTTTCTGTCGTCCACAGGCCCAGAGGAAGGATACTTGTGGTCTTCAGGGAGCACTTAGTGAATGAATGTGGCTATATACAGACAGGAAGTGAGAAGGAGATGAAAGAGGACAGAGGATAGAGACACGGGTTCAAGTCCCTGCACAACCATTTCCTGGTTTTGTAGGTACACTCGGCCGACACGACCTGCAAGTGTCTCGGTGAACACAGTGCTCTCCCTACAGCCTAGTTACCTTGCAGGATTTTTGGAAGCATAATGTAGGAAAGTGACATAGGATATGTGGTTACCTGTTCTGTACACAAGGACAGATGGGCAGACAGAAAGATGATTGATTGATTGATTGATTGATTGATAGACAGACAGATAGATAGATATAGGTTCATATCGATTAACACAAAGCTCTTTCTCATTACCATGAGAGCAATGGTTGAAGCACATAGCAAACTACAAACGAAAAAGAAGAATAAAATCCAGTTTAAAAAGTGCAGTAAGCTGCCATAAGAAGAAAACAAATCCTATCATTGGCAATAACTTGGATGGAGCTAGAGGGTATTATGCTCAGTCAAATAGGCCAGTCGGAGAAATACATGTACCAAATGATTTAACTCATGTGTGGAGTACGATAACAAAGAAAAACTGAAGGAAGAAACAGCAGCATATACACAGTACCCGAGAGTGGACTAAGAGTTACCAAAGAGAAAGGGACTGGGTAGTGTTTGTGGGAAGGGATTGATAAGGGCGGGGATAAAGAATGGGGGCATTAGGATTAGCATGAATAATGTGTAGGGTGAAGGGTCATTGGGAGGGCTATACAACACAGAGAAGACAAGTAGTGATTCTAGAGCATCTTACGACACGCTGACGGACAGCGACTGAAACTGGGATTTGGCGAGGACTTGGTGAAGGGGTTAGACTAGTTAACATATTGTTCTGCATGTGATTGTATATTAATGAGAACAAAAAAAATTTCAAAGTGCAGTAAGAGCCTAGCTATCAAATATCGGAATAAAAGTACAGGCTTTCACTGCTCCAATCAAAAGACACAGGGTTAGAAGAACTGATGATAACTCAAGATCACCTAAGTGCTCCCTTACTGGAGACTCACTTGTGATCCAAGGACTCAGACAAACTACAAGCTGAAGGGGCGTGGACAGGCACCCTATACAAGTGAATCTTTGAAACAAAGAAACAAATGGATTCTGTTTGAGACCCCAGAGACAGTCACTAGAAAATAGTCCTACCTAGCCACCGTGAATTCCTTTTGTTTGGTATCAGCAGTGCCCAGGTATAGATTTAGTGGTACTGCAATGTCCTTCTCATTTTTCTCACATCAACAAATGAATTGCTGTAATAATATGCGTCTGGGCTTTTGAAATCACTGGGTTTTATGATATCCACGATTGTAAACAAGTAATAACCACATAAAGAGGGAAGTTTGGACACTCAACCAAACACGTCTCTCCACAACACACACTTTGCTCCCAAATGCTCCTGTCTAGAAATAGGTGTTCCTTTTTATTTGTCCCTCCTCCTATCAGTGGTGAACATGCCAATGTCCCTCAAACATGGTGGTGAGTAAAGCACCAAGTATACTTTTCTGTCTACAACAGGCCCAGAGGAAGTATAATTGGGGTCTTCAGTGAGGACTTAGTCAATGAATGTGGCTAAATACAGTTAGCAAGCGAGAAGGAGGTTTAAGAGGACAGAGGACAGAGATACGGGTTCAAGTCCCTGCACCACCATTTACTGGTTTTGTAAGCACACGCGGCTGATTCGATCTGCAATTGTCTCAGTGAGCCCAGTGCTCTCCCTACGGCCTAGTGACCTTGCAATGTTTTTGAAAGCATAATGTAGGGAAGTGACATAGTTGATGTAGTTAACTGTTCTGTACATAAGGATAGATGGACAGACAGAAAGAAGATTGTTTCATAGATAGACAGATAGATAGATGACAGATGATCGATAGATTATACACATGATAGAAGACAGGAAGCTAGATAGATGGATAGATAAATAGAGAGGATAGAGAGATAGAAAGAAGGATATATAGAAAGATAGATAGATATACAGACAGACAGAGCGACAGATAGATACAGATACATATCGATTGACACAAAGCTGTTGCTCATAACCAGGAGATGAATGGTGAAATCACATAGCTAAACTACAAACAAAAAGGAAGAATGAAATCCAGTTTACAAAGTGCGGTAAGCAGCCATAAGAAGAAAACAAATCCTACCATTTGCAATGACGTGGATGGAGCTAGACAGTCGTATGTTCAGAAAAATAGGTCAGGCGGAGAAAGACAATATCAAATGATATCACTCATGTGTGGAGTATAACAACAAAGAGAAACTGAAGGAAAAAAACAGCAGGAAACTCACAGAACCCGAGAGTTGACTAAAAGTTGCCAAAGGGAAAAGGACTGCACAGGGTGGTTCTGAAGGGAGGGATAAGTGTGGGGAGAAAGATTGGGGGCATTAGGATTACCATGTATATTGCGTGGGGTCGCGCGGGACATGGGGAGTGCTGTACAACACAGAGAAGACTAGTAGAGGTTATATAGCATCTTACTACTCCATGATTGACACCGACTGTACCGGTGTCTTTGAAGGGGTACATGCTGAAGGGGTTTAAAGCATCCAACTATGCTGATGGACAGCGACTTTAAGAGGTTTTTGCTGGTGGACTTGGATAAGGGTGAGCATAGTAAACATAATGTTCTTCACGTGATTGTAGATTAATGATAACAAAAAAAATTTTTTAAGTGCAATAAGGGCACAGCACTGAATCATCAGAATAAAAGGTCAGGCTCTGAGTGCTGCAAACAAAAGACACAGGGTTAAAAGAACGGATGAAAACTCAAGAAACCTACGTGCTTCCTTACAGGAGACTCACTTGAGATCCAAGGACAAAGACAAACTACAAGCTGAAGGTGTGGGGACAAGTACCCTACACGAGTGAAACTGAAAAACAAACAATCAAACAAATGGAATCTGTTTGAGCCCCCAGAGACAGTCAGTAGAAAATAGCACTATCTGGCCACCGTGAACTCTTTTTGTTTGTTTTCAGCAAGGCCCAGCCATAGATTTAGTGGTGGAGCAACGTCCTTCTCATTTTCTCTCACCTCAACAACAGGGTTGCTGAAATAATAAGAATCTGGGCCTTTGAAATCTGTGGGTTTTATGATCTTCACGAATGTGAAGTAATAACCACCTAAAGAGGGAAGTTTGGACACTCAAATAAACATGTCACTCCACAATACACTCTTAGCTCCCAACTGCTCCTGTCTAGAAATTGGTGTTCCTTTTTATTTGACCCTCCATCCTATCAGTGGTGTTCACATAGATGTCCTTCAAACATGGTGGTGAGCAAAGCAACAATTTTACGTTTCTGTCGTCCACAGGCCCAGAGGAAGGATACTTGTGGTCTTCAGGGAGCACTTAGTGAATGAATGTGGCTACATACAGACAGGAAGTGAGAAGGAGATGAAAGAGGACAGAGGATAGAGACACGGGTTCAAGTCCCTGCACAACCATTTCCTGGTTTTGTAGGTACACTCGGCCGACACGACCTGCAAGTGTCTCGGTGAACCCAGTGCTCTCCCTACAGCCTAATTACCTTGCAGGATTTTTGGAAGCATAATGTAGGAAAGTGACATAGGATATGTGGTTACCTGTTCTGTACACAAGGACAGATGGGCAGACAGAAAGATGATTGATTGATTGATTGATTGATAGACAGACAGATAGATAGATATAGGTTCATATCAATTAACACAAAGCTATTGCTCATAACCATGAGAGCAATGGTTGAAGCACATAGCAAACTACAAACGAATAAGAAGAATAAAATCCAGTTTAAAAAGTGCAGTAAGCTGCCATAAGAAGAAAACAAATCCTATCATTGGCAATAACTTGGATGGAGCTAGAGGGTATTATGCTCAGTCAAATAGGCCAGTCGGAGAAATACATGTACCAAATGATTTAACTCATGTGTGGAGTACGATAACAAAGAAAAACTGAAGGAAGAAACAGCAGCATATACACAGTACCCGAGAGTGGACTAACAGTTACCAAAGAGAAAGGGACTGGGTAGTGTTTGTGGGAAGGGATTGATAAGGGCGGGGAAAAAGAATGGGGGCATTAGGATTAGCATGAATAATGTGTAGGGTGAAGGGTCATTGGGAGGGCTATACAACACAGAGAAGACAGGTAGTGATTCTAGAGCATCTTACGTCACGCTGACGGACAGCGACTGAAACTGGGATTTGGCGAGGACTTGGTGAAGGGGTTAGACTAGTTAACATATTGTTCTGCATGTGATTGTATATTAATGAGAACAAAAAAAAATTTCAAAGTGCAGTAAGAGCCTAGCTATCAAATATCGGAATAAAAGTACAGGCTTTCACTGCTCCAATCAAAAGACACAGGGTTAGAAGAACTGATGAAAACTCAAGATCACCTAAGTGCTCCCTTACTGGAGACTCACTTGTGATCCAAGGACTCAGACAAACTAAAAGCTGAAGGGGCGGGGACAGGTACCCTATACAAGTGAATCTTTGAAACAAAGAAACAAATGGATTCTGTTTGAGACCCCAGAGACAGTCACTAGAAAATAGTCCTACCTAGCCACCGTGAATTCCTTTTGTTTGATATCAGCAGTGCCCAGGTATAGATTTAGTGGTACTGCAATGTCCTTCTCATTTTTCTCACATCAACAAATGAATTGCTCTAATAATATGCGTCTGGGCTTTTGAAATCACTGGGTTTTATGATATCCACGATTGTAAAGAAGTAATAACCACATAAAGAGGGAAGTTTGGACACTCAACCAAACACGTCTCTCCACAACACACACTTTGCTCCCAAATGCTCCTGTCTAGAAATAGGTGTTCCTTTTTATTTGTCCCTCCTCCTATCAGTGGTGAACATGCCAATGTCCCTCAAACATGGTGGTGAGTAAAGCACCAAGTATACTTTTCTGTCTACAACAGGCCCAGAGGAAGTATAATTGGGGTCTTCAGTGAGGACTTAGTCAATGAATGTGGCTAAATACAGTTAGCAAGCGAGAAGGAGGTTTAAGAGGACAGAGGACAGAGATACGGGTTCAAGTCCCTGCACCACCATTTACTGGTTTTGTAAGCACACGCGGCTGATTCGATCTGCAATTGTCTCAGTGAGCCCAGTGCTCTCCCTACGGCCTAGTGACCTTGCAATGTTTTTGAAAGCATAATGTAGGGAAGTGACATAGTTGATGTAGTTAACTGTACTGTACATAAGGATAGATGGACAGACAGAAGATTGTTTCATAGATAGACAGATAGATAGATGACAGATGATCGATAGATTATACACATGATAGAAGACAGGAAGCTAGATAGATGGATAGATAAATAGAGAGGATAGAGAGATAGAAAGAAGGATATATAGAAAGATAGATAGATATACAGACAGACAGAGCGATAGATAGATACAGATACATATCGATTGACACAAAGCTGTTGCTCATAACCAGGAGATGAATGGTGAAATCACATAGCTAAACTACAAACAAAAAGGAAGAATGAAATCCAGTTTACAAAGTGCAGTAAGCAGCCATAAGAAGAAAACAAATCCTACCATTTGCAATGACGTGGATGGAGCTAGACAGTCGTATGTTCAGAAAAATAGGTCAGGCGGAGAAAGACAATATCAAATGATATCACTCATGTGTGGAGTATAACAACAAAGAGAAACTGAAGGAAAAAAACAGCAGGATACTCACAGAACCCGAGAGTTGACTAAAAGTTGCCAAAGGGAAAAGGACTGCACAGGGTGGTTCTGAAGGGAGGGATAAGTGTGGGGAGAAAGACTGGGGGCATTAGGATTACCATGTATATTGCGTGGGGTCACGCGGGACATGGAGAGTGCTGTACAACACAGAGAAGACTAGTAGAGGTTATATAGCATCTTACTACTCCATGATTGACACCGACTGTACCGGTGTCTTTGAAGGGGTACATGCTGAAGGGGTTTAAAGCATCCAACTATGCTGATGGACAGCGACTTTAAGAGGTTTTTGCTGGTGGACTTGGATAAGGGGGAGCATAGTAAACATAATGTTCTTCACGTGATTGTAGATTAATGATAACAAAAAAAATTTTTTAAGTGCAATAAGGGCACAGCACTGAATCATCAGAATAAAAGGTCAGGCTCTGAGTGCTGCAAACAAAAGACACAGGGTTAAAAGAACGGATGAAAACTCAAGAAACCTACGTGCTTCCTTACAGGAGACTCACTTGAGATCCAAGGACAAAGACAAACTACAAGCTGAAGGTGTGGGGACAAGTACCCTACACGAGTGAAACTGAAAAACAAACAATCAAACAAATGGATTCTGTTTGAGCCCCCAGAGACAGTCAGTAGAAAATAGCACTATCTGGCCACCGTGAACTCTTTTTGTTTGTTTTCAGCAAGGCCCAGCCATAGATTTAGTGGTGGAGCAACGTCCTTCTCATTTTCTCTCACCTCAACAACTGGGTTGCTGAAATAATAAGAATCTGGGCCTTTGAAATCTGTGGGTTTTATGATCTTCACGAATGTGAAGTAATAACCACCTAAAGAGGGAAGTTTGGACACTCAAATAAACATGTCACTCCACAATACACTCTTAGCTCCCAACTGCTCCTGTCTAGAAATTGGTGTTCCTTTTTATTTGACCCTCCATCCTATCAGTGGTGTTCACATAGATGTCCTTCAAACATGGTGGTGAGCAAAGCAACAATTTTACGTTTCTGTCGTCCACAGGCCCAGAGGAAGGATACTTGTGGTCTTCAGGGAGCACTTAGTGAATGAATGTGGCTACATACAGACAGGAAGTGAGAAGGAGATGAAAGAGGACAGAGGATAGAGACACGGGTTCAAGTCCCTGCACAACCATTTCCTGGTTTTGTAGGTACACTCGGCCGACACGACATGCAAGTGTCTCGGTGAACCCAGTGCTCTCCCTACAGCCTAATTACCTTGCAGGATTTTTGGAAGCATAATGTAGGAAAGTGACATAGGATATGTGGTTACCTGTTCTGTACACAAGGACAGATGGGCAGACAGAAAGATGATTGATTGATTGATTGATTGATAGACAGACAGATAGATAGATATAGGTTCATATCGATTAACACAAAGCTATTGCTCATAACCATGAGAGCAATGGTTGAAGCACATAGCAAACTACAAAAGAAAAAGAAGAATAAAATCCAGTTTAAAAAGTGCAGTAAGCTGCCATAAGAAGAAAACAAATCCTATCATTGGCAATAACTTGGATGGAGCTAGAGGGTATTATGCTCAGTCAAATAGGCCAGTCGGAGAAATACATGTACCAAATGATTTAACTCATGTGTGGAGTACGATAACAAAGAAAAACTGAAGGAAGAAACAGCAGCATATACACAGTACCCGAGAGTGGACTAACAGTTACCAAAGAGAAAGGGACTGGGTAGTGTTTGTGGGAAGGGATTGATAAGGGCGGGGAAAAAGAATGGGGGCATTATGATTAGCATGAATAATGTGTAGGGTGAAGGGTCATTGGGAGGGCTATACAACACAGAGAAGACAAGTAGTGATTCTAGAGCATCTTACGACACGCTGACGGACAGCGACTGAAACTGGCATTTGGCGAGGACTTGGTGAAGGGGTTAGACTAGTTAACATATTGTTCTGCATGTGATTGTATATTAATGAGAACAAAAAAAAATTTCAAAGTGCAGTAAGAGCCTAGCTATCAAATATCGGAATAAAAGTACAGGCTTTCACTGCTCCAATCAAAAGACACAGGGTTAGAAGAACTGATGAAAACTCAAGATCACCTAAGTGCTCCCTTACTGGAGACTCACTTGTGATCCAAGGACTCAGACAAACTAAAAGCTGAAGGGGCGGGGACAGGTACCCTATACAAGTGAATCTTTGAAACAAAGAAACAAATGGATTCTGTTTGAGACCCCAGAGACAGTCACTAGAAAATAGTCCTACCTAGCCACCGTGAATTCCTTTTGTTTGGTATCAGCAGTGCCCAGGTATAGATTTAGTGGTACTGCAATGTCCTTCTCATTTTTCTCACATCAACAAATGAATTGCTGTAATAATATGCGTCTGGGCTTTTGAAATCACTGGGTTTTATGATATCCACGATTGTAAAGAAGTAATAACCACATAAAGAGGGAAGTTTGGACACTCAACCAAACACGTCTCTCCACAACACACACTTTGCTCCCAAATGCTCCTGTCTAGAAATAGGTGTTCCTTTTTATTTGTCCCTCCTCCTATCAGTGGTGAACATGCCAATGTCCCTCAAACATGGTGGTGAGTAAAGCACCAAGTATACTTTTCTGTCTACAACAGGCCCAGAGGAATTATAATTGGGGTCTTCAGTGAGGACTTAGTCAATGAATGTGGCTAAATACAGTTAGCAAGCGAGAAGGAGGTTTAAGAGGACAGAGGACAGAGATACGGGTTCAAGTCCCTGCACCACCATTTACTGGTTTTGTAAGCACACGCGGCTGATTCGATCTGCAATTGTCTCAGTGAGCCCAGTGCTCTCCCTACGGCCTAGTGACCTTGCAATGTTTTTGAAAGCATAATGTAGGGAAGTGACATAGTTGATGTAGTTAACTGTTCTGTACATAAGGATAGATGGACAGACAGAAGATTGTTTCATAGATAGACAGATAGATAGATGACAGATGATCGATAGATTATACACGTGATAGAAGACAGGAAGCTAGATAGATGGATAGATAAATAGAGAGGATAGAGAGATAGAAAGAAGGATATATAGAAAGATAGATAGATATACAGACAGACAGAGCGACAGATAGATACAGATACATATCGATTGACACAAAGCTGTTGCTCATAACCAGGAGATGAATGGTGAAATCACATAGCTAAACTACAAACAAAAAGGAAGAATGAAATCCAGTTTACAAAGTGCGGTAAGCAGCCATAAGAAGAAAACAAATCCTACCATTTGCAATGACGTGGATGGAGCTAGACAGTCGTATGTTCAGAAAAATAGGTCAGGCGGAGAAAGACAATATCAAATGATATCACTCATGTGTGGAGTATAACAACAAAGAGAAACTGAAGGAAAAAAACAGCAGGAAACTCACAGAACCCGAGAGTTGACTAAAAGTTGCCAAAGGGAAAAGGACTGCACAGGGTGGTTCTGAAGGGAGGGATAAGTGTGGGGAGAAAGATTGGGGGCATTAGGATTACCATGTATATTGCGTGGGGTCGCGCGGGACATGGGGAGTGCTGTACAACACAGAGAAGACTAGTAGAGGTTATATAGCATCTTACTACTCCATGATTGACACCGACTGTACCGGTGTCTTTGAAGGGGTACATGCTGAAGGGGTTTAAAGCATCCAACTATGCTGATGGACAGCGACTTTAAGAGGTTTTTGCTGGTGGACTTGGATAAGGGGGAGCATAGTAAACATAATGTTCTTCACGTGATTGTAGATTAATGATAACAAAAAAAATTTTTTAAGTGCAATAAGGGCACAGCACTGAATCATCAGAATAAAAGGTCAGGCTCTGAGTGCTGCAAACAAAAGACACAGGGTTAAAAGAACGGATGAAAACTCAAGAAACCTACGTGCTTCCTTACAGGAGACTCACTTGAGATCCAAGGACAAAGACAAACTACAAGCTGAAGGTGTGGGGACAAGTACCCTACACGAGTGAAACTGAAAAACAAACAATCAAACAAATGGATTCTGTTTGAGCCCCCAGAGACAGTCAGTAGAAAATAGCACTATCTGGCCACCGTGAACTCTTTTTGTTTGTTTTCAGCAAGGCCCAGCCATAGATTTAGTGGTGGAGCAACGTCCTTCTCATTTTCTCTCACCTCAACAACTGGGTTGCTGAAATAATAAGAATCTGGGCCTTTGAAATCTGTGGGTTTTATGATCTTCACGAATGTGAAGTAATAACCACCTAAAGAGGGAAGTTTGGACACTCAAATAAACATGTCACTCCACAATACACTCTTAGCTCCCAACTGCTCCTGTCTAGAAATTGGTGTTCCTTTTTATTTGACCCTCCATCCTATCAGTGGTGTTCACATAGATGTCCTTCAAACATGGTGGTGAGCAAAGCAACAATTTTACGTTTCTGTCGTCCACAGGCCCAGAGGAAGGATACTTGTGGTCTTCAGGGAGCACTTAGTGAATGAATGTGGCTACATACAGACAGGAAGTGAGAAGGAGATGAAAGAGGACAGAGGATAGAGACACGGGTTCAAGTCCCTGCACAACCATTTCCTGGTTTTGTAGGTACACTCGGCCGACACGACCTGCAAGTGTCTCGGTGAACCCAGTGCTCTCCCTACAGCCTAATTACCTTGCAGGATTTTTGGAAGCATAATGTAGGAAAGTGACATAGGATATGTGGTTACCTGTTCTGTACACAAGGACAGATGGGCAGACAGAAAGATGATTGATTGTTTGATTGATTGATAGACAGACAGATAGATAGATATAGGTTCATATCAATTAACACAAAGCTATTGCTCATAACCATGAGAGCAATGGTTGAAGCACATAGCAAACTACAAACGAATAAGAAGAATAAAATCCAGTTTAAAAAGTGCAGTAAGCTGCCATAAGAAGAAAACAAATCCTATCATTGGCAATAACTTGGATGGAGCTAGAGGGTATTATGCTCAGTCAAATAGGCCAGTCGGAGAAATACATGTACCAAATGATTTAACTCATGTGTGGAGTACGATAACAAAGAAAAACTGAAGGAAGAAACAGCAGCATATACACAGTACCCGAGAGTGGACTAAGAGTTACCAAAGAGAAAGGGACTGGGTAGTGTTTGTGGGAAGGGATTGATAAGGGCGGGGAAAAATAATGGGGGCATTAGGATTAGCATGAATAATGTGTAGGGTGAAGGGTCATTGGGAGGGCTATACAACACAGAGAAGACAGGTAGTGATTCTAGAGCATCTTACGTCACGCTGACGGACAGCGACTGAAACTGGGATTTGGCGAGGACTTGGTGAAGGGGTTAGACTAGTTAACATATTGTTCTGCATGTGATTGTATATTAATGAGAACAAAAAAAAATTTCAAAGTGCAGTAAGAGCCTAGCTATCAAATATCGGAATAAAAGTACAGGCTTTCACTGCTCCAATCAAAAGACACAGGGTTAGAAGAACTGATGAAAACTCAAGATCACCTAAGTGCTCCCTTACTGGAGACTCACTTGTGATCCAAGGACTCAGACAAACTAAAAGCTGAAGGGGCGGGGACAGGTACCCTATACAAGTGAATCTTTGAAACAAAGAAACAAATGGATTCTGTTTGAGACCCCAGAGACAGTCACTAGAAAATAGTCCTACCTAGCCACCGTGAATTCCTTTTGTTTGGTATCAGCAGTGCCCAGGTATAGATTTAGTGGTACTGCAATGTCCTTCTCATTTTTCTCACATCAACAAATGAATTGCTGTAATAATATGCGTCTGGGCTTTTGAAATCACTGGGTTTTATGATATCCACGATTGTAAAGAAGTAATAACCACATAAAGAGGGAAGTTTGGACACTCAACCAAACACGTCTCTCCACAACACACACTTTGCTCCCAAATGCTCCTGTCTAGAAATAGGTGTTCCTTTTTATTTGTCCCTCCTCCTATCAGTGGTGAACATGCCAATGTCCCTCAAACATGGTGGTGAGTAAAGCACCAAGTATACTTTTCTGTCTACAACAGGCCCAGAGGAAGTATAATTGGGGTCTTCAGTGAGGACTTAGTCAATGAATGTGGCTAAATACAGTTAGCAAGCGAGAAGGAGGTTTAAGAGGACAGAGGACAGAGATACGGGTTCAAGTCCCTGCACCACCATTTACTGGTTTTGTAAGCACACGCGGCTGATTCGATCTGCAATTGTCTCAGTGAGCCCAGTGCTCTCCCTACGGCCTAGTGACCTTGCAATGTTTTTGAAAGCATAATGTAGGGAAGTGACATAGTTGATGTAGTTAACTGTACTGTACATAAGGATAGATGGACAGACAGAAGATTGTTTCATAGATAGACAGATAGATAGATGACAGATGATCGATAGATTATACACATGATAGAAGACAGGAAGCTAGATAGATGGATAGATAAATAGAGAGGATAGAGAGATAGAAAGAAGGATATATAGAAAGATAGATAGATATACAGACAGACAGAGCGATAGATAGATACAGATACATATCGATTGACACAAAGTTGTTGCTCATAACCAGGAGATGAATGGTGAAATCACATAGCTAAACTACAAACAAAAAGGAAGAATGAAATCCAGTTTACAAAGTGCAGTAAGCAGCCATAAGAAGAACACAAATCCTACCATTTGCAATGACGTGGATGGAGCTAGACAGTCGTATGTTCAGAAAAATAGGTCAGGCGGAGAAAGACAATATCAAATGATATCACTCATGTGTGGAGTATAACAACAAAGAGAAACTGAAGGAAAAAAACAGCAGGATACTCACAGAACCCGAGAGTTGACTAAAAGTTGCCAAAGGGAAAAGGACTGCACAGGGTGGTTCTGAAGGGAGGGATAAGTGTGGGGAGAAAGACTGGGGGCATTAGGATTACCATGTATATTGCGTGGGGTCACGCGGGACATGGAGAGTGCTGTACAACACAGAGAAGACTAGTAGAGGTTATATAGCATCTTACTACTCCATGATTGACACCGACTGTACCGGTGTCTTTGAAGGGGTACATGCTGAAGGGGTTTAAAGCATCCAACTATGCTGATGGACAGCGACTTTAAGAGGTTTTTGCTGGTGGACTTGGATAAGGGGGAGCATAGTAAACATAATGTTCTTCACGTGATTGTAGATTAATGATAACAAAAAAAATTTTTTAAGTGCAATAAGGGCACAGCACTGAATCATCAGAATAAAAGGTCAGGCTCTGAGTGCTGCAAACAAAAGACACAGGGTTAAAAGAACGGATGAAAACTCAAGAAACCTACGTGCTTCCTTACAGGAGACTCACTTGAGATCCAAGGACAAAGACAAACTACAAGCTGAAGGTGTGGGGACAAGTACCCTTCACGAGTGAAACTGAAAAACAAACAATCAAACAAATGGATTCTGTTTGAGCCCCCAGAGACAGTCAGTAGAAAATAGCACTATCTGGCCAACGTGAACTCTTTTTGTTTGTTTTCAGCAAGGCCCAGCCATAGATTTAGTGGTGGAGCAACGTCCTTCTCATTTTCTCTCACCTCAACAACTGAGTTGCTGAAATAATAAGAATCTGGGCCTTTGAAATCTGTGGGTTTTATGATGTTCACGAATGTGAAGTAATAACCACCTAAAGAGGGAAGTTTGGACACTCAAATAAACATGTCACTCCACAATACACTCTTAGCTCCCAACTGCTCCTGTCTAGAAATTGGTGTTCCTTTTTATTTGACCCTCCATCCTATCAGTGGTGTTCACATAGATGTCCTTCAAACATGGTGGTGAGCAAAGCAACAATTTTACGTTTCTGTCGTCCACAGGCCCAGAGGAAGGATACTTGTGGTCTTCAGGGAGCACTTAGTGAATGAATGTGGCTACATACAGACAGGAAGTGAGAAGGAGATGAAAGAGGACAGAGGATAGAGACACGGGTTCAAGTCCCTGCACAACCATTTCCTGGTTTTGTAGGTACACTCGGCCGACACGACCTGCAAGTGTCTCGGTGAACCCAGTGCTCTCCCTACAGCCTAATTACCTTGCAGGATTTTTGGAAGCATAATGTAGGAAAGTGACATAGGATATGTGGTTACCTGTTCTGTACACAAGGACAGATGGGCAGACAGAAAGATGATTGATTGTTTGATTGATTGATAGACAGACAGATAGATAGATATAGGTTCATATCGATTAACACAAAGCTATTGCTCATAACCATGAGAGCAATGGTTGAAGCACATAGCAAACTACAAACGAAAAAGAAGAATAAAATCCAGTTTAAAAAGTGCAGTAAGCTGCCATAAGAAGAAAACAAATCCTATCATTGGCAATAACTTGGATGGAGCTAGAGGGTATTATGCTCAGTCAAATAGGCCAGTCGGAGAAATACATGTACCAAATGATTTAACTCATGTGTGGAGTACGATAACAAAGAAAAACTGAAGGAAGAAACAGCAGCATATACACAGTACCCGAGAGTGGACTAAGAGTTACCAAAGAGAAAGGGACTGGGTAGTGTTTGTGGGAAGGGATTGATAAGGGCGGGGAAAAAGAATGGGGGCATTAGGATTAGCATGAAAAATGTGTAGGGTGAAGGGTCATTGGGAGGGCTATACAACACAGAGAAGACAAGTAGTGATTCTAGAGCATCTTACGACACGCTGACGGACAGCGACTGAAACTGGGATTTGGCGAGGACTTGGTGAAGGGGTTACACTAGTTAACATATTGTTCTGCATGTGATTGTATATTAATGAGAACAAAAAAAATTTCAAAGTGCAGTAAGAGCCTAGCTATCAAATATCGGAATAAAAGTACAGGCTTTCACTGCTCCAATCAAAAGACACAGGGTTAGAAGTACTGATGAAAACTCAAGATCACCTAAGTGCTCCCTTACTGGAGACTCACTTGTGATCCAAGGACTCAGACAAACTACAAGGTGAAGGGGCGGGGACAGGTACCCTATACAAGTGAATCTTTGAAACAAAGGAACAAATGGATTCTGTTTGAGACCCCAGAGACAGTCACTAGAAAATAGTCCTACCTAGCCACCGTGAATTCCTTTTGTTTGGTATCAGCAGTGCCCAGGTATAGATTTAGTGGTACTGCAATGTCCTTCTCATTTTTCTCACATCAACAAATGAATTGCTGTAATAATATGCGTCTGGGCTTTTGAAATCACTGGGTTTTATGATATCCACGATTGTAAAGAAGTAATAACCACATAAAGAGGGAAGTTTGGACACTCAACCAAACACGTCTCTCCACAACACACACTTTGCTCCCAAATGCTTCTGTCTAGAAATAGGTGTTCCTTTTTATTTGTCCCTCCTCCTATCAGTGGTGAACATGCCAATGTCCCTCAAACATGGTGGTGAGTAAAGCACCAAGTATACTTTTCTGTCTACAACAGGCCCAGAGGAAGTATAATTGGGGTCTTCAGTGAGGACTTAGTCAATGAATGTGGCTAAATACAGTTAGCAAGCGAGAAGGAGGTTTAAGAGGACAGAGGACAGAGATACGGGTTCAAGTCCCTGCACCACCATTTACTGGTTTTGTAAGCACACGCGGCTGATTCGATCTGCAATTGTCTCAGTGAGCCCAGTGCTCTCCCTACGGCCTAGTGACCTTACAATGTTTTCGAAAGCATAATGTAGGGAAGTGACATAGTTGATGTAGTTAACTGTTCTGTACATAAGGATAGATGGACAGACAGAAAGAAGATTGTTTCATAGATAGACAGATAGATAGATGACAGATGATCGATAGATTATACACATGATAGAAGACAGGAAGCTAGATAGATGGATAGATAAATAGAGAGGATAGAGAGATAGAAAGAAGGATATATAGAAAGATAGATAGATATACAGACAGACAGAGCGATAGATAGATACAGATACATATCGATTGACACAAAGCTGTTGCTCATAACCAGGAGATGAATGGTGAAATCACATAGCTAAACTACAAACAAAAAGGAAGAATGAAATCCAGTTTACTAAGTGCAGTAAGCAGCCATAAGAAGAAAACAAATCCTACCATTCGCAATGACGTGGATGGAGCTAGACAGTAGTATGTTCAGAAAAATAGGTCAGGCGGAGAAAGACAATATCAAATGATATCACTCATGTGTGGAGTATAACAACAAAGAGAAACTGAAGGAAAAAAACAGCAGGATACTCACAGAACCCGAGAGTTGACTAAAAGTTGCCAAAGGGAAAAGGACTGCACAGGGTGGTTCTGAAGGGAGGGATAAGTGTGGGAGAAAGATTGGGGGCATTAGGATTACCATGTATATTGCGTGGGGTCGCGCGGGACATGGAGAGTGCTGTACAACACAGAGAAGACTAGTAGAGGTTATATAGCATCTTACTACTCCATGATTGACACCGACTGTACCGGTGTCTTTGAAGGGGTACATGCTGAAGGGGTTTAAAGCATCCAACTATGCTGATGGACAGCGACTTTAAGAGGTTTTTGCTGGTGGACTTGGATAAGGGGGAGCATAGTAAACATAATGTTCTTCACGTGATTGTAGATTAATGATAACAAAAAATATTTTTTAAGTGCAATAAGGGCACAGCACTGAATCATCAGAATAAAAAGTCAGGCTCTGAGTGCTGCAAACAAAAGACACAGGGTTAAAAGAATGGATGAAAACTCAAGAAACCTACGTGCTTCCTTACAGGAGACTCACTTGAGATCCAAGGACAAAGACAAACTACAAGCTGAAGGTGTGGGGACAAGTACCCTACACGAGTGAAACTGAAAAACAAACAATCAAACAAATGGATTCTGTTTGAGTCCCCAGAGACAGTCAGTAGAAAATAGCACTATCTGGCCACCGTGAACTCTTTTTGTTTGTTTTCAGCAAGGCCCAGCCATAGATTTAGTGGTGGAGCAACGTCCTTCTCATTTTCTCTCACCTCAACAACTGTGTTGCTGAAATAATAAGAATCTCGGCCTTTTAAATCTGTGGGTTTTATGATCTTCACGAATGTGAAGTAATAACCACCTAAAGAGGGAAGTTTGGACACTCAAATAAACATGTCACTCCACAATACACTCTTAGCTCCCAACTGCTCCTGTCTAGAAATTGGTGTTCCTTTTTATTTGACCCTCCATCCTATCAGTGGTGTTCACATAGATGTCCTTCAAACATGGTGGTGAGCAAAGCAACAATTTTACGTTTCTGTCGTCCACAGGCCCAGAGGAAGGATACTTGTGGTCTTCAGGGAGCACTTAGTGAATGAATGTGGCTATATACAGACAGGAAGTGAGAAGGAGATGAAAGAGGACAGAGGATAGAGACACGGGTTCAAGTCCCTGCACAACCATTTCCTGGTTTTGTAGGTACACTCGGCCGACACGACCTGCAAGTGTCTCGGTGAACACAGTGCTCTCCCTACAGCCTAGTTACCTTGCAGGATTTTTGGAAGCATAATGTAGGAAAGTGACATAGGATATGTGGTTACCTGTTCTGTACACAAGGACAGATGGGCAGACAGAAAGATGATTGATTGATTGATTGATTGATTGATAGACAGACAGATAGATAGATATAGGTTCATATCGATTAACACAAAGCTATTTCTCATTACCATGAGAGCAATGGTTGAAGCACATAGCAAACTACAAACGAAAAAGAAGAATAAAATCCAGTTTAAAAAGTGCAGTAAGCTGCCATAAGAAGAAAACAAATCCTATCATTGGCAATAACTTGGATGGAGCTAGAGGGTATTATGCTCAGTCAAATAGGCCAGTCGGAGAAATACATGTACCAAATGATTTAACTCATGTGTGGAGTACGATAACAAAGAAAAACTGAAGGAAGAAACAGCAGCATATACACAGTACCCGAGAGTGGACTAAGAGTTACCAAAGAGAAAGGGACTGGGTAGTGTTTGTGGGAAGGGATTGATAAGGGCGGGGATAAAGAATGGGGGCATTAGGATTAGCATGAATAATGTGTAGGGTGAAGGGTCATTGGGAGGGCTATACAACACAGAGAAGACAAGTAGTGATTCTAGAGCATCTTACGACACGCTGACGGACAGCGACTGAAACTGGGATTTGGCGAGGACTTGGTGAAGGGGTTAGACTAGTTAACATATTGTTCTGCATGTGATTGTATATTAATGAGAACAAAAAAAATTTCAAAGTGCAGTAAGAGCCTAGCTATCAAATATCGGAATAAAAGTACAGGCTTTCACTGCTCCAATCAAAAGACACAGGGTTAGAAGAACTGATGATAACTCAAGATCACCTAAGTGCTCCCTTACTGGAGACTCACTTGTGATCCAAGGACTCAGACAAACTACAAGCTGAAGGGGCGTGGACAGGCACCCTATACAAGTGAATCTTTGAAACAAAGAAACAAATGGATTCTGTTTGAGACCCCAGAGACAGTCACTAGAAAATAGTCCTACCTAGCCACCGTGAATTCCTTTTGTTTGGTATCAGCAGTGCCCAGGTATAGATTTAGTGGTACTGCAATGTCCTTCTCATTTTTCTCACATCAACAAATGAATTGCTGTAATAATATGCGTCTGGGCTTTTGAAATCACTGGGTTTTATGATATCCACGATTGTAAACAAGTAATAATCACATAAAGAGGAAAGTTTGGACACTCAACCAAACACGTCTCTCCACAACACACACTTTGCTCCCAAATGCTCCTGTCTAGAAATAGGTGTTCCTTTTTATTTGTCCCTCCTCCTATCAGTGGTGAACATGCCAATGTCCCTCAAACATGGTGGTGAGTAAAGCACCAAGTATACTTTTCTGTCTACAACAGGCCCAGAGGAAGTATAATTGGGGTCTTCAGTGAGGACTTAGTCAATGAATGTGGCTAAATACAGTTAGCAAGCGAGAAGGAGGTTTAAGAGGACAGAGGACAGAGATACGGGTTCAAGTCCCTGCACCACCATTTACTGGTTTTGTAAGCACACGCGGCTGATTCGATCTGCAATTGTCTCAGTGAGCCCAGTGCTCTCCCTACGGCCTAGTGACCTTGCAATGTTTTTGAAAGCATAATGTAGGGAAGTGACATAGTTGATGTAGTTAACTGTTCTGTACATAAGGATAGATGGACAGACAGAAAGAAGATTGTTTCATAGATAGACAGATAGATAGATGACAGATGATCGATAGATTATACACATGATAGAAGACAGGAAGCTAGATAGATGGATAGATAAATAGAGAGGATAGAGAGATAGAAAGAAGGATATATAGAAAGATAGATAGATATACAGACAGACAGAGCGACAGATAGATACAGATACATATCGATTGACACAAAGCTGTTGCTCATAACCAGGAGATGAATGGTGAAATCACATAGCTAAACTACAAACAAAAAGGAAGAATGAAATCCAGTTTACAAAGTGCGGTAAGCAGCCATAAGAAGAAAACAAATCCTACCATTTGCAATGACGTGGATGGAGCTAGACAGTCGTATGTTCAGAAAAATAGGTCAGGCGGAGAAAGACAATATCAAATGATATCACTCATGTGTGGAGTATAACAACAAAGAGAAACTGAAGGAAAAAAACAGCAGGAAACTCACAGAACCCGAGAGTTGACTAAAAGTTGCCAAAGGGAAAAGGACTGCACAGGGTGGTTCTGAAGGGAGGGATAAGTGTGGGGAGAAAGATTGGGGGCATTAGGATTACCATGTATATTGCGTGGGGTCGCGCGGGACATGGGGAGTGCTGTACAACACAGAGAAGACTAGTAGAGGTTATATAGCATCTTACTACTCCATGATTGACACCGACTGTACCGGTGTCTTTGAAGGGGTACATGCTGAAGGGGTTTAAAGCATCCAACTATGCTGATGGACAGCGACTTTAAGAGGTTTTTGCTGGTGGACTTGGATAAGGGGGAGCATAGTAAACATAATGTTCTTCACGTGATTGTAGATTAATGATAACAAAAAAAATTTTTTAAGTGCAATAAGGGCACAGCACTGAATCATCAGAATAAAAGGTCAGGCTCTGAGTGCTGCAAACAAAAGACACAGGGTTAAAAGAACGGATGAAAACTCAAGAAACCTACGTGCTTCCTTACAGGAGACTCACTTGAGATCCAAGGACAAAGACAAACTACAAGCTGAAGGTGTGGGGACAAGTACCCTACACGAGTGAAACTGAAAAACAAACAATCAAACAAATGGATTCTGTTTGAGCCCCCAGAGACAGTCAGTAGAAAATAGCACTATCTGGCCACCGTGAACTCTTTTTGTTTGTTTTCAGCAAGGCCCAGCCATAGATTTAGTGGTGGAGCAACGTCCTTCTCATTTTCTCTCACCTCAACAACTGGGTTGCTGAAATAATAAGAATCTGGGACTTTGAAATCTGTGGGTTTTATGATCTTCACGAATGTGAAGTAATAACCACCTAAAGAGGGAAGTTTGGACACTCAAATAAACATGTCACTCCACAATACACTCTTAGCTCCCAACTGCTCCTGTCTAGAAATTGGTGTTCCTTTTTATTTGACCCTCCATCCTATCAGTGGTGTTCACATAGATGTCCTTCAAACATGGTGGTGAGCAAAGCAACAATTTTACGTTTCTGTCGTCCACAGGCCCAGAGGAAGGATACTTGTGGTCTTCAGGGAGCACTTAGTGAATGAATGTGGCTACATACAGACAGGAAGTGAGAAGGAGATGAAAGAGGACAGAGGATAGAGACACGGGTTCAAGTCCCTGCACAACCATTTCCTGGTTTTGTAGGTACACTCGGCCGACACGACCTGCAAGTGTCTCGGTGAACCCAGTGCTCTCCCTACAGCCTAATTACCTTGCAGGATTTTTGGAAGCATAATGTAGGAAAGTGACATAGGATATGTGGTTACCTGTTCTGTACACAAGGACAGATGGGCAGACAGAAAGATGATTGATTGATTGATTGATTGATAGACAGACAGATAGATAGATATAGGTTCATATCAATTAACACAAAGCTATTGCTCATAACCATGAGAGCAATGGTTGAAGCACATAGCAAACTACAAACGAATAAGAAGAATAAAATCCAGTTTAAAAAGTGCAGTAAGCTGCCATAAGAAGAAAACAAATCCTATCATTGGCAATAACTTGGATGGAGCTAGAGGGTATTATGCTCAGTCAAATAGGCCAGTCGGAGAAATACATGTACCAAATGATTTAACTCATGTGTGGAGTACGATAACAAAGAAAAACTGAAGGAAGAAACAGCAGCATATACACAGTACCCGAGAGTGGACTAAGAGTTACCAAAGAGAAAGGGACTGGGTAGTGTTTGTGGGAAGGGATTGATAAGGGCGGGGAAAAAGAATGGGGGCATTAGGATTAGCATGAATAATGTGTAGGGTGAAGGGTCATTGGGAGGGCTATACAACACAGAGAAGACAGGTAGTGATTCTAGAGCATCTTACGTCACGCTGACGGACAGCGACTGAAACTGGGATTTGGCGAGGACTTGGTGAAGGGGTTAGACTAGTTAACATATTGTTCTGCATGTGATTGTATATTAATGAGAACAAAAAAAAATTTCAAAGTGCAGTAAGAGCCTAGCTATCAAATATCGGAATAAAAGTACAGGCTTTCACTGCTCCAATCAAAAGACACAGGGTTAGAAGAACTGATGAAAACTCAAGATCACCTAAGTGCTCCCTTACTGGAGACTCACTTGTGATCCAAGGACTCAGACAAACTACAAGCTGAAGGGGCGGGGACAGGTACCCTATACAAGTGAATCTTTGAAACAAAGAAACAAATGGATTCTGTTTGAGACCCCAGAGACAGTCACTAGAAAATAGTCCTACCTAGCCACCGTGAATTCCTTTTGTTTGATATCAGCAGTGCCCAGGTATAGATTTAGTGGTACTGCAATGTCCTTCTCATTTTTCTCACATCAACAAATGAATTGCTGTAATAATATGCGTCTGGGCTTTTGAAATCACTGGGTTTTATGATATCCACGATTGTAAAGAAGTAATAACCACATAAAGAGGGAAGTTTGGACACTCAACCAAACACGTCTCTCCACAACACACACTTTGCTCCCAAATGCTCCTGTCTAGAAATAGGTGTTCCTTTTTATTTGTCCCTCCTCCTATCAGTGGTGAACATGCCAATGTCCCTCAAACATGGTGGTGAGTAAAGCACCAAGTATACTTTTCTGTCTACAACAGGCCCAGAGGAAGTATAATTGGGGTCTTCAGTGAGGACTTAGTCAATGAATGTGGCTAAATACAGTTAGCAAGCGAGAAGGAGGTTTAAGAGGACAGAGGACAGAGATACGGGTTCAAGTCCCTGCACCACCATTTACTGGTTTTGTAAGCACACGCGGCTGATTCGATCTGCAATTGTCTCAGTGAGCCCAGTGCTCTCCCTACGGCCTAGTGACCTTGCAATGTTTTTGAAAGCATAATGTAGGGAAGTGACATAGTTGATGTAGTTAACTGTACTGTACATAAGGATAGATGGACAGACAGAAGATTGTTTCATAGATAGACAGATAGATAGATGACAGATGATCGATAGATTATACACATGATAGAAGACAGGAAGCTAGATAGATGGATAGATAAATAGAGAGGATAGAGAGATAGAAAGAAGGATATATAGAAAGATAGATAGATATACAGACAGACAGAGCGATAGATAGATACAGATACATATCGATTGACACAAAGCTGTTGCTCATAACCAGGAGATGAATGGTGAAATCACATAGCTAAACTACAAACAAAAAGGAAGAATGAAATCCAGTTTACAAAGTGCAGTAAGCAGCCATAAGAAGAAAACAAATCCTACCATTTGCAATGACGTGGATGGAGCTAGACAGTCGTATGTTCAGAAAAATAGGTCAGGCGGAGAAAGACAATATCAAATGATATCACTCATGTGTGGAGTATAACAACAAAGAGAAACTGAAGGAAAAAAACAGCAGGATACTCACAGAACCCGAGAGTTGACTAAAAGTTGCCAAAGGGAAAAGGACTGCACAGGGTGGTTCTGAAGGGAGGGATAAGTGTGGGGAGAAAGACTGGGGGCATTAGGATTACCATGTATATTGCGTGGGGTCACGCGGGACATGGAGAGTGCTGTACAACACAGAGAAGACTAGTAGAGGTTATATAGCATCTTACTACTCCATGATTGACACCGACTGTACCGGTGTCTTTGAAGGGGTACATGCTGAAGGGGTTTAAAGCATCCAACTATGCTGATGGACAGCGACTTTAAGAGGTTTTTGCTGGTGGACTTGGATAAGGGGGAGCATAGTAAACATAATGTTCTTCACGTGATTGTAGATTAATGATAACAAAAAAAATTTTTTAAGTGCAATAAGGGCACAGCACTGAATCATCAGAATAAAAGGTCAGGCTCTGAGTGCTGCAAACAAAAGACACAGGGTTAAAAGAACGGATGAAAACTCAAGAAACCTACGTGCTTCCTTACAGGAGACTCACTTGAGATCCAAGGACAAAGACAAACTACAAGCTGAAGGTGTGGGGACAAGTACCCTTCACGAGTGAAACTGAAAAACAAACAATCAAACAAATGGATTCTGTTTGAGCCCCCAGAGACAGTCAGTAGAAAATAGCACTATCTGGCCAACGTGAACTCTTTTTGTTTGTTTTCAGCAAGGCCCAGCCATAGATTTAGTGGTGGAGCAACGTCCTTCTCATTTTCTCTCACCTCAACAACTGGGTTGCTGAAATAATAAGAATCTGGGCCTTTGAAATCTGTGGGTTTTATGATCTTCACGAATGTGAAGTAATAACCACCTAAAGAGGGAAGTTTGGACACTCAAATAAACATGTCACTCCACAATACACTCTTAGCTCCCAACTGCTCCTGTCTAGAAATTGGTGTTCCTTTTTATTTGACCCTCCATCCTATCAGTGGTGTTCACATAGATGTCCTTCAAACATGGTGGTGAGCAAAGCAACAATTTTACGTTTCTGTCGTCCACAGGCCCAGAGGAAGGATACTTGTGGTCTTCAGGGAGCACTTAGTGAATGAATGTGGCTACATACAGACAGGAAGTGAGAAGGAGATGAAAGAGGACAGAGGATAGAGACACGGGTTCAAGTCCCTGCACAACCATTTCCTGGTTTTGTAGGTACACTCGGCCGACACGACCTGCAAGTGTCTCGGTGAACCCAGTGCTCTCCCTACAGCCTAATTACCTTGCAGGATTTTTGGAAGCATAATGTAGGAAAGTGACATAGGATATGTGGTTACCTGTTCTGTACACAAGGACAGATGGGCAGACAGAAAGATGATTGATTGTTTGATTGATTGATAGACAGACAGATAGATAGATATAGGTTCATATCGATTAACACAAAGCTATTGCTCATAACCATGAGAGCAATGGTTGAAGCACATAGCAAACTACAAACGAAAAAGAAGAATAAAATCCAGTTTAAAAAGTGCAGTAAGCTGCCATAAGAAGAAAACAAATCCTATCATTGGCAATAACTTGGATGGAGCTAGAGGGTATTATGCTCAGTCAAATAGGCCAGTCGGAGAAATACATGTACCAAATGATTTAACTCATGTGTGGAGTACGATAACAAAGAAAAACTGAAGGAAGAAACAGCAGCATATACACAGTACCCGAGAGTGGACTAAGAGTTAAAAAAAAGAAAGGGACTGGGTAGTGTTTGTGGGAAGGGATTGATAAGGGCGGGGAAAAAGAATGGGGGCATTAGGATTAGCATGAAAAATGTGTAGGGTGAAGGGTCATTGGGAGGGCTATACAACACAGAGAAGACAAGTAGTGATTCTAGAGCATCTTACGACACGCTGACGGACAGCGACTGAAACTGGGATTTGGCGAGGACTTGGTGAAGGGGTTAGACTAGTTAACATATTGTTCTGCATGTGATTGTATATTAATGAGAACAAAAAAAATTTCAAAGTGCAGTAAGAGCCTAGCTATCAAATATCGGAATAAAAGTACAGGCTTTCACTGCTCCAATCAAAAGACACAGGGTTAGAAGAACTGATGAAAACTCAAGATCACCTAAGTGCTCCCTTACTGGAGACTCACTTGTGATCCAAGGACACAGACAAACTACCAGCTGAAGGGGCGGGGACAAGTACCCTATACAAGTGAATCTTTGAAACAAAGAAACAAATGGATTCTGTTTGAGACCCCAGAGACAGTCACTAGAAAATAGTCCTACCTAGCTACCGTGAATTCCTTTTGTTTGGTATCAGCAGTGCCCAGGTATAGATTTAGTGGTACTGCAATGTCCTTCTCATTTTTCTCACATCAACAAATGAATTGCTGTAATAATATGCGTCTGGGCTTTTGAAATCACTGGGTTTTATGATATCCACGATTGTAAAGAAGTAATAACCACATAAAGAGGGAAGTTTGGACACTCAACCAAACACGTCTCTCCACAACACACACTTTGCTCCCAAATGCTTCTGTCTAGAAATAGGTGTTCCTTTTTATTTGTCCCTCCTCCTATCAGTGGTGAACATGCCAATGTCCCTCAAACATGGTGGTGAGTAAAGCACCAAGTATACTTTTCTGTCTACAACAGGCCCAGAGGAAGTATAATTGGGGTCCTCAGTGAGGACTTAGTCAATGAATGTGGCTAAATACAGTTAGCAAGCGAGAAGGAGGTTTAAGAGGACAGAGGACAGAGATACGGGTTCAAGTCCCTGCACCACCATTTACTGGTTTTGTAAGCACACGCGGCTGATTCGATCTGCAATTGTCTCAGTGAGCCCAGTGCTCTCCCTACGGCCTAGTGACCTTGCAATGTTTTTGAAAGCATAATGTAGGGAAGTGACATAGTTGATGTAGTTAACTGTTCTGTACATAAGGATAGATGGACAGACAGAAAGAAGATTGTTTCATAGATAGACAGATAGATAGATGACAGATGATCGATAGATTATACACATGATAGAAGACAGGAAGCTAGATAGATGGATAGATAAATAGAGAGGATAGAGAGATAGAAAGAAGGATATATAGAAAGATAGATAGATATACAGACAGACAGAGCGATAGATAGATACAGATACATATCGATTGACACAAAGCTGTTGCTCATAACCAGGAGATGAATGGTGAAATCACATAGCTAAACTACAAACAAAAAGGAAGAATGAAATCCAGTTTACTAAGTGCAGTAAGCAGCCATAAGAAGAAAACAAATCCTACCATTCGCAATGACGTGGATGGAGCTAGACAGTAGTATGTTCAGAAAAATAGGTCAGGCGGAGAAAGACAATATCAAATGATATCACTCATGTGTGGAGTATAACAACAAAGAGAAACTGAAGGAAAAAAACAGCAGGATACTCACAGAACCCGAGAGTTGACTAAAAGTTGCCAAAGGGAAAAGGACTGCACAGGGTGGTTCTGAAGGGAGGGATAAGTGTGGGAGAAAGATTGGGGGCATTAGGATTACCATGTATATTGCGTGGGGTCGCGCGGGACATGGAGAGTGCTGTACAACACAGAGAAGACTAGTAGAGGTTATATAGCATCTTACTACTCCATGATTGACACCGACTGTACCGGTGTCTTTGAAGGGGTACATGCTGAAGGGGTTTAAAGCATCCAACTATGCTGATGGACAGCGACTTTAAGAGGTTTTTGCTGGTGGACTTGGATAAGGGGGAGCATAGTAAACATAATGTTCTTCACGTGATTGTAGATTAATGATAACAAAAAATATTTTTTAAGTGCAATAAGGGCACAGCACTGAATCATCAGAATAAAAACTCAGGCTCTGAGTGCTGCAAACAAAAGACACAGGGTTAAAAGAATGGATGAAAACTCAAGAAACCTACGTGCTTCCTTACAGGAGACTCACTTGAGATCCAAGGACAAAGACAAACTACAAGCTGAAGGTGTGGGGACAAGTACCCTACACGAGTGAAACTGAAAAACAAACAATCAAACAAATGGATTCTGTTTGAGTCCCCAGAGACAGTCAGTAGAAAATAGCACTATCTGGCCACCGTGAACTCTTTTTGTTTGTTTTCAGCAAGGCCCAGCCATAGATTTAGTGGTGGAGCAACGTCCTTCTCATTTTCTCTCACCTCAACAACTGTGTTGCTGAAATAATAAGAATCTCGGCCTTTTAAATCTGTGGGTTTTATGATCTTCACGAATGTGAAGTAATAACCACCTAAAGAGGGAAGTTTGGACACTCAAATAAACATGTCACTCCACAATACACTCTTAGCTCCCAACTGCTCCTGTCTAGAAATTGGTGTTCCTTTTTATTTGACCCTCCATCCTATCAGTGGTGTTCACATAGATGTCCTTCAAACATGGTGGTGAGCAAAGCAACAATTTTACGTTTCTGTCGTCCACAGGCCCAGAGGAAGGATACTTGTGGTCTTCAGGGAGCACTTAGTGAATGAATGTGGCTATATACAGACAGGAAGTGAGAAGGAGATGAAAGAGGACAGAGGATAGAGACACGGGTTCAAGTCCCTGCACAACCATTTCCTGGTTTTGTAGGTACACTCGGCCGACACGACCTGCAAGTGTCTCGGTGAACACAGTGCTCTCCCTACAGCCTAGTTACCTTGCAGGATTTTTGGAAGCATAATGTAGGAAAGTGACATAGGATATGTGGTTACCTGTTCTGTACACAAGGACAGATGGGCAGACAGAAAGATGATTGATTGATTGATTGATTGATTGATAGACAGACAGATAGATAGATATAGGTTCATATCGATTAACACAAAGCTATTTCTCATTACCATGAGAGCAATGGTTGAAGCACATAGCAAACTACAAACGAAAAAGAAGAATAAAATCCAGTTTAAAAAGTGCAGTAAGCTGCCATAAGAAGAAAACAAATCCTATCATTGGCAATAACTTGGATGGAGCTAGAGGGTATTATGCTCAGTCAAATAGGCCAGTCGGAGAAATACATGTACCAAATGATTTAACTCATGTGTGGAGTACGATAACAAAGAAAAACTGAAGGAAGAAACAGCAGCATATACACAGTACCCGAGAGTGGACTAAGAGTTACCAAAGAGAAAGGGACTGGGTAGTGTTTGTGGGAAGGGATTGATAAGGGCGGGGATAAAGAATGGGGGCATTAGGATTAGCATGAATAATGTGTAGGGTGAAGGGTCATTGGGAGGGCTATACAACACAGAGAAGACAAGTAGTGATTCTAGAGCATCTTACGACACGCTGACGGACAGCGACTGAAACTGGGATTTGGCGAGGACTTGGTGAAGGGGTTAGACTAGTTAACATATTGTTCTGCATGTGATTGTATATTAATGAGAACAAAAAAAATTTCAAAGTGCAGTAAGAGCCTAGCTATCAAATATCGGAATAAAAGTACAGGCTTTCACTGCTCCAATCAAAAGACACAGGGTTAGAAGAACTGATGATAACTCAAGATCACCTAAGTGCTCCCTTACTGGAGACTCACTTGTGATCCAAGGACTCAGACAAACTACAAGCTGAAGGGGCGTGGACAGGCACCCTATACAAGTGAATCTTTGAAACAAAGAAACAAATGGATTCTGTTTGAGACCCCAGAGACAGTCACTAGAAAATAGTCCTACCTAGCCACCGTGAATTCCTTTTGTTTGGTATCAGCAGTGCCCAGGTATAGATTTAGTGGTACTGCAATGTCCTTCTCATTTTTCTCACATCAACAAATGAATTGCTGTAATAATATGCGTCTGGGCTTTTGAAATCACTGGGTTTTATGATATCCACGATTGTAAACAAGTAATAACCACATAAAGAGGAAAGTTTGGACACTCAACCAAACACGTCTCTCCACAACACACACTTTGCTCCCAAATGCTCCTGTCTAGAAATAGGTGTTCCTTTTTATTTGTCCCTCCTCCTATCAGTGGTGAACATGCCAATGTCCCTCAAACATGGTGGTGAGTAAAGCACCAAGTATACTTTTCTGTCTACAACAGGCCCAGAGGAAGTATAATTGGGGTCTTCAGTGAGGACTTAGTCAATGAATGTGGCTAAATACAGTTAGCAAGCGAGAAGGAGGTTTAAGAGGACAGAGGACAGAGATACGGGTTCAAGTCCCTGCACCACCATTTACTGGTTTTGTAAGCACACGCGGCTGATTCGATCTGCAATTGTCTCAGTGAGCCCAGTGCTCTCCCTACGGCCTAGTGACCTTGCAATGTTTTTGAAAGCATAATGTAGGGAAGTGACATAGTTGATGTAGTTAACTGTTCTGTACATAAGGATAGATGGACAGACAGAAAGAAGATTGTTTCATAGATAGACAGATAGATAGATGACAGATGATCGATAGATTATACACATGATAGAAGACAGGAAGCTAGATAGATGGATAGATAAATAGAGAGGATAGAGAGATAGAAAGAAGGATATATAGAAAGATAGATAGATATACAGACAGACAGAGCGATAGATAGATACAGATACATATCGATTGACACAAAGCTGTTGCTCATAACCAGGAGATGAATGGTGAAATCACATAGCTAAACTACAAACAAAAAGGAAGAATGAAATCCAGTTTACAAAGTGCAGTAAGCAGCCATAAGAAGAAAACAAATCCTACCATTTGCAATGACGTGGATGGAGCTAGACAGTAGTATGTTCAGAAAAATAGGTCAGGCGGAGAAAGACAATATCAAATGATATCACTCATGTGTGGAGTATAACAACAAAGAGAAACTGAAGGATAAAAACAGCAGGATACTCACAGAACCCGAGAGTTGACTAAAAGTTGCCAAAGGGAAAAGGACTGCACAGGGTGGTTCTGAAGGGAGGGATAAGTGTGGGGAGAAAGATTGGGGGCATTAGGATTACCATGTATATTGCGTGGGGTCGCGCGGGACATGGGGAGTGCTGTACAACACAGAGAAGACTAGTAGAGGTTATATAGCATCTTACTACTCCATGATTGACACCGACTGTACCGGTGTCTTTGAAGGGGTACGTGCTGAAGGGGTTTAAAGCATCCAACTATGCTGATGGACAGCGACTTTAAGAGGTTTTTGCTGGTGGACTTGGATAAGGGGGAGCATAGTAAACATAATGTTCTTCACGTGATTGTAGATTAATGATAACAAAAAATATTTTTTAAGTGCAATAAGGGAACAGCACTGAATCATCAGAATAAAAGGTCAGGCTCTGAGTGCTGCAAACAAAAGACACAGGGTTAAAAGAATGGATGAAAACTCAAGAAACCTACGTGCTTCCTTACAGGAGACTCACTTGAGATCCAAGGACAAAGACAAACTACAAGCTGAAGGTGTGGGGACAAGTACCCTACACGAGTGAAACTGAAAAACAAACAATCAAACAAATGGATTCTGTTTGAGCCCCCAGAGACAGTCAGTAGAAAATAGCACTATCTGGCCACCGTGAACTCTTTTTGTTTGTTTCCAGCAAGGCCCAGATATAGATTTATTGGTGGAGCAACGTCCTTCTCATTTTCTCTCACCTCAACAACTGGGTTGCTGAAATAATAAGAATCTGGGCCTTTGAAATCTGTGGGTTTTATGATCTTCACGAATGTGAAGTAATAACCACCTAAAGAGGGAAGTTTGGACACTCAAATAAACATGTCACTCCACAATACACTCTTAGCTCCCAACTGCTCCTGTCTAGAAATTGGTGTTATTTTTTTTTTGACCCTCCATCCTATCAGTGGTGTTCACATAGATGTCCTTCAAACATGGTGGTGAGCAAAGCAACAATTTTATGTTTCTGTCGTCCACAGGCCCAGAGGAGGGATACTTGTGGTCTTCAGGGAGCACATAGTGAATGAATGTGGCTATATACAGACAGGAAGTGAGAAGGAGATGAAAGAGGACAGAGGATAGAGACACGGGTTCAAGTCCCTGCACAACCATTTCCTGGTTTTGTAGGTACACTCGGCCGACACGACCTGCAAGTGTCTCGGTGAACACAGTGCTCTCCCTACAGCCTAGTTACCTAGCAGGATTTTTGGAAGCATAATGTAGGAAAGTGACATAGGATATGTGGTTACCAGTTCTGTACACAAGGACAGATGGGCAGACAGAAAGATGATTGATTGATTGATTGATTGACAGATAGACAGACAGATAGATAGATATAGGTTCATATCGATTAACACAAAGCTATTGCTCATAACCATGAGAGCAATGGGTGAAGCACATAGCAAACTACAAACGAAAAAGAAGAATAAAATCCAGTTTAAAAAGTGCAGTAAGCTGCCATAAGAAGAAAACAAATCCTATCATTGGCAATAACTTGGATGGAGCTAGAGGGTATTATGCTCAGTCAAATAGGCCAGTCGGAGAAATACATGTACCAAATGATTTAACTCATGTGTGGAGTACGATAACAAAGAAAAACTGAAGGAAGAAACAGCAGCATATACACAGTACCCGAGAGTGGACTAAGAGTTACCAAAGAGAAAGGGACTGGGTAGTGTTTGTGGGAAGGGATTGATAAGGGCGGGGAAAAAGAATGGGGGCATTAGGATTAGCATGAATAATGTGTAGGGTGAAGGGTCATTGGGAGGGCTATACAACACAGAGAAGACAAGTAGTGATTCTAGAGCATCTTACGACACGCTGACGGACAGCGACTGAAACTGGCATTTGGCGAGGACTTGGTGAAGGGGTTAGACTAGTTAACATATTGTTCTGCATGTGATTGTATATTAATGAGAACAAAAAAAATTTCAAAGTGCAGTAAGAGCCTAGCTATCAAATATCGGAATAAAAGTACAGGCTTTCACTGCTCCAATCAAAAGACACAGTTTTAGAAGAACTGATGAAAACTCAAGATCACCTAAGTGCTCCCTTACTGGAGACACACTTGTGATCCAAGGACTCAGACAAACTACAAGCTGAAGGGGCGGGTACAGGTACCCTATACAAGTGAATCTTTGAAACAAAGAAACAAATGGATTCTGTTTGAGATCCCAGAGACAGTCACTATAAAATAGTCCTACCTAGCCACCGTGAATTCCTTTTGTTTGGTATCAGCAGTGCCCAGGTATAGATTTAGTGGTACTGCAATGTCCTTCTCATTTTTCTCACATCAACAAATGAATTGCTGTAATAATATGCGTCTGGGCTTTTGAAATCACTGGGTTTTATTATATCCATGATTGTAAAGAAGTAATAACCACATAAAGAGGGAAGTTTGGACACTCAACCAAACACGTCTCTCCACAACACACACTTTGCTCCCAAATGCTCCTGTCTGAAATAGGTGTTCCTTTTTATTTGTCCCTCCTCCTATCAGTGGTGAACATACCAATGTCCCTCAAACATGGTGGTGAGTAAAGCACCAAGTATACTTTTCTGTCTACAACAGGCCCAGAGGAAGTATAATTGGGGTCTTCAGTGAGGACTTAGTCAATGAATGTGGCTAAATACAGTTAGCAAGCGAGAAGGAGGTTTACGAGGACAGAGGACAGAGATACGGGTTCAAGTACCTGCACCACCATTTACTGGTTTTGTAAGCACACGCGGCTGATTCGATTTGCAATTGTCTCAGTGAGCCCAGTGCTCTCCCTACGGCCTAGTGACCTTACAATGTTTTCGAAAGCATAATGTAGGGAAGTGACATAGTTGATGTAGTTAACTGTTCTGTACATAAGGATAGATGGACAGACAGAAAGAAGATTGTTTCATAGATAGACAGATAGATAGATGACAGATGATCGATAGATTATACACATGATAGAAGACAGGAAGCTAGATAGATGGATAGATAAATAGAGAGGATAGAGAGATAGAAAGAAGGATATATAGAAAGATAGATACATATACAGACATACAGAGTGATAGATAGATACAGATACATATCAATTGACACAAAGTTGTTGCTCATAACCAGGAGATTAATGGTGAAATCACATAGCTAAACTACAAACAAAAAGGAAGAATGAAATCCAGTCTACTAAGTGCAGTAAGCAGCCATAAGAAGAAAACAAATCCTACCATTTGCAATGACGTGGATGGAGCTAGACAGTAGTATGTTCAGAAAAATAGGTCAGGCGGAGAAAGACAATATCAAATGATATCACTCATGTGTGGAGTATAACAACAAAGAGAAACTGAAGGAAAAAAACAGCAGGATACTCACAGAACCCGAGAGTTGACTAAAAGTTGCCAAAGGGAAAAGGACTGCACAGGGTGGTTCTGAAGGGAGGGATAAGTGTGGGGAGAAAGATTGGGGGCATTAGGATTACCATGTATATTGCGTGGGGTCACGCGGGACATGGGGAGAGCTGTACAACACAGAGAAGTCTAGTAGAGGTTATATAGCATCTTACTACTCCATGATTGACAGCGACTGTATCGGTGTCTTTGAAGGGGTACATGCTGAAGGGGTTTAAAGCATCCAACTATGCTGATGGACAGCGACTTTAAGAGGTTTTTGCTGGTGGACTTGGATTAGGGGGAGCATACTAAACATAATGTTCTTCACGTGATTGTAGATTAATGATAACAAAAAAAAATTTTTAAGTGCAATAAGGGCACAGCACTGAATCATCAGAATAAAAGGTCAGGCTCTGAGTGCTGCAAACAAAAGACACAGGGTTAAAAGAACGGATGAAAACTCAAGAAACCTACGTGCTTCCTTACAGGAGACTCACTTGAGATCCAAGGACAAAGACAAACTACAAGCTGAAGGTGTGGGGACAAGTACCCTACACGAGTGAAACTGAAAAACAAACAAACAAATGGATTCTGTTTGAGCCCCCAGAGACAGTCAGTAGAAAATAGCACTATCTGGCCACCGTGAACTCTTTTTGTTTGTTTTCAGCAAGGCCCAGCCATAGATTTAGTGGTGGAGCAACGTCCTTCTCATTTTCTCTCACCTCAACAACTGGGTTGCTGAAATAATAAGAATCTGGGCCTTTGAAATCTGTGGGTTTTATGATCTTCACGAATGTGAAGTAATAACCACCTAAAAGGGAAGTTTGGACACTCAAATAAACATGTCACTCCACAATACACTCTTAGCTCCCAACTGCTCCTGTCTAGAAATTGGTGTTCCTTTTTATTTGACCCTCCATCCTATCAGTGGTGTTCACACAGATGTCCTACAAACATGGTGGTGAGCAAAGCAACAATTTTACGTTTCTGTCGTCCACAGGCCCAGAGGAAGGATACTTGTGGTCTTCAGGGAGCACTTAGTGAATGAATGTGGCTATATACAGACAGGAAGTGAGAAGGAGATGAAAGAGGACAGAGGATAGAGACACGGGTTCAAGTCCCTGCACAACCATTTCCTGGTTTTGTAGGTACACTCGGCCGACACGACCTGCAAGTGTCTCGGTGAACACAGTGCTCTCCCTACAGCCTAGTTACCTTGCAGGATTTTTGGAAGCATAATGTAGGAAAGTGACATAGGATATGTGGTTACCTGCTCTGTACACAAGGACAGATGGGCAGACAGAAAGATGATTGATTGATTGATTGATTGATTGATAGACAGACAGATAGATAGATATAGGTTCATATCGATTAACACAAAGCTATTGCTCATAACCATGAGAGCAATGGTTGAAGCACATAGCAAACTACAAACGAAAAAGAAGAATAAAATCCAGTTTAAAAAGTGCAGTAAGCTGCCATAAGAAGAAAACAAATCCTATCATTGGCAATAACTTGGATGGAGCTAGAGGGTATTATGCTCAGTCAAATAGGCCAGTCGGAGAAATACATGTACCAAATGATTTAACTGATGTGTGGAGTACGATAACAAAGAAAAACTGGAGGAAGAAACAGCAGCATATACACAGTACCCGAGAGTGGACTAAGAGTTAAAAAAAAAGAAAGGGACTGGGTAGTGTTTGTGGGAAGGGATTGATAAGGGCGGGGAAAAAGAATGGGGGCATTAGGATTAGCATGAATAATGTGTAGGGTGAAGGGTCATTGGGAGGGCTATACAACACAGAGAAGACAAGTAGTGATTCTAGAGCATCTTACGACACGCTGACGGACAGCGACTGAAACTGGGATTTGGCGAGGACTTGGTGAAGGGGTTAGACTAGTTAACATATTGTTCTGCATGTGATTGTATATTAATGAGAACAAAAAAAATTTCAAAGTGCAGTAAGAGCCTAGCTATCAAATATCAGAATAAAAGTACAGGCTTTCACTGCTCCAATCAAAAGACACAGTTTTAGAAGAACTGATGAAAACTCAAGATCACCTAAGTGCTCCCTTACTGGAGACTCACTTGTGATCCAAGGACTCAGACAAACTACAAGCTGAAGGGGCGGGGACAGGTACCCTATACAAGTGAATCTTTGAAACAAAGAAACAAATGGATTCTGTTTGAGATCCCAGAGACAGTCACTATAAAATAGTCCTACCTAGCCACCGTGAATTCCTTTTGTTTGGTATCAGCAGTGCCCAGGTATAGATTTAGTGGTACTGCAATGTCCTTCTCATTTTTCTCACATCAACAAATGAATTGCTGTAATAATATGCGTCTGGGCTTTTGAAATAACTGGGTTTTATGATATCCACGATTGTAAAGAAGTAATAACCACATAAAGAGGGAAGTTTGGACACTCAACCAAACACGTCTCTCCACAACACACACTTTGCTCCCAAATGCTCCTGTCTAGAAATAGGTGTTCCTTTTTATTTGTCCCTCCTCCTATCAGTGGTGAACATGCCAATGTCCCTCAAACATGGTGGTGAGTAAAGCACCAAGTATACTTTTCTGTCTACAACAGGCCCAGAGGAAGTATAATTGGGGTCTTCAGTGAGTACTTAGTCAATGAATGTGGCTAAATACAGTTAGCAAGCGAGAAGGAGGTTTACGAGGACAGAGGACAGAGATACGGGTTCAAGTACCTGCACCACCATTTACTGGTTTTGTAAGCACACGCGGCTGATTCGATCTGCAATTGTCTCAGTGAGCCCAGTGCTCTCCCTAAGGCCTAGTGACCTTACAATGTTTTCGAAAGCATAATGTAGGGAAGTGACATAGTTGATGTAGTTAACTGTTCTGTACATAAGGATAGATGGACAGACAGAAAGAAGATTGTTTCATAGATAGACAGATAGATAGATGACAGATGATCGATAGATTATACACATGATAGAAGACAGGAAGCTAGATAGATGGATAGATAAATAGAGAGGATAGAGAGATAGAAAGAAGGATATATAGAAAGATAGATAGATATACAGACAGACAGAGCGATAGATAGATACAGATACATATCGATTGACACAAAGTTGTTGCTCATAACCAGGAGATTAATGGTGAAATCACATAGCTAAACTACAAACAAAAAGGAAGAATGAAATCCAGTCTACTAAGTGCAGTAGGCAGCCATAAGAAGAAAACAAATCCTACCTTTTGCAATGACGTGGATGGAGCTAGACAGTAGTATGTTCAGAAAAATAGGTCAGGCGGAGAAAGACAATATCAAATGATATCACTTATGTGTGGAGTATAACAACAAAGAGAAACTGAAGGAAAAAAACAGCAGGATACTCACAGAACCCGAGAGTTGACTAAAAGTTGCCAAAGGGAAAAGGACTGCACAAGGTGGTTCTGAAGGGAGGGATAAGTGTGGGGAGAAAGATTGGGGGCATTAGGATTACCATGTATATTGCGTGGGGTCACGCGGGACATGGGGAGAGCTGTACAACACAGAGAAGACTAGTAGAAGTTATATAGCATCTTACTACTCCATGATTGACAGCGACTGTATCGGTGTCTTTGAAGGGGTACATGCTGAAGGGGTTTAAAGCATCCAACTATGCTGATGGACAGCGACTTTAAGAGGTTTTTGCTGGTGGACTTGGATAAGGGGGAGCATACTAAACATAATGTTCTTCACGTGATTGTAGATTAATGATAACAAAAAAAAATTTTTAAGTGCAATAAGGGCACAGCACTGAATCATCAGAATAAAAGGTCAGGCTCTGAGTGCTGTAAACAAAAGACACAGGGTTAAAAGAACGGATGAAAACTCAAGAAACCTACGTGCTTCCTTACAGGAGACTCACTTGAGATCCAAGGACAAAGACAAACTACAAGCTGAAGGTGTGGGGACAAGTACCCTACACGAGTGAAACTGAAAAACAAACAATCAAACAAATGGATTCTGTTTGAGCCCCCAGAGACAGTCAGTAGAAAATAGCACTATCTGGCCACCGTGAACTCTTTTTGTTTGTTTTCAGCAAGGCCCAGCCATAGATTTAGTGGTGGAGCAACGTCCTTCTCATTTTCTCTCACCTCAACAACTGGGTTGCTGAAATAATAAGAATCTGGGCCTTTGAAATCTGTGGGTTTTAAGATCTTCACGAATGTGAAGTAATAACCACCTAAAGAGGGAAGTTTGGACACTCAAATAAACATGTCACTCCACAATACACTCTTAGCTCCCAACTGCTCCTGTCTAGAAATTGGTGTTCCTTTTTATTTGACCCTCCATCCTATCAGTGGTGTTCACATAGATGTCCTTCAAACATGGTGGTGAGCAAAGCCACAATTTTACGTTTCTGTCGTCCACAGGCCCAGAGGATTGATACTTGTGGTCTTCAGGGAGCACATAGTGAATGAATGTGGCTATATACAGACAGGAAGTGAGAAGGAGATGAAAGAGGACAGAGGATAGAGACACGGGTTCAAGTCCCTGCACAACCATTTCCTGGTTTTGTAGGTACACTCGGCCGACACGACCTGCAAGTGTCTCGGTGAACACAGTGCTCTCCCTACAGCCTAGTTACCTAGCAGGATTTTTGGAAGCATAATTTAGGAAAGTGACATAGGATATGTGGTTACCAGTTCTGTATACAAGGACAGATGGGCAGACAGAAAGTTGATTGATTGATTGATTGATTGACTGATAGACAGACAGATAGATAGATATAGGTTCATATCGATTAACACAAAGCTATTGCTCATAACCATGAGATCAATGGTTGAAGCACATAGCAAACTACAAACGAAAAAGAAGAATAAAATCCAGTTTAAAAAGTGCAGTAAGCAGCCATAAGAAGAAAACAAATCCTATCATTGGCAATAACTTGGATGGAGCTAGAGGGTATTATGCTCAGTCAAATAGGCCAGTCGGAGAAATACATGTACCAAATGATTTAACTCATGTGTGGAGTACGATAACAAAGAAAAACTGAAGGAAGAAACAGCAGCATATACACAGTACCCGAGAGTGGACTAAGAGTTAAAAAAAAGAAAGGGACTGGGTAGTGTTTGTGGGAAGGGATTGATAAGGGCGGGGAAAAAGAATGGGGGCATTAGGATTAGCATGAAAAATGTGTAGGGTGAAGGGTCATTGGGAGGGCTATACAACACAGAGAAGACAAGTAGTGATTCTAGGGCATCTTACGACACGCTGACGGACAGCAACTGAAACTGGGATTTGGCGAGGACTTGGTGAAGGGGTTAGACTAGTTAACATATTGTTCTGCATGTGATTGTATATTAATGAGAACAAAAAAAATTTCAAAGTGCAGTAAGAGCCTAGCTATCAAATATCGGAATAAAAGTACAGGCTTTCACTGCTCCAATCAAAAGACACAGGGTTAGAAGAACTGATGAAAACTCAAGATCACCTAAGTGCTCCCTTACTGGAGACTCACTTGTGATCCAAGGACACAGACAAACTACCAGCTGAAGGGGCGGGGACAAGTACCCTATACAAGTGAATCTTTGAAACAAAGAAACAAATGGATTCTGTTTGAGACCCCAGAGACAGTCACTAGAAAATAGTCCTACCTAGCCACCGTGAATTCCTTTTGTTTGGTATCAGCAGTGCCCAGGTATAGATTTAGTGGTACTGCAATGTCCTTCTCATTTTTCTCACATCAACAAATGAATTGCTGTAATAATATGCGTCTGGGCTTTTGAAATCACTGGGTTTTATGATATCCACGATTGTAAAGAAGTAATAACCACATAAAGAGGGAAGTTTGGACACTCAACCAAACACGTCTCTCCACAACACACACTTTGCTCCCAAATGCTTCTGTCTAGAAATAGGTGTTCCTTTTTATTTGTCCCTCCTCCTATCAGTGGTGAACATGCCAATGTCCCTCAAACATGGTGGTGAGTAAAGCACCAAGTATACTTTTCTGTCTACAACAGGCCCAGAGGAAGTATAATTGGGGTCTTCAGTGAGGACTTAGTCAATGAATGTGGCTAAATACAGTTAGCAAGCGAGAAGGAGGTTTAAGAGGACAGAGGACAGAGATACGGGTTCAAGTCCCTGCACCACCATTTACTGGTTTTGTAAGCACACGCGGCTGATTCGATCTGCAATTGTCTCAGTGAGCCCAGTGCTCTCCCTACGGCCTAGTGACCTTGCAATGTTTTTGAAAGCATAATGTAGGGAAGTGACATAGTTGATGTAGTTAACTGTTCTGTACATAAGGATAGATGGACAGACAGAAAGAAGATTGTTTCATAGATAGACAGATAGATAGATGACAGATGATCGATAGATTATACACATGATAGAAGACAGGAAGCTAGATAGATGGATAGATAAATAGAGAGGATAGAGAGATAGAAAGAAGGATATATAGAAAGATAGATAGATATACAGACAGACAGAGCGATAGATAGATACAGATACATATCGATTGACACAAAGCTGTTGCTCATAACCAGGAGATGAATGGTGAAATCACATAGCTAAACTACAAACAAAAAGGAAGAATGAAATCCAGTTTACTAAGTGCAGTAAGCAGCCATAAGAAGAAAACAAATCCTACCATTCGCAATGACGTGGATGGAGCTAGACAGTAGTATGTTCAGAAAAATAGGTCAGGCGGAGAAAGACAATATCAAATGATATCACTCATGTGTGGAGTATAACAACAAAGAGAAACTGAAGGAAAAAAACAGCAGGATACTCACAGAACCCGAGAGTTGACTAAAAGTTGCCAAAGGGAAAAGGACTGCACAGGGTGGTTCTGAAGGGAGGGATAAGTGTGGGAGAAAGATTGGGGGCATTAGGATTACCATGTATATTGCGTGGGGTCGCGCGGGACATGGAGAGTGCTGTACAACACAGAGAAGACTAGTAGAGGTTATATAGCATCTTACTACTCCATGATTGACACCGACTGTACCGGTGTCTTTGAAGGGGTACATGCTGAAGGGGTTTAAAGCATCCAACTATGCTGATGGACAGCGACTTTAAGAGGTTTTTGCTGGTGGACTTGGATAAGGGGGAGCATAGTAAACATAATGTTCTTCACGTGATTGTAGATTAATGATAACAAAAAATATTTTTTAAGTGCAATAAGGGCACAGCACTGAATCATCAGAATAAAAAGTCAGGCTCTGAGTGCTGCAAACAAAAGACACAGGGTTAAAAGAATGGATGAAAACTCAAGAAACCTACGTGCTTCCTTACAGGAGACTCACTTGAGATCCAAGGACAAAGACAAACTACAAGCTGAAGGTGTGGGGACAAGTACCCTACACGAGTGAAACTGAAAAACAAACAATCAAACAAATGGATTCTGTTTGAGTCCCCAGAGACAGTCAGTAGAAAATAGCACTATCTGGCCACCGTGAACTCTTTTTGTTTGTTTTCAGCAAGGCCCAGCCATAGATTTAGTGGTGGAGCAACGTCCTTCTCATTTTCTCTCACCTCAACAACTGTGTTGCTGAAATAATAAGAATCTCGGCCTTTTAAATCTGTGGGTTTTATGATCTTCACGAATGTGAAGTAATAACCACCTAAAGAGGGAAGTTTGGACACTCAAATAAACATGTCACTCCACAATACACTCTTAGCTCCCAACTGCTCCTGTCTAGAAATTGGTGTTCCTTTTTATTTGACCCTCCATCCTATCAGTGGTGTTCACATAGATGTCCTTCAAACATGGTGGTGAGCAAAGCAACAATTTTACGTTTCTGTCGTCCACAGGCCCAGAGGAAGGATACTTGTGGTCTTCAGGGAGCACTTAGTGAATGAATGTGGCTATATACAGACAGGAAGTGAGAAGGAGATGAAAGAGGACAGAGGATAGAGACACGGGTTCAAGTCCCTGCACAACCATTTCCTGGTTTTGTAGGTACACTCGGCCGACACGACCTGCAAGTGTCTCGGTGAACACAGTGCTCTCCCTACAGCCTAGTTACCTTGCAGGATTTTTGGAAGCATAATGTAGGAAAGTGACATAGGATATGTGGTTACCTGTTCTGTACACAAGGACAGATGGGCAGACAGAAAGATGATTGATTGATTGATTGATTGATTGATAGACAGACAGATAGATAGATATAGGTTCATATCGATTAACACAAAGCTATTTCTCATTACCATGAGAGCAATGGTTGAAGCACATAGCAAACTACAAACGAAAAAGAAGAATAAAATCCAGTTTAAAAAGTGCAGTAAGCTGCCATAAGAAGAAAACAAATCCTATCATTGGCAATAACTTGGATGGAGCTAGAGGGTATTATGCTCAGTCAAATAGGCCAGTCGGAGAAATACATGTACCAAATGATTTAACTCATGTGTGGAGTACGATGACAAAGAAAAACTGAAGGAAGAAACAGCAGCATATACACAGTACCCGAGAGTGGACTAAGAGTTACCAAAGAGAAAGGGACTGGGTAGTGTTTGTGGGAAGGGATTGATAAGGGCGGGGATAAAGAATGGGGGCATTAGGATTAGCATGAATAATGTGTAGGGTGAAGGGTCATTGGGAGGGCTATACAACACAGAGAAGACAAGTAGTGATTCTAGAGCATCTTACGACACGCTGACAGACAGCGACTGAAACTGGGATTTGGCGAGGACTTGGTGAAGGGGTTAGACTAGTTAACATATTGTTCTGCATGTGATTGTATATTAATGAGAACAAAAAAAATTTCAAAGTGCAGTAAGAGCCTAGCTATCAAATATCGGAATAAAAGTACAGGCTTTCACTGCTCCAATCAAAAGACACAGGGTTAGAAGAACTGATGATAACTCAAGATCACCTAAGTGCTCCCTTACTGGAGACTCACTTGTGATCCAAGGACTCAGACAAACTACAAGCTGAAGGGGCGTGGACAGGCACCCTATACAAGTGAATCTTTGAAACAAAGAAACAAATGGATTCTGTTTGAGACCCCAGAGACAGTCACTAGAAAATAGTCCTACCTAGCCACCGTGAATTCCTTTTGTTTGGTATCAGCAGTGCCCAGGTATAGATTTAGTGGTACTGCAATGTCCTTCTCATTTTTCTCACATCAACAAATGAATTGCTGTAATAATATGCGTCTGGGCTTTTGAAATCACTGGGTTTTATGATATCCACGATTGTAAACAAGTAATAACCACATAAAGAGGAAAGTTTGGACACTCAACCAAACACGTCTCTCCACAACACACACTTTGCTCCCAAATGCTCCTGTCTAGAAATAGGTGTTCCTTTTTATTTGTCCCTCCTCCTATCAGTGGTGAACATGCCAATGTCCCTCAAACATGGTGGTGAGTAAAGCACCAAGTATACTTTTCTGTCTACAACAGGCCCAGAGGAAGTATAATTGGGGTCTTCAGTGAGGACTTAGTCAATGAATGTGGCTAAATACAGTTAGCAAGCGAGAAGGAGGTTTAAGAGGACAGAGGACAGAGATACGGGTTCAAGTCCCTGCACCACCATTTACTGGTTTTGTAAGCACACGCGGCTGATTCGATCTGCAATTGTCTCAGTGAGCCCAGTGCTCTCCCTACGGCCTAGTGACCTTGCAATGTTTTTGAAATCATATTGTAGGGAAGTGACATAGTTGATGTAGTTAACTGTTCTGTACATAAGGATAGATGGACAGACAGAAAGAAGATTGTTTCATAGATAGACAGATAGATAGATGACAGATGATCGATAGATTATACACATGATAGAAGACAGGAAGCTAGATAGATGGATAGATAAATAGAGAGGATAGAGAGATAGAAAGAAGGATATATAGAAAGATAGATAGATATAGATAGATAGATATACAGACAGACAGAGCGATAGATAGATACAGATACATATCGATTGACACAAAGCTGTTGCTCATAACCAGGAGATGAATGGTGAAATCACATAGCTAAACTACAAACAAAAAGGAAGAATGAAATCCAGTTTACAAAGTGCAGTAAGCAGCCATAAGAAGAAAACAAATCCTACCATTTGCAATGACGTGGATGGAGCTAGACAGTAGTATGTTCAGAAAAATAGGTCAGGCGGAGAAAGACAATATCAAATGATATCACTCATGTGTGGAGTATAACAACAAAGAGAAACTGAAGGATAAAAACAGCAGGATACTCACAGAACCCGAGAGTTGACTAAAAGTTGCCAAAGGGAAAAGGACTGCACAGGGTGGTTCTGAAGGGAGGGATAAGTGTGGGGAGAAAGATTGGGGGCATTAGGATTACCATGTATATTGCGTGGGGTCGCGCGGGACATGGGGAGTGCTGTACAACACAGAGAAGACTAGTAGAGGTTATATAGCATCTTACTACTCCATGATTGACACCGACTGTACCGGTGTCTTTGAAGGGGTACGTGCTGAAGGGGTTTAAAGCATCCAACTATGCTGATGGACAGCGACTTTAAGAGGTTTTTGCTGGTGGACTTGGATAAGGGGGAGCATAGTAAACATAATGTTCTTCACGTGATTGTAGATTAATGATAACAAAAAATATTTTTTAAGTGCAATAAGGGAACAGCACTGAATCATCAGAATAAAAGGTCAGGCTCTGAGTGCTGCAAACAAAAGACACAGGGTTAAAAGAATGGATGAAAACTCAAGAAACCTACGTGCTTCCTTACAGGAGACTCACTTGAGATCCAAGGACAAAGACAAACTACAAGCTGACGGTGTGGGGACAAGTACCCTACACGAGTGAAACTGAAAAACAAACAATCAAACAAATGGATTCTGTTTGAGCCCCCAGAGACAGTCAGTAGAAAATAGCACTATCTGGCCACCGTGAACTCTTTTTGTTTGTTTCCAGCAAGGCCCAGCCATAGATTTATTGGTGGAGCAACGTCCTTCTCATTTTCTCTCACCTCAACAACTGGGTTGCTGAAATAATAAGAATCTGGGCCTTTGAAATCTGTGGGTTTTATGATCTTCACGAATGTGAAGTAATAACCACCTAAAGAGGGAAGTTTGGACACTCAAATAAACATGTCACTCCACAATACACTCTTAGCTCCCAACTGCTCCTGTCTAGAAATTGGTGTTAATTTTTTTTTGACCCTCCATCCTATCAGTGGTGTTCACATAGATGTCCTTCAAACATGGTGGTGAGCAAAGCAACAATTTTATGTTTCTGTCGTCCACAGGCCCAGAGGAGGGATACTTGTGGTCTTCAGGGAGCACATAGTGAATGAATGTGGCTATATACAGACAGGAAGTGAGAAGGAGATGAAAGAGGACAGAGGATAGAGACACGGGTTCAAGTCCCTGCACAACCATTTCCTGGTTTTGTAGGTACACTCGGCCGACACGACCTGCAAGTGTCTAGGTGAACACAGTGCTCTCCCTACAGCCTAGTTACCTAGCAGGATTTTTGGAAGCATAATGTAGGAAAGTGACATAGGATATGTGGTTACCAGTTCTGTACACAAGGACAGATGGGCAGACAGAAAGATGATTGATTGATTGATTGATTGACAGATAGACAGACAGATAGATAGATATAGGTTCATATCGATTAACACAAAGCTATTGCTCATAACCATGAGAGCAATGGGTGAAGCACATAGCAAACTACAAACGAAAAAGAAGAATAAAATCCAGTTTAAAAAGTGCAGTAAGCTGCCATAAGAAGAAAACAAATCCTATCATTGGCAATAACTTGGATGGAGCTAGAGGGTATTATGCTCAGTCAAATAGGCCAGTCGGAGAAATACATGTACCAAATGATTTAACTCATGTGTGGAGTACGATAACAAAGAAAAACTGAAGGAAGAAACAGCAGCATATACACAGTACCCGAGAGTGGACTAAGAGTTAAAAAAAAGAAAGGGACTGGGTAGTGTTTGTGGGAAGGGATTGATAAGGGCGGGGAAAAAGAATGGGGGCATTAGGATTAGCATGAATAATGTGTAGGGTGAAGGGTCATTGGGAGGGCTATACAACACAGAGAAGACAAGTAGTGATTCTAGAGCATCTTACGACACGCTGACGGACAGCGACTGAAACTGGCATTTGGCGAGGACTTGGTGAAGGGGTTAGACTAGTTAACATATTGTTCTGCATGTGATTGTATATTAATGAGAACAAAAAAAATTTCAAAGTGCAGTAAGAGCCTAGCTATCAAATATCGGAATAAAAGTACAGGCTTTCACTGCTCCAATCAAAAGACACAGTTTTAGAAGAACTGATGAAAACTCAAGATCACCTAAGTGCTCCCTTACTGGAGACACACTTGTGATCCAAGGACTCAGACAAACTACAAGCTGAAGGGGCGGGTACAGGTACCCTATACAAGTGAATCTTTGAAACAAAGAAACAAATGGATTCTGTTTGAGATCCCAGAGACAGTCACTATAAAATAGTCCTACCTAGCCACCGTGAATTCCTTTTGTTTGGTATCAGCAGTGCCCAGGTATAGATTTAGTGGTACTGCAATGTCCTTCTCATTTTTCTCACATCAACAAATGAATTGCTGTAATAATATGCGTCTGGGCTTTTGAAATCACTGGGTTTTATTATATCCATGATTGTAAAGAAGTAATAACCACATAAAGAGGGAAGTTTGGACACTCAACCAAACACGTCTCTCCACAACACACACTTTGCTCCCAAATGCTCCTGTCTGAAATAGGTGTTCCTTTTTATTTGTCCCTCCTCCTATCAGTGGTGAACATACCAATGTCCCTCAAACATGGTGGTGAGTAAAGCACCAAGTATACTTTTCTGTCTACAACAGGCCCAGAGGAAGTATAATTGGGGTCTTCAGTGAGTACTTAGTCAATGAATGTGGCTAAATACAGTTAGCAAGCGAGAAGGAGGTTTACGAGGACAGAGGACAGAGATACGGGTTCAAGTACCTGCACCACCATTTACTGGTTTTGTAAGCACACGCGGCTGATTCGATTTGCAATTTTCTCAGTGAGCCCAGTGCTCTCCCTACGGCCTAGTGACCTTACAATGTTTTCGAAAGCATAATGTAGGGAAGTGACATAGTTGATGTAGTTAACTGTTCTGTACATAAGGATAGATGGACAGACAGAAAGAAGATTGTTTCATAGATAGACAGATAGATAGATGACAGATGATCGATAGATTATACACATGATAGAAGACAGGAAGCTAGATAGATGGATAGATAAATAGAGAGGATAGAGAGATAGAAAGAAGGATATATAGAAAGATAGATACATATACAGACATACAGAGTGATAGATAGATACAGATACATATCAATTGACACAAAGTTGTTGCTCATAACCAGGAGATTAATGGTGAAATCACATAGCTAAACTACAAACAAAAAGGAAGAATGAAATCCAGTCTACTAAGTGCAGTAAGCAGCCATAAGAAGAAAACAAATCCTACCATTTGCAATGACGTGGATGGAGCTAGACAGTAGTATGTTCAGAAAAATAGGTCAGGCGGAGAAAGACAATATCAAATGATATCACTCATGTGTGGAGTATAACAACAAAGAGAAACTGAAGGAAAAAAACAGCAGGATACTCACAGAACCCGAGAGTTGACTAAAAGTTGCCAAAGGGAAAAGGACTGCACAGGGTGGTTCTGAAGGGAGGGATAAGTGTGGGGAGAAAGATTGGGGGCATTAGGATTACCATGTATATTGCGTGGGGTCACGCGGGACATGGGGAGAGCTGTACAACACAGAGAAGTCTAGTAGAGGTTATATAGCATCTTACTACTCCATGATTGACAGCGACTGTATCGGTGTCTTTGAAGGGGTACATGCTGAAGGGGTTTAAAGCATCCAACTATGCTGATGGACAGCGACTTTAAGAGGTTTTTGCTGGTGGACTTGGATTAGGGGGAGCATACTAAACATAATGTTCTTCACGTGATTGTAGATTAATGATAACAAAAAAAAATTTTTAAGTGCAATAAGGGCACAGCACTGAATCATCAGAATAAAAGGTCAGGCTCTGAGTGCTGCAAACAAAAGACACAGGGTTAAAAGAACGGATGAAAACTCAAGAAACCTACGTGCTTCCTTACAGGAGACTCACTTGAGATCCAAGGACAAAGACAAACTACAAGCTGAAGGTGTGGGGACAAGTACCCTACACGAGTGAAACTGAAAAACAAACAAACAAATGGATTCTGTTTGAGCCCCCAGAGACAGTCAGTAGAAAATAGCACTATCTGGCCACCGTGAACTCTTTTTGTTTGTTTTCAGCAAGGCCCAGCCATAGATTTAGTGGTGGAGCAACGTCCTTCTCATTTTCTCTCACCTCAACAACTGGGTTGCTGAAATAATAAGAATCTGGGCCTTTGAAATCTGTGGGTTTTATGATCTTCACGAATGTGAAGTAATAACCACCTAAAAGGGAAGTTTGGACACTCAAATAAACATGTCACTCCACAATACACTCTTAGCTCCCAACTGCTCCTGTCTAGAAATTGGTGTTCCATTTTATTTGACCCTCCATCCTATCAGTGGTGTTCACACAGATGTCCTACAAACATGGTGGTGAGCAAAGCAACAATTTTACGTTTCTGTCGTCCACAGGCCCAGAGGAAGGATACTTGTGGTCTTCAGGGAGCACTTAGTGAATGAATGTGGCTATATACAGACAGGAAGTGAGAAGGAGATGAAAGAGGACAGAGGATAGAGACACGGGTTCAAGTCCCTGCACAACCATTTCCTGGTTTTGTAGGTACACTCGGCCGACACGACCTGCAAGTGTCTCGGTGAACCAACTGCTCTCCCTACAGCCTAGTTACCTTGCAGGATTTTTGGAAGCATAATGTAGGAAAGTGACATAGGATATGTGGTTACCTGCTCTGTACACAAGGACAGATGGGCAGACAGAAAGATGATTGATTGATTGATTGATTGATTGATAGACAGACAGATAGATAGATATAGGTTCATATCGATTAACACAAAGCTATTGCTCATAACCATGAGAGCAATGGTTGAAGCACATAGCAAACTACAAACGAAAAAGAAGAATAAAATCCAGTTTAAAAAGTGCAGTAAGCTGCCATAAGAAGAAAACAAATCCTATCATTGGCAATAACTTGGATGGAGCTAGAGGGTATTATGCTCAGTCAAATAGGCCAGTCGGAGAAATACATGTACCAAATGATTTAACTGATGTGTGGAGTACGATAACAAAGAAAAACTGGAGGAAGAAACAGCAGCATATACACAGTACCTGAGAGTGGACTAAGAGTTAAAAAAAAAGAAAGGGACTGGGTAGTGTTTGTGGGAAGGGATTGATAAGGGCGGGGAAAAAGAATGGGGGCATTAGGATTAGCATGAATAATGTGTAGGGTGAAGGGTCATTGGGAGGGCTATACAACACAGAGAAGACAAGTAGTGATTCTAGAGCATCTTACGACACGCTGACGGACAGCGACTGAAACTGGCATTTGGCGAGGACTTGGTGAAGGGGTTAGACTAGTTAACATATTGTTCTGCATGTGATTGTATATTAATGAGAACAAAAAAAATTTCAAAGTGCAGTAAGAGCCTAGCTATCAAATATCAGAATAAAAGTACAGGCTTTCACTGCTCCAATCAAAAGACACAGTTTTAGAAGAACTGATGAAAACTCAAGATCACCTAAGTGCTCCCTTACTGGAGACTCACTTGTGATCCAAGGACTCAGACAAACTACAAGCTGAAGGGGCGGGGACAGGTACCCTATACAAGTGAATCTTTGAAACAAAGAAACAAATGGATTCTGTTTGAGATCCCAGAGACAGTCACTAGAAAATAGTCCTACCTAGCCACCGTGAATTCCTTTTGTTTGGTATCAGCAGTGCCCAGGTATAGATTTAGTGGTACTGCAATGTCCTTCTCATTTTTCTCACATCAACAAATGAATTGCTGTAATAATATGCGTCTGGGCTTTTGAAATAACTGGGTTTTATGATATCCACGATTGTAAAGAAGTAATAACCACATAAAGAGGGAAGTTTGGACACTCAACCAAACACGTCTCTCCACAACACACACTTTGCTCCCAAATGCTCCTGTCTAGAAATAGGTGTTCCTTTTTATTTGTCCCTCCTCCTATCAGTGGTGAACATGCCAATGTCCCTCAAACATGGTGGTGAGTAAAGCACCAAGTATACTTTTCTGTCTACAACAGGCCCAGAGGAAGTATAATTGGGGTCTTCAGTGAGTACTTAGTCAATGAATGTGGCTAAATACAGTTAGCAAGCGAGAAGGAGGTTTACGAGGACAGAGGACAGAGATACGGGTTCAAGTACCTGCACCACCATTTACTGGTTTTGTAAGCACACGCGGCTGATTCGATCTGCAATTGTCTCAGTGAGCCCAGTGCTCTCCCTAAGGCCTAGTGACCTTACAATGTTTTCGAAAGCATAATGTAGGGAAGTGACATAGTTGATGTAGTTAACTGTTCTGTACATAAGGATAGATGGACAGACAGAAAGAAGATTGTTTCATAGATAGACAGATAGATAGATGACAGATGATCGATAGATTATACACATGATAGAAGACAGGAAGCTAGATAGATGGATAGATAAATAGAGAGGATAGAGAGATAGAAAGAAGGATATATAGAAAGATAGATAGATATACAGACAGACAGAGCGATAGATAGATACAGATACATATCGATTGACACAAAGTTGTTGCTCATAACCAGGAGATTAATGGTGAAATCACATAGCTAAACTACAAACAAAAAGGAAGAATGAAATCCAGTCTACTAAGTGCAGTAGGCAGCCATAAGAAGAAAACAAATCCTACCTTTTGCAATGACGTGGATGGAGCTAGACAGTAGTATGTTCAGAAAAATAGGTCAGGCGGAGAAAGACAATATCAAATGATATCACTTATGTGTGGAGTATAACAACAAAGAGAAACTGAAGGAAAAAAACAGCAGGATACTCACAGAACCCGAGAGTTGACTAAAAGTTGCCAAAGGGAAAAGGACTGCACAAGGTGGTTCTGAAGGGAGGGATAAGTGTGGGGAGAAAGATTGGGGGCATTAGGATTAGCATGTATATTGCGTGGGGTCACGCGGGACATGGGGAGAGCTGTACAACACAGAGAAGACTAGTAGAAGTTATATAGCATCTTACTACTCCATGATTGACAGCGACTGTATCGGTGTCTTTGAAGGGGTACATGCTGAAGGGGTTTAAAGCATCCAACTATGCTGATGGACAGCGACTTTAAGAGGTTTTTGCTGGTGGACTTGGATAAGGGGGAGCATACTAAACATAATGTTCTTCACGTGATTGTAGATTAATGATAACAAAAAAAAATTTTTAAGTGCAATAAGGGCACAGCACTGAATCATCAGAATAAAAGGTCAGGCTCTGAGTGCTGTAAACAAAAGACACAGGGTTAAAAGAACGGATGAAAACTCAAGAAACCTACGTGCTTCCTTACAGGAGACTCACTTGAGATCCAAGGACAAAGACAAACTACAAGCTGAAGGTGTGGGGACAAGTACCCTACACGAGTGAAACTGAAAAACAAACAATCAAACAAATGGATTCTGTTTGAGCCCCCAGAGACAGTCAGTAGAAAATAGCACTATCTGGCCACCGTGAACTCTTTTTGTTTGTTTTCAGCAAGGCCCAGCCATAGATTTAGTGGTGGAGCAACGTCCTTCTCATTTTCTCTCACCTCAACAACTGGGTTGCTGAAATAATAAGAATCTGGGCCTTTGAAATCTGTGGGTTTTATGATCTTCACGAATGTGAAGTAATAACCACCTAAAGAGGGAAGTTTGGACACTCAAATAAACATGTCACTCCACAATACACTCTTAGCTCCCAACTGCTCCTGTCTAGAAATTGGTGTTCCTTTTTATTTGACCCTCCATCCTATCAGTGGTGTTCACATAGATGTCCTTCAAACATGGTGGTGAGCAAAGCCACAATTTTACGTTTCTGTCGTCCACAGGCCCAGAGGAAGGATACTTGTGGTCTTCAGGGAGCACATAGTGAATGAATGTGGCTATATACAGACAGGAAGTGAGAAGGAGATGAAAGAGGACAGAGGATAGAGACACGGGTTCAAGTCCCTGCACAACCATTTCCTGGTTTTGTAGGTACACTCGGCCGACACGACCTGCAAGTGTCTCGGTGAACACAGTGCTCTCCCTACAGCCTAGTTACCTAGCAGGATTTTTGGAAGCATAATTTAGGAAAGTGACATAGGATATGTGGTTACCAGTTCTGTATACAAGGACAGATGGGCAGACAGAAAGTTGATTGATTGATTGATTGATTGACTGATAGACAGACAGATAGATAGATATAGGTTCATATCGATTAACACAAAGCTATTGCTCATAACCATGAGAGCAATGGTTGAAGCACATAGCAAACTACAAACGAAAAAGAAGAATAAAATCCAGTTTAAAAAGTGCAGTAAGCAGCCATAAGAAGAAAACAAATCCTATCATTGGCAATAACTTGGATGGAGCTAGAGGGTATTATGCTCAGTCAAATAGGCCAGTCGGAGAAATACATGTACCAAATGATTTAACTCATGTGTGGAGTACGATAACAAAGAAAAACTGAAGGAAGAAACAGCAGCATATACACAGTACCCGAGAGTGGACTAAGAGTTAAAAAAAAGAAAGGGACTGGGTAGTGTTTGTGGGAAGGGATTGATAAGGGCGGGGAAAAAGAATGGGGGCATTAGGATTAGCATGAATAATGTGTAGGGTGAAGGGTCATTGGGAGGGCTATACAACACAGAGAAGACAAGTAGTGATTCTAGAGCATCTTACGACACGCTGACGGACAGCGACTGAAACTGGCATTTGGCGAGGACTTGGTGAAGGGGTTAGACTAGTTAACATATTGTTCTGCATGTGATTGTATATTAATGAGAACAAAAAAAATTTCAAAGTGCAGTAAGAGCCTAGCTATCAAATATCGGAATAAAAGTACAGGCTTTCACTGCTCCAATCAAAAGACACAGTTTTAGAAGAACTGATGAAAACTCAAGATCACCTAAGTGCTCCCTTACTGGAGACACACTTGTGATCCAAGGACTCAGACAAACTACAAGCTGAAGGGGCGGGTACAGGTACCCTATACAAGTGAATCTTTGAAACAAAGAAACAAATGGATTCTGTTTGAGATCCCAGAGACAGTCACTATAAAATAGTCCTACCTAGCCACCGTGAATTCCTTTTGTTTGGTATCAGCAGTGCCCAGGTATAGATTTAGTGGTACTGCAATGTCCTTCTCATTTTTCTCACATCAACAAATGAATTGCTGTAATAATATGCGTCTGGGCTTTTGAAATCACTGGGTTTTATTATATCCATGATTGTAAAGAAGTAATAACCACATAAAGAGGGAAGTTTGGACACTCAACCAAACACGTCTCTCCACAACACACACTTTGCTCCCAAATGCTCCTGTCTGAAATAGGTGTTCCTTTTTATTTGTCCCTCCTCCTATCAGTGGTGAACATACCAATGTCCCTCAAACATGGTGGTGAGTAAAGCACCAAGTATACTTTTCTGTCTACAACAGGCCCAGAGGAAGTATAATTGGGGTCTTCAGTGAGTACTTAGTCAATGAATGTGGCTAAATACAGTTAGCAAGCGAGAAGGAGGTTTACGAGGACAGAGGACAGAGATACGGGTTCAAGTACCTGCACCACCATTTACTGGTTTTGTAAGCACACGCGGCTGATTCGATTTGCAATTGTCTCAGTGAGCCCAGTGCTCTCCCTACGGCCTAGTGACCTTACAATGTTTTCGAAAGCATAATGTAGGGAAGTGACATAGTTGATGTAGTTAACTGTTCTGTACATAAGGATAGATGGACAGACAGAAAGAAGATTGTTTCATAGATAGACAGATAGATAGATGACAGATGATCGATAGATTATACACATGATAGAAGACAGGAAGCTAGATAGATGGATAGATAAATAGAGAGGATAGAGAGATAGAAAGAAGGATATATAGAAAGATAGATACATATACAGACATACAGAGTGATAGATAGATACAGATACATATCAATTGACACAAAGTTGTTGCTCATAACCAGGAGATTAATGGTGAAATCACATAGCTAAACTACAAACAAAAAGGAAGAATGAAATCCAGTCTACTAAGTGCAGTAAGCAGCCATAAGAAGAAAACAAATCCTACCATTTGCAATGACGTGGATGGAGCTAGACAGTAGTATGTTCAGAAAAATAGGTCAGGCGGAGAAAGACAATATCAAATGATATCACTCATGTGTGGAGTATAACAACAAAGAGAAACTGAAGGAAAAAAACAGCAGGATACTCACAGAACCCGAGAGTTGACTAAAAGTTGCCAAAGGGAAAAGGACTGCACAGGGTGGTTCTGAAGGGAGGGATAAGTGTGGGGAGAAAGATTGGGGGCATTAGGATTACCATGTATATTGCGTGGGGTCACGCGGGACATGGGGAGAGCTGTACAACACAGAGAAGTCTAGTAGAGGTTATATAGCATCTTACTACTCCATGATTGACAGCGACTGTATCGGTGTCTTTGAAGGGGTACATGCTGAAGGGGTTTAAAGCATCCAACTATGCTGATGGACAGCGACTTTAAGAGGTTTTTGCTGGTGGACTTGGATTAGGGGGAGCATACTAAACATAATGTTCTTCACGTGATTGTAGATTAATGATAACAAAAAAAAATTTTTAAGTGCAATAAGGGCACAGCACTGAATCATCAGAATAAAAGGTCAGGCTCTGAGTGCTGCAAACAAAAGACACAGGGTTAAAAGAACGGATGAAAACTCAAGAAACCTACGTGCTTCCTTACAGGAGACTCACTTGAGATCCAAGGACAAAGACAAACTACAAGCTGAAGGTGTGGGGACAAGTACCCTACACGAGTGAAACTGAAAAACAAACAAACAAATGGATTCTGTTTGAGCCCCCAGAGACAGTCAGTAGAAAATAGCACTATCTGGCCACCGTGAACTCTTTTTGTTTGTTTTCAGCAAGGCCCAGCCATAGATTTAGTGGTGGAGCAACGTCCTTCTCATTTTCTCTCACCTCAACAACTGGGTTGCTGAAATAATAAGAATCTGGGCCTTTGAAATCTGTGGGTTTTATGATCTTCACGAATGTGAAGTAATAACCACCTAAAAGGGAAGTTTGGACACTCAAATAAACATGTCACTCCACAATACACTCTTAGCTCCCAACTGCTCCTGTCTAGAAATTGGTGTTCCTTTTTATTTGACCCTCCATCCTATCAGTGGTGTTCACACAGATGTCCTACAAACATGGTGGTGAGCAAAGCAACAATTTTACGTTTCTGTCGTCCACAGGCCCAGAGGAAGGATACTTGTGGTCTTCAGGGAGCACTTAGTGAATGAATGTGGCTATATACAGACAGGAAGTGAGAAGGAGATGAAAGAGGACAGAGGATAGAGACACGGGTTCAAGTCCCTGCACAACCATTTCCTGGTTTTGTAGGTACACTCGGCCGACACGACCTGCAAGTGTCTCGGTGAACCCAGTGCTCTCCCTACAGCCTAGTTACCTTGCAGGATTTTTGGAAGCATAATGTAGGAAAGTGACATAGGATATGTGGTTACCTGCTCTGTACACAAGGACAGATGGGCAGACAGAAAGATGATTGATTGATTGATTGATTGATTGATAGACAGACAGATAGATAGATATAGGTTCATATCGATTAACACAAAGCTATTGCTCATAACCATGAGAGCAATGGTTGAAGCACATAGCAAACTACAAACGAAAAAGAAGAATAAAATCCAGTTTAAAAAGTGCAGTAAGCTGCCATAAGAAGAAAACAAATCCTATCATTGGCAATAACTTGGATGGAGCTAGAGGGTATTATGCTCAGTCAAATAGGCCAGTCGGAGAAATACATGTACCAAATGATTTAACTGATGTGTGGAGTACGATAACAAAGAAAAACTGGAGGAAGAAACAGCAGCATATACACAGTACCCGAGAGTGGACTAAGAGTTAAAAAAAAAGAAAGGGACTGGGTAGTGTTTGTGGGAAGGGATTGATAAGGGCGGGGAAAAAGAATGGGGGCATTAGGATTAGCATGAATAATGTGTAGGGTGAAGGGTCATTGGGAGGGCTATACAACACAGAGAAGACAAGTAGTGATTCTAGAGCATCTTACGACACGCTGACGGACAGCGACTGAAACTGGGATTTGGCGAGGACTTGGTGAAGGGGTTAGACTAGTTAACATATTGTTCTGCATGTGATTGTATATTAATGAGAACAAAAAAAATTTCAAAGTGCAGTAAGAGCCTAGCTATCAAATATCAGAATAAAAGTACAGGCTTTCACTGCTCCAATCAAAAGACACAGTTTTAGAAGAACTGATGAAAACTCAAGATCACCTAAGTGCTCCCTTACTGGAGACACACTTGTGATCCAAGGACTCAGACAAACTACAAGCTGAAGGGGCGGGGACAGGTACCCTATACAAGTGAATCTTTGAAACAAAGAAACAAATGGATTCTGTTTGAGATCCCAGAGACAGTCACTAGAAAATAGTCCTACCTAGCCACCGTGAATTCCTTTTGTTTGGTATCAGCAGTGCCCAGGTATAGATTTAGTGGTACTGCAATGTCCTTCTCATTTTTCTCACATCAACAAATGAATTGCTGTAATAATATGCGTCTGGGCTTTTGAAATAACTGGGTTTTATGATATCCACGATTGTAAAGAAGTAATAACCACATAAAGAGGGAAGTTTGGACACTCAACCAAACACGTCTCTCCACAACACACACTTTGCTCCCAAATGCTCCTGTCTAGAAATAGGTGTTCCTTTTTATTTGTCCCTCCTCCTATCAGTGGTGAACATGCCAATGTCCCTCAAACATGGTGGTGAGTAAAGCACCAAGTATACTTTTCTGTCTACAACAGGCCCAGAGGAAGTATAATTGGGGTCTTCAGTGAGTACTTAGTCAATGAATGTGGCTAAATACAGTTAGCAAGCGAGAAGGAGGTTTACGAGGACAGAGGACAGAGATACGGGTTCAAGTACCTGTACCACCATTTACTGGTTTTGTAAGCACACGCGGCTGATTCGATCTGCAATTGTCTCAGTGAGCCCAGTGCTCTCCCTAAGGCCTAGTGACCTTACAATGTTTTCGAAAGCATAATGTAGGGAAGTGACATAGTTGTTGTAGTTAAATGTTCTGTACATAAGGATAGATGGACAGACAGAAAGAAGATTGTTTCATAGATAGACAGATAGATAGATGACAGATGATCGATAGATTATACACATGATAGAAGACAGGAAGCTAGATAGATGGATAGATAAATAGAGAGGATAGAGAGATAGAAAGAAGGATATATAGAAAGATAGATAGATATACAGACAGACAGAGCGATAGATAGATACAGATACATATCGATTGACACAAAGTTGTTGCTCATAACCAGGAGATTAATGGTGAAATCACATAGCTAAACTACAAACAAAAAGGAAGAATGAAATCCAGTCTACTAAGTGCAGTAGGCAGCCATAAGAAGAAAACAAATCCTACCATTTGCAATGACGTGGATGGAGCTAGACAGTAGTATGTTCAGAAAAATAGGTCAGGCGGAGAAAGACAATATCAAATGATATCACTTATGTGTGGAGTATAACAACAAAGAGAAACTGAAGGAAAAAAACAGCAGGATACTCACAGAACCCGAGAGTTGACTAAAAGTTGCCAAAGGGAAAAGGACTGCACAAGGTGGTTCTGAAGGGAGGGATAAGTGTGGGGAGAAAGATTGGGGGCATTAGGATTACCATGTATATTGCGTGGGGTCACGCGGGACATGGGGAGAGCTGTACAACACAGAGAAGACTAGTAGAAGTTATATAGCATCTTACTACTCCATGATTGACAGCGACTGTATCGGTGTCTTTGAAGGGGTACATGCTGAAGGGGTTTAAAGCATCCAACTATGCTGATGGACAGCGACTTTAAGAGGTTTTTGCTGGTGGACTTGGATAAGGGGGAGCATACTAAACATAATGTTCTTCACGTGATTGTAGATTAATGATAACAAAAAAAAATTTTTAAGTGCAATAAGGGCACAGCACTGAATCATCAGAATAAAAGGTCAGGCTCTGAGTGCTGTAAACAAAAGACACAGGGTTAAAAGAACGGATGAAAACTCAAGAAACCTACGTGCTTCCTTACAGGAGACTCACTTGAGATCCAAGGACAAAGACAAACTACAAGCTGAAGGTGTGGGGACAAGTACCCTACACGAGTGAAACTGAAAAACAAACAATCAAACAAATGGATTCTGTTTGAGCCCCCAGAGACAGTCAGTAGAAAATAGCACTATCTGGCCACCGTGAACTCTTTTTGTTTGTTTTCAGCAAGGCCCAGCCATAGATTTAGTGGTGGAGCAACGTCCTTCTCATTTTCTCTCACCTCAACAACTGGGTTGCTGAAATAATAAGAATCTGGGCCTTTGAAATCTGTGGGTTTTATGATCTTCACGAATGTGAAGTAATAACCACCTAAAGAGGGAAGTTTGGACACTCAAATAAACATGTCACTCCACAATACACTCTTAGCTCCCAACTGCTCCTGTCTAGAAATTGGTGTTCCTTTTTATTTGACCCTCCATCCTATCAGTGGTGTTCACATAGATGTCCTTCAAACATGGTGGTGAGCAAAGCCACAATTTTAAGTTTCTGTCGTCCACAGGCCCAGAGGAAGGATACTTGTGGTCTTCAGGGAGCACATAGTGAATGAATGTGGCTATATACAGACAGGAAGTGAGAAGGAGATGAAAGAGGACAGAGGATAGAGACACGGGTTCAAGTCCCTGCACAACCATTTCCTGGTTTTGTAGGTACACTCGGCCGACACGACCTGCAAGTGTCTCGGTGAACACAGTGCTCTCCCTACAGCCTAGTTACCTAGCAGGATTTTTGGAAGCATAATTTAGGAAAGTGACATAGGATATGTGGTTACCAGTTCTGTATACAAGGACAGATGGGCAGACAGAAAGTTGATTGATTGATTGATTGATTGACTGATAGACAGACAGATAGATAGATATAGGTTCATATCGATTAACACAAAGCTATTGCTCATAACCATGAGAGCAATGGTTGAAGCACATAGCAAACTACAAACGAAAAAGAAGAATAAAATCCAGTTTAAAAAGTGCAGTAAGCAGCCATAAGAAGAAAACAAATCCTATCATTGGCAATAACTTGGATGGAGATAGAGGGTATTATGCTCAGTCAAATAGGCCAGTCGGAGAAATACATGTACCAAATGATTTAACTCATGTGTGGAGTACGATAACAAAGAAAAACTGAAGGAAGAAACAGCAGCATATACACAGTACCCGAGAGTGGACTAAGAGTTAAAAAAAAGAAAGGGACTGGGTAGTGTTTGTGGGAAGGGATTGATAAGGGCGGGGAAAAAGAATGGGGGCATTAGGATTAGCATGAATAATGTGTAGGGTGAAGGGTCATTGGGAGGGCTATACAACACAGAGAAGACAAGTAGTGATTCTAGAGCATCTTACGACACGCTGACGGACAGCGACTGAAACTGGCATTTGGCGAGGACTTGGTGAAGGGGTTAGACTAGTTAACATATTGTTCTGCATGTGATTGTATATTAATGAGAACAAAAAAAATTTCAAAGTGCAGTAAGAGCCTAGCTATCAAATATCGGAATAAAAGTACAGGCTTTCACTGCTCCAATCAAAAGACACAGGGTTAGAAGAACTGATGAAAACTCAAGATCATATAAGTGCTCCCTTACTGGAGACTCACTTGTGATCCAAGGACTCAGACAAACTAAAAGCTGAAGGGGCGGGGACAAGTACCCTATACAAGTGAATCTTTGAAACAAAGAAACAAATGGATTCTGTTTGAGACCCCAGAGACAGTCACTAGAAAATAGTCCTACCTAGCCACCGTGAATTCCTTTTGTTTGGTATCAGCAGTGCCCAGGTATAGATTTAGTGGTACTGCAATGTCCTTCTCATTTTTCTCACATCAACAAATGAATTGCTGTAATAATATGCGTCTGGGCTTTTGAAATAACTGGGTTTTATGATATCCACGATTGTAAAGAAGTAATAACCACATAAAGAGGGAAGTTTGGACACTCAACCAAACACGTCTCTCCACAACACACACTTTGCTCCCAAATGCTCCTGTCTAGAAATAGGTGTTCCTTTTTATTTGTCCCTCCTCCTATCAGTGGTGAACATACCAATGTCCCTCAAACATGGTGGTGAGTAAAGCACCAAGTATACTTTTCTGTCTACAACAGGCCCAGAGGAAGTATAATTGGGGTCTTCAGTGAGGACTTAGTCAATGAATGTGGCTAAATACAGTTAGCAAGCGAGAAGGAGGTTTACGAGGACAGAGGACAGAGATACGGGTTCAAGTACCTGCACCACCATTTACTGGTTTTGTAAGCACACGCGGCTGATTCGATTTGCAATTGTCTCAGTGAGCCCAGTGCTCTCCCTACGGCCTAGTGACCTTACAATGTTTTCGAAAGCATAATGTAGGGAAGTGACATAGTTGATGTAGTTAACTGTTCTGTACATAAGGATAGATGGACAGACAGAAAGAAGATTGTTTCATAGATAGACAGATAGATAGATGACAGATGATCGATAGATTATACACATGATAGAAGACAGGAAGCTAGATAGATGGATAGATAAATAGAGAGGATAGAGAGATAGAAAGAAGGATATATAGAAAGATAGATACATATACAGACATACAGAGTGATAGATAGATACAGATACATATCAATTGACACAAAGTTGTTGCTCATAACCAGGAGATTAATGGTGAAATCACATAGCTAAACTACAAACAAAAAGGAAGAATGAAATCCAGTCTACTAAGTGCAGTAAGCAGCCATAAGAAGAAAACAAATCCTACCATTTGCAATGACGTGGATGGAGCTAGACAGTAGTATGTTCAGAAAAATAGGTCAGGCGGAGAAAGACAATATCAAATGATATCACTCATGTGTGGAGTATAACAACAAAGAGAAACTGAAGGAAAAAAACAGCAGGATACTCACAGAACCCGAGAGTTGACTAAAAGTTGCCAAAGGGAAAAGGACTGCACAGGGTGGTTCTGAAGGGAGGGATAAGTGTGGGGAGAAAGATTGGGGGCATTAGGATTACCATGTATATTGCGTGGGGTCACGCGGGACATGGGGAGAGCTGTACAACACAGAGAAGTCTAGTAGAGGTTATATAGCATCTTACTACTCCATGATTGACAGCGACTGTATCGGTGTCTTTGAAGGGGTACATGCTGAAGGGGTTTAAAGCATCCAACTATGCTGATGGACAGCGACTTTAAGAGGTTTTTGCTGGTGGACTTGGATTAGGGGGAGCATACTAAACATAATGTTCTTCACGTGATTGTAGATTAATGATAACAAAAAAAAATTTTTAAGTGCAATAAGGGCACAGCACTGAATCATCAGAATAAAAGGTCAGGCTCTGAGTGCTGCAAACAAAAGACACAGGGTTAAAAGAACGGATGAAAACTCAAGAAACCTACGTGCTTCCTTACAGGAGACTCACTTGAGATCCAAGGACAAAGACAAACTACAAGCTGAAGGTGTGGGGACAAGTACCCTACACGAGTGAAACTGAAAAACAAACAAACAAATGGATTCTGTTTGAGCCCCCAGAGACAGTCAGTAGAAAATAGCACTATCTGGCCACCGTGAACTCTTTTTGTTTGTTTTCAGCAAGGCCCAGCCATAGATTTAGTGGTGGAGCAACGTCCTTCTCATTTTCTCTCACCTCAACAACTGGGTTGCTGAAATAATAAGAATCTGGGCCTTTGAAATCTGTGGGTTTTATGATCTTCACGAATGTGAAGTAATAACCACCTAAAAGGGAAGTTTGGACACTCAAATAAACATGTCACTCCACAATACACTCTTAGCTCCCAACTGCTCCTGTCTAGAAATTGGTGTTCCTTTTTATTTGACCCTCCATCCTATCAGTGGTGTTCACACAGATGTCCTACAAACATGGTGGTGAGCAAAGCAACAATTTTACGTTTCTGTCGTCCACAGGCCCAGAGGAAGGATACTTGTGGTCTTCAGGGAGCACTTAGTGAATGAATGTGGCTATATACAGACAGGAAGTGAGAAGGAGATGAAAGAGGACAGAGGATAGAGACACGGGTTCAAGTCCCTGCACAACCATTTCCTGGTTTTGTAGGTACACTCGGCCGACACGACCTGCAAGTGTCTCGGTGAACCCAGTGCTCTCCCTACAGCCTAGTTACCTTGCAGGATTTTTGGAAGCATAATGTAGGAAAGTGACATAGGATATGTGGTTACCTGCTCTGTACACAAGGACAGATGGGCAGACAGAAAGATGATTGATTGATTGATTGATTGATTGATAGACAGACAGATAGATAGATATAGGTTCATATCGATTAACACAAAGCTATTGCTCATAACCATGAGAGCAATGGTTGAAGCACATAGCAAACTACAAACGAAAAAGAAGAATAAAATCCAGTTTAAAAAGTGCAGTAAGCTGCCATAAGAAGAAAACAAATCCTATCATTGGCAATAACTTGGATGGAGCTAGAGGGTATTATGCTCAGTCAAATAGGCCAGTCGGAGAAATACATGTACCAAATGATTTAACTGATGTGTGGAGTACGATAACAAAGAAAAACTGGAGGAAGAAACAGCAGCATATACACAGTACCCGAGAGTGGACTAAGAGTTAAAAAAAAAGAAAGGGACTGGGTAGTGTTTGTGGGAAGGGATTGATAAGGGCGGGGAAAAAGAATGGGGGCATTAGGATTAGCATGAATAATGTGTAGGGTGAAGGGTCATTGGGAGGGCTATACAACACAGAGAAGACAAGTAGTGATTCTAGAGCATCTTACGACACGCTGACGGACAGCGACTGAAACTGGGATTTGGCGAGGACTTGGTGAAGGGGTTAGACTAGTTAACATATTGTTCTGCATGTGATTGTATATTAATGAGAACAAAAAAAATTTCAAAGTGCAGTAAGAGCCTAGCTATCAAATATCAGAATAAAAGTACAGGCTTTCACTGCTCCAATCAAAAGACACAGTTTTAGAAGAACTGATGAAAACTCAAGATCACCTAAGTGCTCCCTTACTGGAGACACACTTGTGATCCAAGGACTCAGACAAACTACAAGCTGAAGGGGCGGGGACAGGTACCCTATACAAGTGAATCTTTGAAACAAAGAAACAAATGGATTCTGTTTGAGATCCCAGAGACAGTCACTAGAAAATAGTCCTACCTAGCCACCGTGAATTCCTTTTGTTTGGTATCAGCAGTGCCCAGGTATAGATTTAGTGGTACTGCAATGTCCTTCTCATTTTTCTCACATCAACAAATGAATTGCTGTAATAATATGCGTCTGGGCTTTTGAAATAACTGGGTTTTATGATATCCACGATTGTAAAGAAGTAATAACCACATAAAGAGGGAAGTTTGGACACTCAACCAAACACGTCTCTCCACAACACACACTTTGCTCCCAAATGCTCCTGTCTAGAAATAGGTGTTCCTTTTTATTTGTCCCTCCTCCTATCAGTGGTGAACATGCCAATGTCCCTCAAACATGGTGGTGAGTAAAGCACCAAGTATACTTTTCTGTCTACAACAGGCCCAGAGGAAGTATAATTGGGGTCTTCAGTGAGTACTTAGTCAATGAATGTGGCTAAATACAGTTAGCAAGCGAGAAGGAGGTTTACGAGGACAGAGGACAGAGATACGGGTTCAAGTACCTGTACCACCATTTACTGGTTTTGTAAGCACACGCGGCTGATTCGATCTGCAATTGTCTCAGTGAGCCCAGTGCTCTCCCTAAGGCCTAGTGACCTTACAATGTTTTCGAAAGCATAATGTAGGGAAGTGACATAGTTGATGTAGTTAACTGTTCTGTACATAAGGATAGATGGACAGACAGAAAGAAGATTGTTTCATAGATAGACAGATAGATAGATGACAGATGATCGATAGATTATACACATGATAGAAGACAGGAAGCTAGATAGATGGATAGATAAATAGAGAGGATAGAGAGATAGAAAGAAGGATATATAGAAAGATAGATAGATATACAGACAGACAGAGCGATAGATAGATACAGATACATATCGATTGACACAAAGTTGTTGCTCATAACCAGGAGATTAATGGTGAAATCACATAGCTAAACTACAAACAAAAAGGAAGAATGAAATCCAGTCTACTAAGTGCAGTAGGCAGCCATAAGAAGAAAACAAATCCTACCATTTGCAATGACGTGGATGGAGCTAGACAGTAGTATGTTCAGAAAAATAGGTCAGGCGGAGAAAGACAATATCAAATGATATCACTTATGTGTGGAGTATAACAACAAAGAGAAACTGAAGGAAAAAAACAGCAGGATACTCACAGAACCCGAGAGTTGACTAAAAGTTGCCAAAGGGAAAAGGACTGCACAAGGTGGTTCTGAAGGGAGGGATAAGTGTGGGGAGAAAGATTGGGGGCATTAGGATTACCATGTATATTGCGTGGGGTCACGCGGGACATGGGGAGAGCTGTACAACACAGAGAAGACTAGTAGAAGTTATATAGCATCTTACTACTCCATGATTGACAGCGACTGTATCGGTGTCTTTGAAGGGGTACATGCTGAAGGGGTTTAAAGCATCCAACTATGCTGATGGACAGCGACTTTAAGAGGTTTTTGCTGGTGGACTTGGATAAGGGGGAGCATACTAAACATAATGTTCTTCACGTGATTGTAGATTAATGATAACAAAAAAAAATTTTTAAGTGCAATAAGGGCACAGCACTGAATCATCAGAATAAAAGGTCAGGCTCTGAGTGCTGTAAACAAAAGACACAGGGTTAAAAGAACGGATGAAAACTCAAGAAACCTACGTGCTTCCTTACAGGAGACTCACTTGAGATCCAAGGACAAAGACAAACTACAAGCTGAAGGTGTGGGGACAAGTACCCTACACGAGTGAAACTGAAAAACAAACAATCAAACAAATGGATTCTGTTTGAGCCCCCAGAGACAGTCAGTAGAAAATAGCACTATCTGGCCACCGTGAACTCTTTTTGTTTGTTTTCAGCAAGGCCCAGCCATAGATTTAGTGGTGGAGCAACGTCCTTCTCATTTTCTCTCACCTCAACAACTGGGTTGCTGAAATAATAAGAATCTGGGCCTTTGAAATCTGTGGGTTTTATGATCTTCACGAATGTGAAGTAATAACCACCTAAAGAGGGAAGTTTGGACACTCAAATAAACATGTCACTCCACAATACACTCTTAGCTCCCAACTGCTCCTGTCTAGAAATTGGTGTTCCTTTTTATTTGACCCTCCATCCTATCAGTGGTGTTCACATAGATGTCCTTCAAACATGGTGGTGAGCAAAGCCACAATTTTAAGTTTCTGTCGTCCACAGGCCCAGAGGAAGGATACTTGTGGTCTTCAGGGAGCACATAGTGAATGAATGTGGCTATATACAGACAGGAAGTGAGAAGGAGATGAAAGAGGACAGAGGATAGAGACACGGGTTCAAGTCCCTGCACAACCATTTCCTGGTTTTGTAGGTACACTCGGCCGACACGACCTGCAAGTGTCTCGGTGAACACAGTGCTCTCCCTACAGCCTAGTTACCTAGCAGGATTTTTGGAAGCATAATTTAGGAAAGTGACATAGGATATGTGGTTACCAGTTCTGTATACAAGGACAGATGGGCAGACAGAAAGTTGATTGATTGATTGATTGATTGACTGATAGACAGACAGATAGATAGATATAGGTTCATATCGATTAACACAAAGCTATTGCTCATAACCATGAGAGCAATGGTTGAAGCACATAGCAAACTACAAACGAAAAAGAAGAATAAAATCCAGTTTAAAAAGTGCAGTAAGCAGCCATAAGAAGAAAACAAATCCTATCATTGGCAATAACTTGGATGGAGATAGAGGGTATTATGCTCAGTCAAATAGGCCAGTCGGAGAAATACATGTACCAAATGATTTAACTCATGTGTGGAGTACGATAACAAAGAAAAACTGAAGGAAGAAACAGCAGCATATACACAGTACCCGAGAGTGGACTAAGAGTTAAAAAAAAGAAAGGGACTGGGTAGTGTTTGTGGGAAGGGATTGATAAGGGCGGGGAAAAAGAATGGGGGCATTAGGATTAGCATGAATAATGTGTAGGGTGAAGGGTCATTGGGAGGGCTATACAACACAGAGAAGACAAGTAGTGATTCTAGAGCATCTTACGACACGCTGACGGACAGCGACTGAAACTGGCATTTGGCGAGGACTTGGTGAAGGGGTTAGACTAGTTAACATATTGTTCTGCATGTGATTGTATATTAATGAGAACAAAAAAAATTTCAAAGTGCAGTAAGAGCCTAGCTATCAAATATCGGAATAAAAGTACAGGCTTTCACTGCTCCAATCAAAAGACACAGGGTTAGAAGAACTGATGAAAACTCAAGATCATATAAGTGCTCCCTTACTGGAGACTCACTTGTGATCCAAGGACTCAGACAAACTAAAAGCTGAAGGGGCGGGGACAAGTACCCTATACAAGTGAATCTTTGAAACAAAGAAACAAATGGATTCTGTTTGAGACCCCAGAGACAGTCACTAGAAAATAGTCCTACCTAGCCACCGTGAATTCCTTTTGTTTGGTATCAGCAGTGCCCAGGTATAGATTTAGTGGTACTGCAATGTCCTTCTCATTTTTCTCACATCAACAAATGAATTGCTGTAATAATATGCGTCTGGGCTTTTGAAATAACTGGGTTTTATGATATCCACGATTGTAAAGAAGTAATAACCACATAAAGAGGGAAGTTTGGACACTCAACCAAACACGTCTCTCCACAACACACACTTTGCTCCCAAATGCTCCTGTCTAGAAATAGGTGTTCCTTTTTATTTGTCCCTCCTCCTATCAGTGGTGAACATGCCAATGTCCCTCAAACATGGTGGTGAGTAAAGCACCAAGTATACTTTTCTGTCTACAACAGGCCCAGAGGAAGTATAATTGGGGTCTTCAGTGAGGACTTAGTCAATGAATGTGGCTAAATACAGTTAGCAAGCGAGAAGGAGGTTTACGAGGACAGAGGACAGAGATACGGGTTCAAGTCCCTGCACCACCATTTACTGGTTTTGTAAGCACACGCGGCTGATTCGATCTGCAATTGTCTCAGTGAGCCAAGTGCTCTCCCTACGGCCTAGTGACCTTGCAATGTTTTTGAAAGCATAATGTAGGGAAGTGACATAGTTGATGTAGTTAACTGTTCTGTACATAAGGATAGATGGACAGACAGAAAGAAGATTGTTTCATAGATAGACAGATAGATAGATGACAGATGATCGATAGATTATACACATGATAGAAGACAGGAAGCTAGATAGATGGATAGATAAATAGAGAGGATAGAGAGATAGAAAGAAGGATATATAGAAAGATAGATAGATATACAGACAGACAGAGCGATAGATAGATACAGATACATATCGATTGACACAAAGCTGTTGCTCATAACCAGGAGATGAATGGTGAAATCACATAGCTAAACTACAAACAAAAAGGAAGAATGAAATCCAGTTTACTAAGTGCAGTAAGCAGCCATAAGAAGAAAACAAATCCTACCATTTGCAATGACGTGGATGGAGCTAGACAGTAGTATGTTCAGAAAAATAGGTCAGGCGGAGAAAGACAATATCAAATGATATCACTCATGTGTGGAGTATAACAACAAAGAGAAACTGAAGGAAAAAAACAGCAGGATACTCACAGAACCTGAGAGTTGACTAAAAGTTGCCAAAGGGAAAAGGACTGCACAGGGTGGTTCTGAAGGGAGGGATAAGTGTGGGGAGAAAGATTGGGGGCATTAGGATTACCATGTATATTGCGTGGGGTCGCGCGGGACATGGGGAGTGCTGTACAACACAGAGAAGACTAGTAGAGGTTATATAGCATCTTACTACTCCATGATTGACACCGACTGTACCGGTGTCTTTGAAGGGGTACATGCTGAAGGGGTTTAAAGCATCCAACTATGCTGATGGACAGCGACTTTAAGAGGTTTTTGCTGGTGGACTTGGATAAGGGGGAGCATAGTAAACATAATGTTCTTCACGTGATTGTAGATTAATGATAACAAAAAATATTTTTTAAGTGCAATAAGGGCACAGCACTGAATCATCAGAATAAAAGTTCAGGCTCTGAGTGCTGCAAACAAAAGACACAGGGTTAAAAGAACGGATGAAAACTCAAGAAACCTACGTGCTTCCTTACAGGAGACTCACTTGAGATCCAAGGACAAAGACAAACTACAAGGTGAAGGTTTGGGGACAAGTACCCTACACGAGTGAAACTGAAAAACAAACAATCAAACAAATGGATACTGTTAGATCCCCCAGAGACAGTCAGTAGAAAATAGCTCTATCTGGCCACCGTGAACTCTTTTTGTTTGTTTCCAGCAAGGCCCAGCCATAGATTTAGTGGTGGAGCAACGTCCTTCTCATTTTCTCTCACCTCAACAACTGGGTTGCTGAAATAATAAGAATCTGGGCCTTTGAAATCTGTGGGTTTTATGATCTTCACGAATGTGAAGTAATAACCACCTAAAGAGGGAAGTTTGGACACTCAAATAAACATGTCACTCCACAATACACTCTTAGCTCCCAACTGCTCCTGTCTAGAAATTGGTGTTCCTTTTTATTTGACCCTCCATCCTATCAGTGGTGTTCACATAGATGTCCTTCAAACATGGTGGTGAGCAAAGCCACACTTTTACGTTTCTGTCGTCCACAGGCCCAGAGGAAGGATACTTGTGGTCTTCAGGGAGCACTTAGTGAATGAATGTGGCTATATACAGACAGGAAGTGAGAAGGAGATGAAAGAGGACAGAGGATAGAGACACGGGTTCAAGTCCCTGCACAACCATTTCCTGGTTTTGTAGGTACACTCGGCCGACACGACCTGCAAGTGTCTCGGTGAACACAGTGCTCTCCCTACAGCCTAGTTACCTAGCAGGATTTTTGGAAGCATAATTTAGGAATGTGACATAGGATATGTGGTTACCAGTTCTGTACACAAGGACAGATGGGCAGACAGAAAGATGATTTATTGATTGATTGATTGACTGATAGACAGACAGATAGATAGATATAGGTTCATATCGATTAACACAAAGCTATTGCTCATAACCATGAGAGCAATGGTTGAAGCACATAGCAAACTACAAACGAAAAAGAAGAATAAAATCCAGTTTAAAAAGTGCAGTAAGCAGCCATAAGAAGAAAACAAATCCTATCATTGGCAATAACTTGGATGGAGCTAGAGGGTATTATGCTCAGTCAAATAGGCCAGTCGGAGAAATACATGTACCAAATGATTTAACTCATGTGTGGAGTACGATAACAAAGAAAAACTGAAGGAAGGAACAGCAGCATATACACAGTACCCGAGAGTGGACTAAGAGTTACCAAAGAGAAAGGGACTGGGTAGTGTTTGTGGGAAGGGATAGATAAGGGCGGGGAAAAAGAATGGGGGCATTAGGATTAGCATGAATAATGTGTAGGGTGAAGGGTCATTGGGAGGGCTATACAACACAGAGAAGGCAAGTAGTGATTCTAGAGCATCTTACGACACGCTGACGGACAGCGACTGAAACTGGCATTTGGCGAGGACTTGGTGAAGGGGTTAGACTAGTTAACATATTGTTCTGCATGTGATTGTATATTAATGAGAACAAAAAATGTTTCAAAGTGCAGTAAGAGCCTAGCTATCAAATATCGGAATAAAAGTACAGGCTTTCACTGCTCCAATCAAAAGACACAGTTTTAGAAGAACTGATGAAAACTCAAGATCACCTAAGTGCTCCCTTACTGGAGACTCACTTGTGATCCAAGGACTCAGACAAACTACAAGCTGAAGGGGCGGGGACAGGTACCCTATACAAGTGAATCTTTGAATCAAAGAAACAAATGGATTCTGTTTGAGATCCCAGAGACAGTCACTAGAAAATAGTCCTACCTAGCCACCGTGAATTCCTTTTGTTTGGTATCAGCAGTGCCCAGGTATAGATTTAGTGGTACTGCAATGTCCTTCTCATTTTTCTCACATCAACAAATGAATTGCTGTAATAATATGCGTCTGGGCTTTTGAAATCAATGCGTTTTATGATATCCACGATTGTAAAGAAGTAATAACCACATAAAGAGGGAAGTTTGGACACTCAACCAAACACGTCTCTCCACAACACACACTTTGCTCCCAAATGCTCCTGTCTAGAAATAGGTGTTCCTTTTTATTTGTCCCTCCTCCTATCAGTGGTGAACATACCAATGTCCCTCAAACATGGTGGTGAGTAAAGCACCAAGTATACTTTTCTGTCTACAACAGGCCCAGAGGAAGTATAATTGGGGTCTTCAGTGAGGACTTAGTCAATGAATGTGGCTAAATACAGTTAGCAAGCGAGAAGGAGGTTTACGAGGACAGAGGACAGAGATACGGCTTCAAGTCCCTGCACCACCATTTACTGGTTTTGTAAGCACACGCGGCTGATTCGATCTGCAATTGTCTCAGTGAGCCCAGTGCTCTCCCTACGGCCTAGTGACCTTACAATGTTTTCGAAAGCATAATGTAGGGAAGTGACATAGTTGATGTAGTTAACTGTTCTGTACATAAGGATAGATGGACAGACAGAAAGAAGATTGTTTCATAGATAGACAGATAGATAGATGACAGATGATCGATAGATTATACACATGATAGAAGACAGGAAGCTAGATAGATGGATAGATAAATAGAGAGGATAGAGAGATAGAAAGAAGGATATATAGAAAGATAGATAGATATACAGACAGACAGAGCGATAGATAGATACAGATACATATCGATTGACACAAAGTTGTTGCTCATAACCAGGAGATTAATGGTGAAATCACATAGCTAAACTACAAACAAAAAGGAAGAATGAAATCCAGTCTACTAAGTGCAGTAAGCAGCCATAAGAAGAAAACAAATCCTACCATTTGCAATGACGTGGATGGAGCTAGACAGTAGTATGTTCAGAAAAATAGGTCAGGCGGAGAAAGACAATATCAAATGATATCACTCATGTGTGGAGTATAACAACAAAGAGAAACTGAAGGAAAAAAACAGCAGGATACTCACAGAACCTGAGAGTTGACTAAAAGTTGCCAAAGGGAAAAGGACTGCACAGGGTGGTTCTGAAGGGAGGGATAAGTGTGGGGAGAAAGATTGGGGGCATTAGGATTACCATGTATATTGCGTGGGGTCGCGCGGGACATGGGGAGTGCTGTACAACACAGAGAAGACTAGTAGAGGTTATATAGCATCTTACTACTCCATGATTGACACCGACTGTACCGGTGTCTTTGAAGGGGTACATGCTGAAGGGGTTTAAAGCATCCAACTATGCTGATGGACAGCGACTTTAAGAGGTTTTTGCTGGTGGACTTGGATAAGGGGGAGCATAGTAAACATAATGTTCTTCACGTGATTGTAGATTAATGATAACAAAAAATATTTTTTAAGTGCAATAAGGGCACAGCACTGAATCATCAGAATAAAAGGTCAGGCTCTGAGTGCTGCAAACAAAAGACACAGGGTTAAAAGAAAGGATGAAAACTCAAGAAACCTACGTGCTTCCTTACAGGAGACTCACTTGAGATCCAAGGACAAAGACAAACTACAAGCTGAAGGTGTGGGGACAAGTACCCTACACGAGTGAAACTGAAAAAAAAACAATCAAACAAATGGATACTGTTAGAGCCCCCAGAGACAGTCAGTAGAAAATAGCTCTATCTGGCCACCGTGAACTCTTTTTGTTTGTTTCCAGCAAGGCCCAGCCATAGATTTAGTGGTGGAGCAACGTCCTTCTCATTTTCTCTCACCTCAACAACTGGGTTGTTGAAATAATAAGAATCTGGGCCTTTGAAATCTGTGGGTTTTATGATCTTCACGAATGTGAAGTAATAACCACCTAAAGAGGGAAGTTTGGACACTCAAATAAACATGTCACTCCACAATACACTCTTAGCTCCCAACTGCTCCTGTCTAGAAATTGGTGTTCCTTTTTATTTGACCCTCCATCCTATCAGTGGTGTTCACATAGATGTCCTTCAAACATGGTGGTGAGCAAAGCCACACTTTTACGTTTCTGTCGTCCACAGGCCCAGAGGAAGGATACTTGTGGTCTTCAGGGAGCACTTAGTGAATGAATGTGGCTATATACAGACAGGAAGTGAGAAGGAGATGAAAGAGGACAGAGGATAGAGACACGGGTTCAAGTCCCTGCACAACCATTTCCTGGTTTTGTAGGTACACTCGGCCGACACGACCTGCAAGTGTCTCGGTGAACACAGTGCTCTCCCTACAGCCTAGTTACCTAGCAGGATTTTTGGAAGCATAATTTAGGAATGTGACATAGGATATGTGGTTACCAGTTCTGTACACAAGGACAGATGGGCAGACAGAAAGATGATTTATTGATTGATTGATTGACTGATAGACAGACAGATAGATAGATATAGGTTCATATCGATTAACACAAAGCTATTGCTCATAACCATGAGAGCAATGGTTGAAGCACATAGCAAACTACAAACGAAAAAGAAGAATAAAATCCAGTTTAAAAAGTGCAGTAAGCAGCCATAAGAAGAAAACAAATCCTATCATTGGCAATAACTTGGATGGAGCTAGAGGGTATTATGCTCAGTCAAATAGGCCAGTCGGAGAAATACATGTACCAAATGATTTAACTCATGTGTGGAGTACGATAACAAAGAAAAACTGAAGGAAGGAACAGCAGCATATACACAGTACCCGAGAGTGGACTAAGAGTTACCAAAGAGAAAGGGACTGGGTAGTGTTTGTGGGAAGGGATTGATAAGGGCGGGGAAAAAGAATGGGGGCATTAGGATTAGCATGAATAATGTGTAGGGTGAAGGGTCATTGGGAGGGCTATACAACACAGAGAAGACAAGTAGTGATTCTAGAGCATCTTACGACACGCTGACGGACAGCGACTGAAACTGGCATTTGGCGAGGACTTGGTGAAGGGGTTAGACTAGTTAACATATTGTTCTGCATGTGATTGTATATTAATGAGAACAAAAAATGTTTCAAAGTGCAGTAAGAGCCTAGCTATCAAATATCGGAATAAAAGTACAGGCTTTCACTGCTCCAATCAAAAGACACAGTTTTAGAAGAACTGATGAAAACTCAAGATCACCTAAGTGCTCCCTTACTGGAGACTCACTTGTGATCCAAGGACTCAGACAAACTACAAGCTGAAGGGGCGGGGACAGGTACCCTATACAAGTGAATCTTTGAATCAAAGAAACAAATGGATTCTGTTTGAGATCCCAGAGACAGTCACTAGAAAATAGTTCTACCTAGCCACCGTGAATTCCTTTTGTTTGGTATCAGCAGTGCCCAGGTATAGATTTAGTGGTACTGCAATGTCCTTCTCATTTTTCTCACATCAACAAATGAATTGCTGTAATAATATGCGTCTGGGCTTTTGAAATCAATGCGTTTTATGATATCCACGATTGTAAAGAAGTAATAACAACATAAAGAGGGAAGTTTGGACACTCAACCAAACACGTCTCTCCACAACACACACTTTGCTCCCAAATGCTCCTGTCTAGAAATAGGTGTTCCTTTTTATTTGTCCCTCCTCCTATCAGTGGTGAACATACCAATGTCCCTCAAACATGGTGGTGAGTAAAGCACCAAGTATACTTTTCTGTCTACAACAGGCCCAGAGGAAGTATAATTGGGGTCTTCAGTGAGGACTTAGTCAATGAATGTGGCTAAATACAGTTAGCAAGCGAGAAGGAGGTTTACGAGGACAGAGGACAGAGATACGGGTTCAAGTCCCTGCACCACCATTTACTGGTTTTGTAAGCACACGCGGCTGATTCGATCTGCAATTGTCTCAGTGAGCCCAGTGCTCTCCCTACGGCCTAGTGACCTTACAATGTTTTCGAAAGCATAATGTAGGGAAGTGACATAGTTGATGTAGTTAACTGTTCTGTACATAAGGATAGATGGACAGACAGAAAGAAGATTGTTTCATAGATAGACAGATAGATAGATGACAGATGATCGATAGATTATACACATGATAGAAGACAGGAAGCTAGATAGATGGATAGATAAATAGAGAGGATAGAGAGATAGAAAGAAGGATATATAGAAAGATAGATAGATATACAGACAGACAGAGCGATAGATAGATACAGATACATATCGATTGACACAAAGTTGTTGCTCATAACCAGGAGATTAATGGTGAAATCACATAGCTAAACTACAAACAAAAAGGAAGAATGAAATCCAGACTACTAAGTGCAGTAAGCAGCCATAAGAAGAAAACAAATCATACCATTTGCAATGACGTGGATGGAGCTAGACAGTAGTATGTTCAGAAAAATAGGTCAGGCGGAGAAAGACAATATCAAATGATATCACTCATGTGTGGAGTATAACAACAAAGAGAAACTGAAGGAAAAAAACAGCAGGATACTCACAGAACCCGAGAGTTGACTAAAAGTTGCCAAAGGGAAAAGGACTGCACAGGGTGGTTCTGAAGGGAGGGATAAGTGTGGGGAGAAAGATTGGGGGCATTAGGATTACCATGTATATTGCGTGGGGTCGCGCGGGACATGGGGAGAGCTGTACAACACAGAGAAGACTAGTAGAGGTTATATAGCATCTTACTACTCCATGATTAACAGCGACTGTATCGGTTTCTTTGAAGGGGTACATGCTGAAGGGGTTTAAAGCATCCAACTATGCTGATGGACAGCGACTTTAAGAGGTTTTTGCTGGTGGACTTGGATAAGGGGGAGCATACTAAACATAATGTTCTTCACGTGATTGTAGATTAATGATAACAAAAAAAATTTTTTAAGTGCAATAAGGGCACAGCACTGAATCATCAGAATAAAAGGTCAGGCTCTGAGTGCTGCAAACAAAAGACACAGGTATAAAAGAACGGATGAAAACTCAAGAAACCTACGTGCTTCCTTACAGGAGACTCACTTGAGATCCAAGGACAAAGACAAACTACAAGCTGAAGGTGTGGGGACAAGTACCCTACACGAGTGAAACTGAAAAACAAACAATCAAACAAATGGATTCTGTTTGAGCCCCCAGAGACAGTCAGTAGAAAATAGCACTATCTGGCCACCGTGAACTCTTTTTGTTTGTTTTCAGCAAGGCCCAGCCATAGATTTAGTGGTGGAACAACGTCCTTCTCATTTTCTCTCACCTCAACAACTGGGTAGCTGAAATAATAAGAATCTGGGCCTTTTAAATCTGTGGGTTTTATGATCTTCACGAATGTGAAGTAATAACCACCTAAAGAGGGAAGTTTGGACACTCAAATAAACATGTCACTCCACAATACACTCTTAGCTCCCAACTGCTCCTGTCTAGAAATTGGTGTTCCTTTTTATTTGACCCTCCATCCTATCAGTGGTGTTCACATAGATGTCCTTCAAACATGGTGGTGAGCAAAGCCACAATTTTACGTTTCTGTCGTCCACAGGCCCAGAGGAAGGATACTTGTGGTCTTCAGGGAGCACTTAGTGAATGAATGTGGCTATATACAGACAGGAAGTGAGAAGGAGATGAAAGAGGACAGAGGATAGAGACACGGGTTCAAGTCCCTGCACAACCATTTCCTGGTTTTGTAGGTACACTCGGCCGACACGACCTGCAAGTGTCTCGGTGAACCCAGTGCTCTCCCTACAGCCTAGTTACCTTGCAGGATTTTTGGAAGCATAATGTAGGAAAGTGACATAGGATATGTGGTTACCTGCACTGTACACAAGGACAGATGGGCAGACAGAAAGATGATTGATTGATTGATTGATAGACAGACAGATAGATAGATATAGGTTCATATCGATTAACACAAAGCTATTGCTCATAACCATGAGAGCAATGGTTGAAGCACATAGCAAACTACAAACGAAAAAGAAGAATAAAATCCAGTTTAATAAGTGCAGTAAGCTGCCATAAGAAGAAAACAAATCCTATCATTGGCAATAACTTGGATGGAGCTAGAGGGTATTATGCTCAGTCAAATAGTCCAGTCGGAGAAATACATGTACCAAATGATTTAACTCATGTGTGGAGTACGATAACAAAGAAAAACTGAAGGAAGAAACAGCAGCATATACACAGTACCCGAGAGTGGACTAAGAGTTAAAAAAAAGAAAGGGACTGGGTAGTGTTTGTGGGAAGGGATTGATAAGGGCGGGGAAAAAGAATGGGGGCATTAGGATTAGCATGAATAATGTGTAGGGTGAAGGGTCATTGGGAGGGCTATACAACACAGAGAAGACAAGTAGTGATTCTAGAGCATCTTACGACACGCTGACGGACAGCGACTGAAACTGGCATTTGGCGAGGACTTGGTGAAGGGGTTAGACTAGTTAACATATTGTTCTGCATGTGATTGTATATTAATGAGAACAAAAAAAATTTCAAAGTGCAGTAGGAGCCTAGCTATCAAATATCAGAATAAAAGTACAGGCTTTCACTGCTCCAATCAAAAGACACAGTTTTAGAAGAACTGATGAAAACTCAAGATCACCTAAGTGCTCCCTTACTGGAGACTCACTTGTGATCCAAGGACTCAGACAAACTACAAGCTGAAGGGGCGGGGACAGGTACCCTATACAAGTGAATCTTTGAAACAAAGAAACAAATGGATTCTGTTTGAGATCCCAGAGACAGTCACTAGAAAATAGTCCTACCTAGCCACCGTGAATTCCTTTTGTTTGGTATCAGCAGTGCCCAGGTATAGATTTAGTGGTACTGCAATGTCCTTCTCATTTTTCTCACATCAACAAATGAATTGCTGTAATAATATGCGTCTGGGCTTTTGAAATCAATGCGTTTTATGATATCCACGATTGTAAAGAAGTAATAACCACATAAAGAGGGAAGTTTGGACACTCAACCAAACACGTCTCTCCACAACACACACTTTGCTCCCAAATGCTCCTGTCTAGAAATAGGTGTTCCTTTTTATTTGTCCCTCCTCCTATCAGTGGTGAACATACCAATGTCCCTCAAACATGGTGGTGAGTAAAGCACCAAGTATACTTTTCTGTCTACAACAGGCCCAGAGGAAGTATAATTGGGGTCTTCAGTGAGGACTTAGTCAATGAATGTGGCTAAATACAGTTAGCAAGCGAGAAGGAGGTTTACGAGGACAGAGGACAGAGATACGGGTTCAAGTACCTGCACCACCATTTACTGGTTTTGTAAGCACACGCGGCTGATTCGATCTGCAATTGTCTCAGTGAGCCCAGTGCTCTCCCTACGGCCTAGTGACCTTACAATGTTTTCGAAAGCATAATGTAGGGAAGTGACATAGTTGATGTAGTTAACTGTTCTGTACATAAGGATAGATGGACAGACAGAAAGAAGATTGTTTCATAGATAGACAGATAGATAGATGACAGATGATCGATAGATTATACACATGATAGAAGACAGGAAGCTAGATAGATGGATAGATAAATAGAGAGGATAGAGAGATAGAAAGAAGGATATATAGAAAGATAGATAGATATACAGACAGACAGAGCGATAGATAGATACAGATACATATCGATTGACACAAAGTTGTTGCTCATAACCAGGAGATTAATGGTGAAATCACATAGCTAAACTACAAACAAAAAGGAAGAATGAAATCCAGTCTACTAAGTGCAGTAAGCAGCCATAAGAAGAAAACAAATCCTACCATTTGCAATGACGTGGATGGAGCTAGACAGTAGTATGTTCAGAAAAATAGGTCAGGCGGAGAAAGACAATATCAAATGATATCACTCATGTGTGGAGTATAACAACAAAGAGAAACTGAAGGAAAAAAACAGCAGGATACTCACAGAACCTGAGAGTTGACTAAAAGTTGCCAAAGGGAAAAGGACTGCACAGGGTGGTTCTGAAGGGAGGGATAAGTGTGGGGAGAAAGATTGGGGGCATTAGGATTACCATGTATATTGCGTGGGGTCGCGCGGGACATGGGGATTGCTGTACAACACAGAGAAGACTAGTAGAGGTTATATAGCATCTTACTACTCCATGATTGACACCGACTGTACCGGTGTCTTTGAAGGGGTACATGCTGAAGGGGTTTAAAGCATCCAACTATGCTGATGGACAGCGACTTTAAGAGGTTTTTGCTGGTGGACTTGGATAAGGGGGAGCATAGTAAACATAATGTTCTTCACGTGATTGTAGATTAATGATAACAAAAAATATTTTTTAAGTGCAATAAGGGCACAGCACTGAATCATCAGAATAAAAGGTCAGGCTCTGAGTGCTGCAAACAAAAGACACAGGGTTAAAAGAACGGATGAAAACTCAAGAAACCTACGTGCTTCCTTACAGGAGACTCACTTGAGATCCAAGGACAAAGACAAACTACAAGGTGAAGGTGTGGGGACAAGTACCCTACACGAGTGAAACTGAAAAACAAACAATCAAACAAATGGATTCTGTTTGAGCCCCCAGAGACAGTCAGTAGAAAATAGCACTCTCTGGCCACCGTGAACTCTTTTTGTTTGTTTTCAGCAAGGCCCAGCCATAGATTTAGTGGTGGAGCAATGTCCTTCTCATTTTCTCTCACCTCAACAACTGGGTTGCTGAAATAATAAGAATCTGGGCCTTTAAAATCTGCGGGTTTTATGATCTTCACGAATGTGAAGTAATAACCACCTAAAGAGGGAAGTTTGGACACTCAAATAAACATGTCACTCCACAATACACTCTTAGCTCCCAACTGTTCCTGTCTAGAAATTGGTGTTCCTTTTTATTTGACCCTCCATCCTATCAGTGGTGTTCACATAGATGTCCTTCAAACATGGTGGTGAGCAAAGCAACAATTTTACGTTTCTGTCGTCCACAGGCCCAGAGGAAGGATACTTGTGGTCTTCAGGGAGCACTTAATGAATGAATGTGGCTATATACAGACAGGAAGTGAGAAGGAGATGAAAGAGGACAGAGGATAGAGACACGGGTTCAAGTCCCTGCACAACCATTTCCTGGTTTTGTAGGTACACTCGGCCGACACGACCTGCAAGTGTCTCGGTGAACCCAGTGCTCTCCCTACAGCCTAGTTACCTTGCAGGATTTTTGGAAGCATAATGTAGGAAAGTGACATAGGATATGTGGTTACCTGTTCTGTACACAAGGACAGATGGGCAGACAGAAAGATGATTGATTGATTGATTGATTGATTGATAGACAGACAGATGGATAGATATAGGTTCATATCGATTAACACAAAGCTATTGCTCATAACCAAGAGAGCAGTGGTTGAAGCACATAGCAAACTACAAACGAAAAAGAAAAATAAAATCCAGTTTAAAAAGTGCAGTAAGCTGCCATAAGAAGAAAACAAATCCTATCATTGGCAATAACTTGGATGGAGATAGAGGGTATTATGCTCAGTCAAATAGGCCAGTCGGAGAAATACATGTACCAAATGATTTAACTCATGTGTGGAGTACGATAACAAAGAAAAACTGAAGGAAGAAACAGCAGCATATACACAGTACCCGAGAGTGGACTAACAGTTACCAAAGAGAAAGGGACTGGGTAGTGTTTGTGGGAAGGGATTGATAAGGGCGGGGAAAAAGAATGGGGGCATTAGGATTAGCATGAATAATGTGTAGGGTGAAGGGTCATTGGGAGGGCTATACAACACAGAGAAGACAAGTAGTGATTCTAGAGCATCTTACGACACGCTGACGGACAGCGACTGAAACTGGGATTTGGCGAGGACTTGGTGAAGGGGTTAGACTAGTTAACATATTGTTCTGCATGTGATTGTATATTAATGAGAACAAAAAAAAATTTCAAAGTGCAGTAAGAGCCTAGCTATCAAATATCGGAATAAAAGTACAGGCTTTCACTGCTCCAATCAAAAGACACAGGGTTAGAAGAACTGATGAAAACTCAAGATCACCTAAGTGCTCCCTTACTGGAGACTCACTTGTGATCCAAGGACTCAGACAAACTAAAAGCTGAAGGGGCGGGGACAGGTACCCTATACAAGTGAATCTTTGAAACAAAGGAACAAATGGATTCTGTTTGAGACCCCAGAGACAGTCACTAGAAAATAGTCCTACCTAGCCACCGTGAATTCCTTTTGTTTGGTATCAGCAGTGCCCAGGTATAGATTTAGTGGTACTGCAATGTCCTTCTCATTTTTCTCACATCAACAAATGAATTGCTGTAATAATATGCGTCTGGGCTTTTGAAATCACTGGGTTTTATGATATCCACGATTGTAAACAAGTAATAACCACATAAAGAGGGAAGTTTGGACACTCAACCAAACACGTCTCTCCACAACACACACTTTGCTCCCAAATGCTCCTGTCTAGAAATAGGTGTTCCTTTTTATTTGTCCCTCCTCCTATCAGTGGTGAACATGCCAATGTCCCTCAAACATGGTGGTGAGTAAAGCACCAAGTATACTTTTCTGTCTACAACAGGCCCAGAGGAAGTATAATTGGGGTCTTCAGTGAGGACTTAGTCAATGAATGTGGCTAAATACAGTTAGCAAGCGAGAAGGAGGTTTAAGAGGACAGAGGACAGAGATACGGGTTCAAGTCCCTGCACCACCATTTACTGGTTTTGTAAGCACACGCGGCTGATTCGATCTGCAATTGTCTCAGTGAGCCCAGTGCTCTCCCTACGGCCTAGTGACCTTGCAATGTTTTTGAAAGCATAATGTAGGGAAGTGACATAGTTGATGTAGTTAACTGTTTTGTACATAAGGATAGATGGACAGACAGAAAGAAGATTGTTTCATAGATAGACAGATAGATAGATGACAGATGATCGATAGATTATACACATGATAGAAGACAGGAAGCTAGATAGATGGATAGATAAATAGAGAGGATAGAGAGATAGAAAGAAGGATATATAGAAAGATAGATAGATATACAGACAGACAGAGCGATAGATAGATACAGATACATATCGATTGACACAAAGCTGTTGCTCATAACCAGGAGATGAATGGTGAAATCACATAGCTAAACTACAAACAAAAAGGAAGAATGAAATCCAGTTTACAAAGTGCAGTAAGCAGCCATAAGAAGAAAACAAATCATACCATTTGCAATGACGTGGATGGAGCTAGACAGTAGTATGTTCAGAAAAATAGGTCAGGCGGAGAAAGACAATATCAAATGATATCACTCATGTGTGGAGTATAACAACAAAGAGAAACTGAAGGAAAAAAACAGCAGGATACTCACAGAACCCGAGAGTTGACTAAAAGTTGCCAAATGAAAAGGACTGCACAGGCTGGTTCTGAAGGGAGGGATAAGTGTGGGGAGAAAGATTGGGGGCATTAGGATTACCATGTATATTGCGTGGGGTCGCGCGGGACATGGGGAGTGCTGTACAACACAGAGAAGACTAGTAGAAGTTATATAGCATCATACTACTCCATGATTGACACCGACTGTACCGGTGTCTTTGAAGGGGTACATGCTGAAGGGGTTTAAAGCATCCAACTATGCTGATGGACAGCGACTTTAAGAGGTTTTTGCTGGTGGACTTGGATAAGGGGGAGCATAGTAAACATAATGTTCTTCACGTGATTGTAGATTAATGATAACAAAAAATATTTTTTAAGTGCAATAATGGCACAGCACTGAATCATCAGAATAAAAGGTCAGGCTCTGAGTGCTGCAAACAAAAGACACAGGGTTAAAAGAACGGATGAAAACTCAAGAAACCTACGTGCTTCCTTACAGGAGACTCACTTGAGATCCAAGGACAAAGACAAACTACAAGCTGAAGGTGTGGGGACAAGTACCCTACACGAGTGAAACTGAAAAACAAACAATCAAACAAATGGATACTGTTAGAGCCCCCAGAGACAGTCAGTAGAAAATAGCTCTATCTGGTCACCGTGAACTCTTTTTGTTTGTTTTCAGCAAGGCCCAGCCATAGATATAGTGGTGGAGCAACGTCCTTCTCATTTTCTCTCACCTCAACAACTGGGTTGCTGAAATAATAAGAATCTGGGCCTTTGAAATCTGTGGGTTTTATGATCTTCACGAATGTGAAGTAATAACCACCTAAAGAGGGAAGTTTGGACACTCAAATAAATATGTCAGTCCACAATACACTCTTAGCTCCCAACTGCTCCTGTCTAGAAATTGGTGTTCCTTTTTATTTGACCCTCCATCCTATCAGTGGTGTTCACATAGATGTCCTTCAAACATGGTGGTGAGCAAAGCAACAATTTTACGTTTCTGTCGTCCACAGGTCCAGAGGAAGGATAATTGTGGTCTTCAGGGAGCACTTAGTGAATGAATGTGGCTATATACAGACAGGAAGTGAGAAGGAGATGAAAGAGGACAGAGGATAGAGACACGGGTTCAAGTCCCTGCACAACCATTTCCGGGTATTGTAGGTACACTCGGCCGACACGACCTGCAAGTGTCTCGGTGAACCCAGTGCTCTCCCTACAGCCTAGTTACCTTGCAGGATTTTTGGAAGCATAATGTAGGAAAGTGACATAGGATATGTGGTTACCTGTTCTGTACACAAGGACAGATGGGCAGACAGAAAGATGATTGATTGATTGATTGATTGATTGATAGACAGACAGATAGATAGATATAGTTCATATCGATTAACACAAAGCTATTGCTCATAACCATGAGAGCAATGGTTGAAGCACATAGCAAACTACAAACGAAAAAGAAAAATAAAATCCAGTTTAAAAAGTGCAGTAAGCAGCCATAAGAAGAAAACAAATCCTATCATTGGCAATAACTTGGATGGAGCTAGAGGGTATTATGCTCAGTCAAATAGGCCAGTCGGAGAAATACATGTACCAAATGATTTAACTCATGTGTGGAGTACGATAACAAAGAAAAACTGAAGGAAGAAACAGCAGCATATACACAGTACCCGAGAGTGGACTAAGAGTTACCAAAGAGAAAGGGACTGGGTAGTGTTTGTGGGAAGGGATTGATAAGGGCGGGGAAAAAGAATGGGGGCATTAGGATTAGCATGAATAATGTGTAGGGTGAAGGGTCATTGGGAGGGCTATACAACACAGAGAAGACAAGTAGTGATTCTAGAGCATCTTACGACACGCTGACGGACAGCGACTGAAACTGGCATTTGGCGAGGACTTGGTGAAGGGGTAAGACAAGTTAACATATTGTTCTGCATGTCATTGTATATTAATGAGAACAAAAAAAATTTCAAAGTGCAGTAAGAGCCTAGCTCTCAAATATCAGAATAAAAGTAGAGGCTTTCACTGCTCCAATCAAAAGACACAGGGTTAGAAGAACTGATGAAAACTCAAGATCACCTAAGTTCTCCCTTACTCGAGACTCACTTGTGATCCAAGGACATAGACAAACTACAAGCTGAAGGGGCGGGGACAGGTACCCTATACAAGTGAATCTTTGAAACAAAGAAACAAATGGATTCTGTTTGAGACCCCAGAGACAGTCACTAGAAAATAGTCCTACCTAGCCACCGTGAATTCCTTTTGTTTGGTATCAGCAGTGCCCAGGTATAGATTTAGTGGTACTGCAATGTCCTTCTCATTTTTCTCACATCAACAAATGAATTGCTGTAATAATATGCGTCTGGGCTTTTGAAATCACTGGGTTTTATGATATCCACGATTGTAAACAAGTAATAACCACATAAAGAGGAAAGTTTGGACACTCAACCAAACACGTCTCTCCACAACACACACTTTGCTCCCAAATGCTCCTGTCTAGAAATAGGTGTTCCTTTTTATTTGTCCCTCCTCCTATCAGTGGTGAACATGCCAATGTCCCTCAAACATGGTGGTGAGTAAAGCACCAAGTATACTTTTCTGTCTACAACAGGCCCAGAGGAATTATAATTGGGGTCTTCAGTGAGGACTTAGTCAATGAATGTCTCTAAATACAGTTAGCAAGCGAGAAGGAGGTTTAAGAGGACAAAGGACAGAGATACGGGTTCAAGTCCCTGCACCACCAATTACTGGTTTTGTAAGCACACGCGGCTGATTCGATCTGCAATTGTCTCAGTGAGCCCAGTGCTCTCCCTACGGCCTAGTGACCTTGCAATGATTTTGAAAGCATAATGTAGGGAAGTGACATAGTTGATGTAGTTAACGGTTCTGTACATAAGGATAGATGGACAGACAGAAAGAAGATTGTTTCATAGATAGATAGATAGATGACAGATGATCGACAGATTATACACATGATAGAAGACAGGAAGCTAGATAGATGGATAGATAAACAGAGAGGACAGAGAGATAGAAAGAAGGATATATAGAAAGATAGATAGATATACAGACAGACAGAGCGATAGATAGATACAGATACATATCGATTGACACAAAGCTGTTGCTCATAACCAGGAGATGAATGGTGAAATCACATAGCTAAACTACAAACAAAAAGGAAGAATGAAATCCAGTTTACTAAGTGCAGTAAGCAGCCATAAGAAGAAAACAAATCCTACCATTTGCAATGACGTGGATGGAGCTAGACAGTAGTATGTTCAGAAAAATAGGTCAGGCGGAGAAAGACAATATCAAATGATATCACTCATGTGTGGAGTATAACAACAAAGAGAAACTGAAGGAAAAAAACAGCAGGATACTCACAGAACCCGAGAGTTGACTAAAAGTTGCCAAAGGGAAAAGGACTGCACAGGGTGGTTCTGAAGGGAGGGATAAGTGTGGGGAGAAAGATTGGGGGCATTAGGATTACCATGTATATTGCGTGTGGTCGCGCGGGACATGGGGAGTGCTGTACAACACAGAGAAGACTAGTAGAGGTTATATAGCATCTTACTACTCCATGATTGACAGCGACTGTATCGGTGTCCTTGAAGGGATACATGCTGAAGGGTTTTAAAGCATCCAACTATGCTGTTGGACAGCGACTTTAAGAGGTTTTTGCTGGTGGACTTGGATAAGGGGGAGCATAGTAAACATAATGTTCTTCACGTGATTGTAGATTAATGATAACAAAAAATATTTTTTAAGTGCAATAAGGGCACAGCACTGAATCATCAGAATAAAAGGTCAGGCTCTGAGTGCTGCAAACAAAAGACACAGGGTTAAAAGAACGGATGAAAACTCAAGAAACCTACGTGCTTCCTTACAGGAGACTCACTTGAGATCCAAGGACAAAGACAAACTACAAGCAGAAGGTGTGGGGACAATTACCCTACACGAGTGAAACTGAAAAACAAACAATCAAACAAATGGATACTGTTAGAGCCCCCAGAGACAGTCAGTACAAAATAGCTCTATCTGGCCACCGTGAACTCTTTTTGTTTGTTTTCAGCAAGGCCCAGCCATAGATATAGTGGTGGAGCAACGTCCTTCTCATTTTCTCTCACCTCAACAACTGGGTTGCTGAAATAATAAGAATCTGGGCCTTTGAAATCTGTGGGTTTTATGATCTTCACGAATGTGAAGTAATAACCACCTAAAGAGGGAAGTTTGGACACTCAAATAAATATGTCAGTCCACAATACACCCTTAGCTCCCAACTGCTCCTGTCTAGAAATTGGTGTTCCTTTTTATTTGACCCTCCATCCTATCAGTGGTGTTCACATAGATGTCCTTCAAACATGGTGGTGAGCAAAGCAACAATTTTACGTTTCTGTCGTCCACAGGTCCAGAGGAAGGATAATTGTGGTCTTCAGGGAGCACTTAGTGAATGAATGTGGCTATATACAGACAGGAAGTGAGAAGGAGATGAAAGAGGACAGAGGATAGAGACACGGGTTCAAGTCCCTGCACAACCATTTCCTGGTTTTGTAGGTACACTCGGCTGACACGACCTGCAAGTGTCTCGGTGAACCCAGTGCTCTCCCTACAGCCTAGTTGCCTTGCAGGATTTTTGGAAGCATAATGTAGGAAAGTGACATAGGATATGTGGTTACCTGTTCTGTACACAAGGACAGATGGGCAGACAGAAAGATCATTGATTGATTGATTGATTGATTGATAGACAGACAGATAGATAGATATAGTTCATATCGATTAACACAAAGCTATTGCTCATAACCATGAGAGCAATGGTTGAAGCACATAGCAAACTACAAATGAAAAAGAAGAATAAAATCCAGTTTAAAAAGTGCAGTAAGCAGCCATAAGAAGAAAACAAATCCTATCATTGGCAATAACTTGGATGGAGCTAGAGGGTATTATGCTCAGTCAAATAGGCCAGTCGGAGAAATACATGTACCAAATGATTTAACTCATGTGTGGAGTACGATAACAAAGAAAAATTGAAGGAAGAAACAGCAGCATATACACAGTACCCGAGAGTGGACTAAGAGTTACCAAAGAGAAAGGGACTGGGTAGTGTTTGTGGGAAGGGATTGATAAGGGCGGGGAAAAAGAATGGGGGCATTAGGATTAGCATGAATAATGTGTAGGGTGAAGGGTCATTGGGAGGGCTATACAACACAGAGAAGACAAGTAGTGATTCTAGAGCATCTTACGACACGCTGACGGACAGCGACTGAAACTGGCATTTGGCGAGGACTTGGTGAAGGGGTTAGACAAGTTAACATATTGTTCTGCATGTCATTGTATATTAATGAGAACAAAAAAAATTTCAAAGTGCAGTAAGAGCCTAGCTCTCAAATATCAGAATAAAAGTAGAGGCTTTCACTGCTCCAATCAAAAGACACAGGGTTAGAAGAACTGATGAAAACTCAAGATCACCTAAGTTCTCCCTTACTCGAGACTCACTTGTGATCCAAGGACATAGACAAACTACAAGCTGAAGGGGCGGGGACAGGTACCCTATACAAGTGAATCTTTGAAACAAAGAAACAAATGGATTCTGTTTGAGACCCCAGAGACAGTCACTAGAAAATAGTCCTACCTAGCCACCGTGAATTCCTTTTGTTTGGTATCAGCAGTGCCCAGGTATAGATTTAGTGGTACTGCAATGTCCTTCTCATTTTTCTCACATCAACAAATGAATTGCTGTAATAATATGCGTCTGGGCTTTTGAAATCACTGGGTTTTATGATATCCACGATTGTAAACAAGTAATAACCACATAAAGAGGAAAGTTTGGACACTCAACCAAACACGTCTCTCCACAACACACACTTTGCTCCCAAATGCTCCTGTCTAGAAATAGGTGTTCCTTTTTATTTGTCCCTCCTCCTATCAGTGGTGAACATGCCAATGTCCCTCAAACATGGTGGTGAGTAAAGCACCAAGTATACTTTTCTGTCTACAACAGGCCCAGAGGAATTATAATTGGGGTCTTCAGTGAGGACTTAGTCAATGAATGTCTCTAAATACAGTTAGCAAGCGAGAAGGAGGTTTAAGAGGACAGAGGACAGAGATACGGGTTCAAGTCCCTGCACCACCATTAACTGGTTTTGTAAGCACACGCGGCTGATTCGATCTGCAATTGTCTCAGTGAGCCCAGTGCTCTCCCTACGGCCTAGTGACCTTGCAATGATTTTGAAAGCATAATGTAGGGAAGTGACATAGTTGATGTAGTTAACGGTTCTGTACATAAGGATAGATGGACAGACAGAAAGAAGATTGTTTCATAGATAGACAGATAGATAGATGACAGATGATCGATAGATTATACACATGATAGAAGACAGGAAGCTAGATAGATGGATAGATAAATAGAGAGGATAGAGAGATAGAAAGAAGGATATATAGAAAGATAGATAGATATACAGACAGACAGAGCGATAGATAGATACAGATACATATCGATTGACACAAAGTTGTTGCTCATAACCAGGAGATTAATGGTGAAATCACATAGCTAAACTACAAACAAAAAGGAAGTATGAAATCCAGTCTACTAAGTGCAGTAAGCAGCCATAAGAAGAAAACAAATCCTACCATTTGCAATGACGTGGATGGAGCTAGACAGTAGTATGTTCAGAAAAATAGGTCAGGCGGAGAAAGACAATATCAAATGATATCACTCATGTGTGGAGTATAACAACAAAGAGAAACTGAAGGAAAAAGACAGCAGGATACTCACAGAACCCGAGAGTTGACTAAAAGTTGCCAAAGGGAAAAGGACTGCACAGGGTGGTTCTGAAGGGAGGGATAAGTGTGGGGAGAAAGATTGGGGGCATTAGGATTACCATGTATATTGCGTGGGGTCGCGCGGGACATGGGGAGTGCTGTACAACACAGAGAAGACTTGTAGAGGTTATATAGCATCTTACTACTCCATGATTGACAGCGACTGTATCGGTGTCTTTGAAGGGGTACATGCTGAAGGGGTTTAAAGCATCCAACTATGCTGATGGACAGCGACATTAAGAGGTTTTTGCTGGTGGACTTGGATAAGGGGGAGCATACTAAACATAATGTTCTTCACGTGATTGTAGATTAATGATAACAAAAAAAATTTTTTAAGTGCAATAAGGGCACAGCACTGAATCATCAGAATAAAAGGTCAGGCTCTGAGTGCTGCAAACAAAAACACAGGGTTAAAAGTACGGATGAAAACTCAAGAAACCTACGTGCTTCCTTACAGGAGACTCACTTGAGATCCAAGGACAAAGACAAACTACAAGCTGAAGGTGTGGGGACAAGTACCCTACACGAGTGAAACTGAAAAACAAACAATCAACAAGTGGATTCTGTTTGAGCCCCCAGAGACAGTCAGTAGAAAATAGCACTATCTGGCCACCGTGAACTCTTTTTGTTTGTTTTCAGCAAGGCCCAGCCATAGATTTAGTGGTGGAGCAACGTCCTTCTCATTTTCTCTCACCTCAGCAACTGGGTTGCTGAAATAATAAGAATCTGGGCCTTTGAAATCTGTGGGTTTTATGATCTTCACGAATGTGAAGTAATAACCACCTAAAGAGGGAAGTTTGGACATTCAAATAAACATGTCACTCCACAATACACTCTTAGCTCCCAACTGCTCCTGTCTAGAAGTTGGTGTTCCTTTTTATTTGACCCTCCATCCTATCAGTGGTGTTCACATAGATGTCCTTCAAACATGGTGGTGAGCAAAGCAACAATTTTACGTTTCTGTCGTCCACAGGCCCAGAGGAAGGATACTTGTGGTCTTCAGGGAGCACTTAGTGAATGAATGTGGCTATATACAGACAGGAAGTGAGAAGGAGATGAAAGAGGACAGAGGATAGAGACACGGGTTCAAGTCCCTGCACAACCATTTCCTGGTTTTGTAGGTACACTCGGCCGACACGACCTGCAAGTGTCTCGGTGAACCCAGTGCTCTCCCTACAGCCTAGTTACCTTGCAGGATTTTTGGAAGCATAATGTAGGAAAGTGACATAGGATATGTGGTTACCTGTTCTGTACACGAGGACAGATGGGCAGACAGAAAGATGATTGATTGATTGATTGATTGATTGATTGATTGATAGACAGACAGATAGATAGATATAGGTTCATATCGATTAACACAAAGCTATTGATCATAACCATGAGAGGAATGGTTGAAGCACATAGCAAACTACAAACGAAAAAGAAGAATAAAATCCAGTTTAAAAAGTGCAGTAAGCAGCCATAAGAAGAAAACAAATCCTATCATTGGCAATAACTGGGATGGAGCTAGAGGGTATTATGCTCAGTCAAATAGGCCAGTCGGAGAAATACATGTACCAAATGATTTAACTCATATGTGGAGTACGATAACAAAGAAAAATTGAAGGAAGAAACAGCAGCATATACACAGTACCCGAGAGTGGACTAACAGTTACCAAAGAGAAAGGGACTGGGTAGTGTTTGTGGGAAGGGATTGATAAGGGCGGGGAAAAAGAATGGGGGCATTAGGATTAGCATGAATAATGTGTTGGGTGAAGGGTCATTTGGAGGGCTATACAACACAGAGAAGACAAGTAGTGATTCTAGAGCATCTTACGACACGTTGACGGACAGCGACTGAAACTGGGATTTGGCGAGGACTTGGTGAAGGGGTTAGACTAGTTAACATATTGTTCTGCATGTGATTGTATATTAATGAGAACAAAAAAAATTTCAAAGTGCAGTAAGAGCCTAGCTATCAAATATCAGAATAAAAGTACAGGCTTTCACTGCTCCAATCAAAAGACACAGGGTTAGAAGTACTGATGAAAACTCAAGATCACCTAAGTGCTCCCTTACTGGAGACTCACTTGTGATCCAAGGACTCAGACAAACTACAAGCTGAAGGGGCGGGGACAGGTACCCTATACAAGTGAATCTTTGAAACAAAGAAGCAAATGGATTCTGTTTGAGACCCCAGAGACAGTCACTAGAAAATAGTCCTACCTAGCCACCGTGAATTCCTTTTGTTTGGTATCAGCAGTGCCCACGTATAGATTTAGTGGTACTGCAATGTCCTTCTCATTTTTCTTACATCAACAAATGAATTGCTGTAATAATATGCGTCTGGGCTTTTGAAATCACTGGGTTTTATGATATCCACGATTGTAAACAAGTAATAACCACATAAAGAGGGAAGTTTGGACACTCAACCAAACACGTCTCTCCACAACACACACTTTGCTCCCAAATGCTCCTGTCTAGAAATAGGTGTTCCTTTTTATTTGTCCCTCCTCCTATCAGTGGTGAACATGCCAATGTCCCTCAAACATGGTGGTGAGTAAAGCACCAAGTATACTTTTCTGTCTACAACAGGCCCAGAGGAAGTATAATTGGGGTCTTCAGTGAGGACTTAGTCAATGAATGTGGCTAAATACAGTTAGCAAGCGAGAAGGAGGTTTAAGAGGACAGAGGACAGAGATACGGGTTCAAGTCCCTGCACCACCATTTACTGGTTTTGTAAGCACACGCGGCTGATTCGATCTGCAATTGTCTCAGTGAGCCCAGTGCTCTCCCTACGGCCTAGTGACCTTGCAATGTTTTTGAAAGCATAATGTAGGGAAGTGACATAGTTGATGTAGTTAACGGTTCTGTACATAAGGATAGATGGACAGACAGAAAGAAGATTGTTTCATAGATAGACAGATAGATAGATGACAGATGATCGATAGATTATACACATGATAGAAGATAGGAAGCTAGATAGATGGATAGATAAATAGAGAGGATAGAGAGATAGAAAGAAGGATATATAGAAAGATAGATAGATATACAGACAGACAGAGCGATAGATAGATACAGATACATATCGACTGACACAAAGCTGTTGCTCATAACCAGGAGATGAATGGTGAAATCACATAGCTAAACTACAAACAAAAAGGAAGAATGAAATCCAGTTTACTAAGTGCAGTAAGCAGCCATAAGAAGAAAACAAATCCTACCATTTGCAATGACGTGGATGGAGCTAGACAGTAGTATGTTCAGAAAAATAGGTCAGGCGGAGAAAGACAATATCAAATGATATCACTCATGTGTGGAGTATAACAACAAAGAGAAACTGAAGGAAAAAAACAACAGGATACTCACAGAACCCGAGAGTTGACTAAAAGTTGCCAAAGGGAAAAGGACTGCACAGGGTGGTTCTGAAGGGAGGGATAAGTGTGGGGAGAAAGATTGGGGGCATTAGGATTACCATGTATATTGCGTGTGGTCGCGCGGGACATGGGGAGTGCTGTACAACACAGAGAAGACTAGTAGAGGTTATATAGCATCTTACTACTCCATGATTGACAGCGACTGTATCGGTGTCTTTGAAGGGGTACATGCTGAAGGGGTTTAAAGCATCCAACTATGCTGATGGACAGCGACTTTAAGAGGTTTTTGCTGGTGGACTTGGATAAGGGGGAGCATAGTAAACATAATGTTCTTCACGTGATTGAAGATTAATGATAACAAAGAAAATTTTTTAAGTGCAATAAGGGCACAGCACTGAATCATCAGAATAAAAGGTCAGGCTCTGAGTGCTGCAAACAAAAGACACAGGGTTATAAGAACGGATGAAAACTCAAGAAACCTACGTGCTTCCTTACAGGAGACTCACTTGAGATCCAAGGACAAAGACAAACTACAAGCTGAAGGTGTGGGGACAAGTACCCTACACGAGTGAAACTGAAAAACAATCAAACAAATGGATTCTGTTTGAGCCCCCAGAGACAGTCAGTAGAAAATAGCACTATCTGGCCACCGTGAACTCTTTTTGTTTGTTTTCAGCAAGGCCCAGCCATAGATTTAGTGGTGGAGCAACGTCCTTCTCATTTTCTCTCACCTCAGCAACTGGGTTGCTGAAATAATAAGAATCTGGGCCTTTGAAATCTGTGGGTTTTATGATCTTCACGAATGTGAAGTAATAACCACCTAAAGAGGGAAGTTTGGACACTCAAATAAACATGTCACTCCACAATACACTCTTAGCTCCCAACTGCTCCTGTCTAGAAATTGGTGTTCCTTTCTATTTGACCCTCCATCCTATCAGTGGTGTTCACATAGATGTCCTTCAAACATGGTGGTGAGCAAAGCAACAATTTTACGTTTCTGTCGTCCACAGGCCCAGAGGAAGGATACTTGTGGTCTTCAGGGAGCACTTAGTGAATGAATGTGGCTATATGCAGACAGGAAGTGAGAAGGAGATGAAAGAGGACAGAGGATAGAGACACGGGTTCAAGTCCCTGCACAACCATTTCCTGGTTTTGTAGGTACACTCGGCCGACACGACCTGCAAGTGTCTCGGTGAACCCAGTGCTCTCCCTACAGCCTAGTTACCTTGCAGGATTTTTGGAAGAATTATGTATTAAAGAGACATAGGATATGTGGTTAACTGTTCTGTACACAAGGACAGATGGGCAAACAGAAAGATGATTGATTGATTGATTGATTGATTGATTGATAGACAGACAGATAGATAGATATAGGTTCATATCGATTAACACAAAGCTATTGATCATAACCATGAGAGGAATGGTTGAAGCACATAGCAAACTACAAACGAAAAAGAAGAATAAAATCCAGTTTAAAAAGTGCAGTAAGCAGCCATAAGAAGAAAACAAATCCTATCATTGGCAATAACTTGGATGGAGCTAGAGGGTATTATGCTCAGTCAAATAGGCCAGTCGGAGAAATACATGTACCAAATGATTTAACTCATGTGTGGAGTACGATAACAAAGAAAAACTGAAGGAAGAAACAGCAGCATATACACAGTACCCGAGAGTGGACTAAGAGTTACCAAAGAGAAAGGGACTGGGTAGTGTTTGTGGGAAGGGATTGATAAGGGCGGGGAAAAAGAATGGGGGCATTAGGATTAGCATGAATAATGTGTTGGGTGAAGGGTCATTGGGAGGGCTATACAACACAGAGAAGACAAGTAGTGATTCTAGAGCATCTTACGACACGTTGACGGACAGCGACAGAAACTGGGATTTGGCGAGGACTTGGTGAAGGGGTTAGACTAGTTAACATATTGTTCTGCATGTGATTGTATATTAATGAGAACAAAAAAAATTTCAAAGTGCAGTAAGAGCCTAGCTATCAAATATCAGAATAAAAGTACAGGCTTTCACTGCTCTAATCAAAAGACACAGGGTTAGAAGTACTGATGAAAACTCAAGATCACCTAAGTGCTCCCTTACTGGAGACTCACTTGTGATCCAAGGACTCAGACAAACTACAAGCTGAAGGGGCGGGGACAGGTACCCTATACAAGTGAATCTTTGAAACAAAGAAACAAATGGATTCTGTTTGAGACCCCAGAGACAGTCACTAGAAAATAGTCCTACCTAGCCACCGTGAATTCCCTTTGTTTGGTATCAGCAGTGCTCAGGTATAGATTTAGTGGTACTGCAATGTCCTTCTCATTTTTCTCACATCAACAAATGAATTGCTGTAATAATATGCGTCTGGGCTTTTGAAATCACTGGGTTTTATGATATCCACGATTGTAAACAAGTAATAACCACATAAAGAGGGAAGTTTGGACACTCAACCAAACACGTCTCTCCACAACACACACTTTGCTCCCAAATGCTCCTGTCTAGAAATAGGTGTTCCTTTTTATTTGTCCCTCCTCCTATCAGTGGTGAACATGCCAATGTCCCTCAAACATGGTGGTGAGTAAAGCACCAAGTATACTTTTCTGTCTACAACAGGCCCAGAGGAAGTATAATTGGGGTCTTCAGTGAGGACTTAGTCAATGAATGTGGCTAAATACAGTTAGCAAGCGAGAAGGAGGTTTAAGAGGACAGAGGACAGAGATACGGGTTCAAGTCCCTGCACCACCATTTACTGGTTTTGTAAGCACACGCGGCTGATTCGATCTGCAATGGTCTCAGTGAGCCCAGTGCTCTCCCTACGGCCTAGTGACCTTGCAATGTTTTTGAAAGCATAATGTAGGGAAGTGACATAGGTGATGTAGTTAACGGTTCTGTACATAAGGATAGATGGACAGACAGAAAGAAGATTGTTTCATAGACAGACAGATAGATAGATGACAGATGATCGATAGATTATACACATGATAGTAGACAGGAAGCTAGATAGATGGATAGATAAATAGAGAGGATAGAGAGATAGAAAGAAGGATATATAGAAAGATAGATAGATATACAGACAGACAGAGCGATAGATAGATACAGATACATATCGATTGACACAAAGCTGTTGCGCATAACCAGGAGATGAATGGTGAAATCACATAGCTAAACTACAAACAAAAAGGAAGAATGAAATCCAGTTTACTAAGTGCAGTAAGCAGCCATAAGAAGAAAACAAATCCTACCATTTGCAATGACGTGGATGGAGCTAGACAGTAGTATGTTCAGAAAAATAGGTCAGGCAGAGAAAGACAATATCAAATGATATCACTCATGTGTGGAGTATAACAACAAAGAGAAACTGAAGGAAAAAAACAGCAGGATACTCACAGAACCCGAGAGTTGACTAAAAGTTGCCAAATGAAAAGGACTGCACAGGCTGGTTCTGAAGGGAGGGATAAGTGTGGGGAGAAAGATTGGGGGCATTAGGATTACCATGTATATTGCATGGAGACGCGCGGGACATGGGGAGTGCTGTACAACACAGAGAAGACTAGTAGAGGTAATATAGCATCTTACTACTCCATGATTGACAGCGACTGTATCGGTGTCTTTGAAGGGGTACATGCTGTAGGGGTTTAAGGCATCCAACTATGCTGATGGACAGCGACTTTAAGAGGTTTTTGCTGGTGGACTTGGATAAGGGGGAGCATAGTAAACATAAAGTTCTTCACGTGATTGTAGATTAATGATAACAAAAAAAATTTTTTAAGTGCAATAAGGGCACAGCACTGAATCATCAGAATAAAAGTTCAGGCTCTGAGTGCTGCAAACAAAAGACACAGGGTTAAAAGAACGGATGAAATCTCAAGAAACCTTCGTGCTTCCTTACAGGAGACTCACTTGAGATCCAAGGACAAAGACAAACTACAAGCTGAAGGTGTGGGGACAAGTACCCTACACGAGTGAAACTGAAAAACAAACAATCAAACAATTGGATTCTGTTTGAGGCACCAGAGACAGTCAGTAGAAAATAGCACTATCTGGCCACCGTGAACTCTTTTTGTTTGTTTTCAGCAAGGCCCAGCCATAGATTTAGTGGTGGAGCAACGTCCTTCTCATTTTCTCTCACCTCAACAACTGAGTTGCTGAAATAATAAGAATCTGGGCCTTTGAAATCTGTGGGTTTTATGATCTTCACGAATGTGAAGTAATAACCACCTAAAGAGGGAAGTTTGGACACTCAAATAAACATGTCACTCCACAATACACTCTTAGCTCCCAACTTCTCCTGTCTAGAAATTGGTGTTCCTTTTTATTTGACCCTCCATCCTATCAGTGGTGTTCACATAGATGTCCTTCAAACATGGTGGTGAGCAAAGCAACAATTTTACGTTTCTGTCGTCCACAGGCCCAGAGGAAGGATACTTGTGGTCTTCAGGGAGCCCTTAGTGAATGAATGTGGCTATATACAGACAGGAAGTGAGAAGGAGATGAAAGAGGACAGAGGATAGAGACACGGGTTCAAGTCCCTGCACAACCATTTCCTGGATTTGTAGGCACACTCGACCGACACGAACTGCAAGTGTCTCGGTGAACCCAGTGCTCTCCCTACAGCCTAATTACCTTGCAGGATTTTTGGAAGCATAATGTAGCAAAGTGACATAGGATATGTGGTTACATGTTCTGTACACAAGGACAGATGGGCAGACAGAAAGATGATTGATTGTTTGACTGATTGATTGATTGATAGACAGACAGATAGATAGATATAGGTTCATATCGATTAACACAAAGCTATTGCTCATAACCATGAGAGCAATGGTTGAAGCACATAGCAAACTACAAACGAAAAAGAAGAATAAAATCCAGTTTAAAAAGTGCAGTAAGCAGCCATAAGAAGAAAACAAATCCTATCATTGGCAATAACTTGGATGGAGCTAGAGGGTATTATGCTCAGTCAAATAGGCCAGTCGGAGAAATACATGTACCAAATGATTTAACTCATGTGTGGAGTACGATAACAAAGAAAAACTGAAGGAAGAAACAGCAGCATATACACAGTACCCGAGAGTGGACTAAGAGTTACCAAAGAGAAAGGGACTGGGTAGTTTTTGTGGGAAGGGATTGATAAGGGCGGGAAAAAAGAATGGGGGCAATAAGATTGGCATGAATAATCTGTAGGGTGATTGGTCATTAGGAGGGCTATACAAACACAGAGAAGACAAGTAGTGTTTCTAGAGCATCTTACGACATGCTGACGGACAGCGACTGAAACTGGGATTTGGCGATGACTTGGTGAAGGGATTAGACTAGTAAACATATTGTTCTGCATGTGATTGTATATTAATGATAATAAAATAAATTTCAAAGTGCTGTAAGAGCCTAGCTATCAAATATCAGAATAAAATTACAGGCTTTCACTGCTAAAATCAAAAGACACAGGGTTAGATGGACGGATGAAAACTTAAGATCACCTAAGTGCTCCCTTACTGGAGACTCACTTGTGAACCAAGGACACAGACAAACTACGAGCTGCAGGGGAGGTTACAGGTAACCTCTACATGTGAATCTTTGAAACAAAGAAACAAATGGATTCTGTTTGAGTCCCCAGAGACAGTCACTAGAAAATAGTCCTACCTAGCCACCGTGAATTTCTTGTTTGGTATCAGCAGTGCCCAGGTATAGATTTAGTGGTACTGCCATGTCCTTCTCATTTTTCTCACATCAACAAATGAATTGCTGTAATAATATGCGTCCGGGCTTTTGAAATCACTGGGTTTTATGATATCCACGATTGTAAGAAGTAATAACCACGTAAAGAGGGAAGTTTGGACACTCAACCAAACACGTCTCTCCACAACACACACTTAGCTCCCAAATGCTCCTGTCTAGAAATAGGTGTTCCTTTCTATTTGTCCCTCCTCCGATCAGTGGTGAACATGGCAATGTCCCTCATACATGGTAGTGAGTAAAGCACCAAGTATACTTTTCTATCTACAACAGGCCCAGAGGAAGTATAATTGGGGTCTTCAGTGAGGACTTAGTCAATGAATGTGGCTAAATACAGTTAGCAAGAGACTAGGAGGTTTAAGAGGACAGAGTACAGGGATACGGGTTCAAGTCCCTGCACCACCATTTACTGGTTTTGTAAGCACACGCGGCTGATTCAATCTGCAATTGTCTCAGTGAGCCCAGTGCTCTCCCTACGGCCTAGTGACCTTGCAATGTTTTTGAAAGCATAATGTAGGGAAGTGACATAGGTGATGTAGTTAACTGTTCTGTACATAAGGATAGATGGACAGACAGAAAGAAGATTGTTTCATAGATAGATAGATAGATGACAGATGATAGATAGATGATACACATGATAGATAGAAGACAGGAAGCTAGATAGATGGATAGATAAATAGAGAGGATAGAGAGATAGAAAGAAGGATATATAGAAAGATAGATAGATATACAGACAGACAGAGCGATAGATAGATACAGGTACATATCGATTGACACAAAGCTGTTGCTCATAACAAGGAGATGAATGGTGAAATCACATAGCTAAACTACAAACAAAAAGGAAGAATGAAATCCAGTTTACAAATTGCAGTAAGCAGCCATAAGAAGAAAACAAATCCTACCATTTGCAATGACGTGTATGGAGCTAGACAGTAGTATGTTCAGAAAAATAGGTCAGGTGGAGAAAGACAATATCAAATGATATCACTCATGTGTGGAGTATAACAACAAAGAGAAACTGAAGGAAAAAAACAACAGGATACTCACAGAACCTGAGAGTTGACTAAAAGTTGCCAAAGGGAAAAGGACTGCACAGGGTGGTTCTGAAGGGAGGGATAAGTGTGGGGAGAAAGATTGGGGGCATTAGGATTACCATGTATATTGCGTGTGGTCGCGCGGGACATGGGGAGTGCTGTACAACACAGAGAAGACTAGTAGAGGTTATATAGCATCTTACTACTCCATGATTGACAGCGACTGTATCGGTGTCTTTGAAGGGGTACATGCTGAAGGGGTTTAAAGCATCCAACTATGCTGATGGACAGCGACTTTAAGAGGTTTTTGCTGGTGGACTTGGATAAGGGGGAGCATAGTAAACATAATGTTCTTCACGTGATTGTAGATTAATGATAACAAAAAATTTTTTTAAGTGCAATAAGGGCACAGCACTGAATCATCAGAATAAAAGGTCAGGCTCTGAGTGCTGCAAACAAAAGACACAGGGTTAAAAGAACGGATGAAAACTCAAGAAACCTACGTGCTTCCTTACAGGACACTCACTTGAGATCCAAGGACAGAGACAAACTACAAGCTGAAGGTGTGGGGACAAGTACCCTACACGAGTGAAACTGAAAAACAAACAATCAAACAAATGGATTCTGTTTGAGCCCCAGAGATAGTCAGTAGAAAATAGCACTATCTGGCCACCGTGAATTCTTTTTGTTTGTTTTCAGCAATGCCCAGCCATAGATTTAGTGGTGGAGCAACGTCTTTCTCATTTTCTCTCACCTCAACAACTGGGTTGCTGAAATAATAAGAATCTGGGCCTTTGAATTCTGTGGGTTTTATGATCTTTACGAATGTGAAGTAATAACCACCTAAAGAGGGATGTTTGGACACTCAAATAAACATGTCACTCCACAATACACTCTTAGCTCCCAACTGCTCCTGTCTAGAAATTGGTGTTCCTTTTTATTTGACCCTCCATCCTTTCAGTGGTGTTCACATAGATGTCCTTCAAACATGGTGGTGAGCAAAGCAACAAGTTTACTTTTCTGTCGACCACAGGCAAAAAGGAAGGTACTTGTGGTCTTCAGGGAGCTCTTAGTGAATGAATGAGGCTAAATACAGACAGGAAGTGAGAAGGAGATGAAAGAGGACAGAGGATAGAGACACGGGTTCAAGTCCCTGCACAAACATTTCCTGGTTTTGTAGGTACACTCGGCCGACATGACCTGCAAGTGTCTCGGTGAACACAGTGCTCTCCCTACAGCCTAGTTACCTTGCAGGAATTTTGGAAGCATAATGTAGGAAAGTGACATAGGATATGTGGTTAACTGTTCTGCACACAAGTACAGATGGGCAGACAGAAAGATGATTGATTGATTGATTGATTGAAAGACAGACAGATAGATAGATATAGGTTCATATCGATTAACACAAAGCTATTGCTCATAATCATGAGAGCAATGGTTGAAGTACATAGCGAATTTACAAACAAAAAAGATGAATGAAATCCAGTTAAAAAGTGCAGTAAGCAGCCATAAGAAGAAAACAATCCTATCATTTGCAATAACGTGGATGGAGCTATAGTGTATTATGCTCAGTAAAATAGGCCAGGCGGAGAAATACATGTACCAAATGATTTCACTCATGTGTGGAGTATGATAACAAAGAAAACTGAAGGAAAAAACATTAGCAGACTCACAGAACACGAGAGTGGACTATCAGTTACCAAAGAGAAAAGGACTGGGTAAGGTTTGTGGGAAGGGAGTAATAAGGGTGGGGAAAAAGAGTGGGGGCATTAGGATTAGCATGTATAATGTGTAGAGTGGTGGGTCATGGGTAGGGTTGAACAACACAGAGAAGACAAGTATTGTTTCTACAGCATCTTAGTACATGCTGACAGACAGCGACTGTAACTGGGATTTGATGGGGACTTGGTGAAGGGGGTAGACTAGTAAACATAATATTCTGCATGTGATTGAATACTAATGAGTACAAAGAAAATTTCCAAGTGCAGTAAGAGAACAGCTCTCAAATATCAGAATAAAACTACAGGCTTTCAGTGCTCCAATCAAAAGACACAGGTTTAGAAAAACTGATGAAAACTCAAGAAAACCTACTTGCTCCCTTACTGGAGACTCACTTGAGATCCAAAGGCACAGACAAAATACAAGCTGAATGGGCGGGGACAGGTATCCTATACAAGTGAATCTGATAAACAAAGAAACAAATGGATTCTGTTTGAGTCCCCAGAGACAGTCACTAGAAAATAGTCCTATCTAGCCTCCGTGAATTCTTTTTGTTTGGTTTCAGCAGTGCCCAGGTATAGAATTAGTGGTACTGAAAAGTCCTTATCATTTTTTCTCACCTCAACAAATGAATTGCTGTAATAATATGCGTCTGGGCTTTTGAAATCACTGGGTTTTATGATGTTCACGACTGTAAGGATATAATAACCACATAAAGAGGGAAGTTTGGACACTCAAACAAACACGTCTCTCCACAACACACACTTTGCTCCAAAATGATCCTGTCTAGAAATAGGTGTTCCTTTTTATTTGTCCCTCTTCCTTTCAGCGGTGATCACGCCGATGTCCCTCAAACATGGTGGTGAGTAAAAAACCAAGTATACTCTTCTGTCTACAACAGGCCCAGAGGAAGGATACTTGTGGTCTTCAGTGAGCACTTAGTCAATGAATGTGGCTAAATACAGTTAGAAAGCGTGAAGGAGGTATAAGTGGACAGAGGACAGAGATACGGGTTCAAGTCCCTGCAACACCATTTACTGGTTTTGTAAGCACATGAGGCTGAATCTACCTGCAGTTTCTTGTTGAACCCAGTGCTCTCCTTACGGCCTAGTTACCTTGCAAGTTTTTGGAAGCATAATGTAGGGAAGTGACATAGGCTATATTTTTAACTGTTCTGTACATAACGATAGATTTGCATACAAACAGATGATTGATTCATAGATTGATAGGTAGACAGATGACAGATGAAAGATAGATAGATAGGTACATAGATTGATAGATGAAAGACATCATAGATAGATGATAGGAAGATAGACAGATAGATAGATAGATAGATAGATAGATAGATAGATAGACAGATAGATAGATACATAGATACATAGATAGAGAGACAGACCGTTATATAGATAGTTGCACATACATATCAACTGACACAAAGCTATTGCTCATAACCAGGAGATGAATGGTGAATTCACATAGCTAAACTACAAACAAAAAGGAAGAATGAAATCCATTTTAAAAAGTTCAGCAAGCAGCCTTAAGAAGAAAACAAATACTACCATTTTCAATGACGAGGATGGAGCTAGACGGCAGTATGTTTAGAGAAATAAGCCAGGCGGAGAAAGACAAGTACCAAGTGATTTCACTCATGTGTAGAGTATAACAACAAAGAAAAACTGAAGGAAAAATACAACAGCACACTCACAGAAACCGAGAGTTGACTAAAAGTTACCAAAGGGAAAAGGACTGGGCAGGGTGGGTCTTAAGGGAGGGATAAGTGTGGGGAGAAAGAATTGAAGCATTAGGCTTAGCATGTATATTGCGTGGGGTCGGAGAGGCACGGGGAGTGCTGTAAAACACAGAGAAGACTGGCAGAGATTATATAGCATCTACTGCTCGCTGATGGACAGCGACTGTAAGAGGTTTTGGGGCAGACTTGCTGAAGGGGAGCATAGAAAACATGTTTTTCACGTGACTGTAGATTAATAATAAGAAAAAATTTTTTTTTTGCTATAAGGGCACAGCTCTGAATCCTCAGAATAAAGGTCATGCTCTGAGTGCTGGAAAAAAAAGACACAGTGTTAAAAGAAGGGATGAAAACTCAAGACACCTATGTGCTTACATACAGGAGACTCACTTGAGATCCAAGGACACAGACAAACTACAAGCCGAAGGTGTGTGGACTAGTACCCTACACGAGTGAAACTGAAAAACAAACAATTAACAAATTAACTCTGTTTGAGTCCCCATTGACAGTCAGCAGAAAATAGCCCTATCTGGCCACCGTGAATTCTTTTTGTTTGGTTTCAGCAGTTCCCAGCCATAGATTTAGTGGTGCAGCAACATACTTCTCATTTTCTCTCACCTCAACAACTGAGTTGCTGTAATAATTAGCACCTGGGCCTTTGAAATCAGTGGGTTTTATGATCTTCACGAATGTGAATATCTTATAGCCACCTAAAGAGTGAAGTTTGGACACTCAAATAAACATGTCACTCCACAATACACTCTTAGCTCCAAACTGCTCCTGTCTAGAAATTGGTGTTCCTTTTTATTTGACCCTCCGTCCTATCAGCAGAGATCATGCCGATGTCCTTCAAACATGATGGTGAGCAAAGCAACAAGTTTTCTTTTCTGTCGACAACAGTCCCAGAGGAAGGATACTTGTGGTCTTCAGGGATCACTTAGTCAATGAATGTGGCTAAATACAGACAGCAAGTGAGAATTAGATGAAAGAGGACAGAGGATAGAGACACGCGTTCATGTCCCTGCACAACCATTTCCTGGTTTTGTAGGTAAACGTGGCCGACTCGAACTGCAAGTGTCTCTGTGAACCCAGTGCTCTCCCTACAGCCTAGACACCTCGCAAGATTTTTGGAAGCATAATGTAGGAAAGTGACATAGACAATGTGTTTAACTGTTCTGTACACAAGGACAGATTGGCAGACAAAATGATGATTGATTGATTGATAGACAGATATATAGGTAGGTAGACAGACAGATAGATAGATATAGGTACATATCGATTAACACAAAGCTACTGCTCATAACCAAGAGAGCAATGGTGAAAGCACACAGCGAAACTACAAAGAAAAAAGAAGAATGAAATCCAGTTTAAGAAGTGCTGTAAGCAATCATAAGAAGAAAACAAATCCTATCATTTACTATAAAGTGGATGGAGCCAGATTGTATTATGCTCAGTCAAATAGGCCAGGCGGAGAAATGCATGTACCAAATGATTTCCCTCATGTGTGGAGTATTATAACAAAGAAAAACTGAAGGAAAAAACAGCATCAGACTCAAAGAACCCTAGAGTGGACTAACAGTTAGCAAAGGGAAAGGGACTTGGCAGGGGGGGTGGGAAGGGTTTAATTAGGGCGTCGAGAAATAAAGGGGACATTAGGATTAGCATGTATAATGTGTGAGGTGTGGGGAGCATGGGGACGGCTGTAGAACATAGAGAAGACAGGTAGTGATTCTAGAGCATCTCACTACTCACTGACGGACAGCAACTGTAACGGTGTGTGTGTGTGCTGAAATGGTGAAGGGGTCTACAGCATCCAACTACTCTGATGGACAGCCACTGTAACAGGGATTTTGGGGGGGACTTGGTTTACTTGCGAATCATAATGTTCTTCGAGTGATTGTAGATTAATGATAAGAAAAAAAGTTCTTAACTGCAATAAGGGCACAGCTCTAAATTGTCAGAAAAAATGGACAGGCTCTGAGTGCTCCAATCAAAAGACACAGGGATAAAAGAAGGGATGAAAACTCAAGACCACCTACGTGCTCCCTTACAGGAGACTCACTTCAGATCCAAGGACGAAGACAAACTGTAAGTTGAGGGGGTGGGGACAGGTTCCCAAGACAAGTGAAACAGAAAAAAAAAAGAAAAAAGATATGCTGATGTAATTAAACATGGCGGCTCACGTGAGAGGTGTGTGGAAACCTCCTCCAAAACTGAAAGCACATACATACGTACTGTATTTAAGTAGAACAACTACAACAAATCCTGGAAGAGCAGCAGGGAAGAACGCTGCTGTGGCAGGCTGGCACCTCAAGGAGAAGTGTGATGCATAGCCCTGGAGATGGGCTCTAGGAGCACAAACCTACCATGCACGTGCTGCCTTCTGGAGTATTGGTGGGGTTGGAAAGCAAAGACAGGCGGAAGACTTCGAGAGACTTGAGATTCCAGCCTCTTGTGGGACAACCCAGGTATCCACATCCGGCCGGTGTGGGAAAAAGAAAGGCAGACAGCCTGAGAGACTTCCTAACAGCGAGAGAACTGCTAAAGGGGAAAGGCCTTCACGGGGCATGCCGCTCAGGAGAAAGGACAGGTGTGCCAAACTGCCCAAGTGCACTCTGCCCGGCAGGCGTTGGTGCTTTCAGGAGCTCCGGCGATTCATTTCCCTGGCTTGCCTCGCAGCTCCGAGGTCCCTTACCGTACTGTAACTAGTACACGGCCTGCTTTCCTGCCGGCGCTGGCCTGCAAAACGGCCGACCGCACCTACGTCAGCTTCTCCCTGCATGCTCCACAAACTAGCCCTGGCAGTGGAGACAGGCACTGCGTCCGGGAAACAGTAAAGACCTCTTTTGTCCCAGCGGGGGTGGGCACCGACACCGCTGCCCTGGGACCTCTTCCATCTCCCCAAGAGCTGAGCATCTCCAGACATTAAAGCTTCTGGGAGCTAGAGGGCGCCACCTACAAATATGAACCTTCAAAGGAACCTGGAAACAGGACTCAAATCAATCTTCCTGAGAAAGAGATCTCAAAATAAACATCAGGAGCATGCTCAGGGTGCTACAGAAAATAAAATTGTCACGGTCTCTCGAGCGCAATTCTCTCTCTCTCTCTCACTCCTTGGAGCACTGCTGAGGCCCTGTTCTGAGATGGGTGCTGCAACAGCCCAGGAGGAATGGCACAGCTTTCTGGTAAACCATGGCCGGTGCCAGGACAGTCGCACACAGGCTCTGACTGAACTGCAAACGGGGGACGCCGCACGTCTAACTCTGCAGGAAAGACAACAGTGCCGCATGCTAGCCTTCACATCAATATCTAGAGGCTACGAGGCTGCACCGATATGAGGTGACATCAATACAACGGGCTTCATCTAATTGGCAATCTTTTTTCCCTATGACCCTTGAAAGCAGCACATGGAAAGATGCATCCTACCAGTCTCCACAAAACTTCACCTCTCAGTTTTATGCAAGATGTTCCTGCATCACAGCTTCTCCTCTTTGTTCCTGTTTTCTTGTCTGGTTGGTGATCTGGAAAAAAAATAGTCAGATTTGGAATGAAGTGGTAGGGGGTTTAGAAAGATTCTGTTTGACCAACATAAGTAGAACCAAAAGACATCCTTCAGTATGGGAGAATATATTCACTGATGACATACTTGATGAGGTGTTGCCATCCAAAACATGTATTAAGAGCTCACGAACCTTAACACACAAAAAGGAAATGAATCCAATTACAAAATGGGCAGTGGATCTTAACAGACACTTCTCCACAGAAGCAATTTCAGGTGGCCGTCAGGCACATGAAGAGACGCTCCACATCGATATCCATCAGAGAAAAGCACATTAAAACCACAATGGGGTATCACCTCACACCAGTTAGGATGGCCACCACCCGAAAGACAGACAATAACAGATGTCGGTAAGGGTGTGGAGAAAGGGGAACCCTCCTACACTACTGGTGGGAATGTCAGTCAGCTCAACCATTATGGAAAGCAGTATGGAAGTTCCCCAAGAAAGCAAAAAACAGAAATACCATTTGTCCCAGGAATTCCTCTCCTAGGAATTTACCCTAAGAGTGCAGGAGCCCAGTTTGGAAGGGACAGGAGAACCCCTATGTTGATCGCAGCACTATTTACAATACCCAAGAAATGGAAGCAACCTAAGTGTCCATCAGGAGATGAATGGATAAAGAAGAGGTGGTACATACATGCTATGGAATATCAGTAAGCCATAAGAAGAAAGCAAATCCAACCACCATTTGCAACAACAAGGAAGGAGCTAGAGAGTGTTATGCTCAGTGAAATAAGCCAAGTGGGGAAAGACAAGTATCCTAGGATTTCACTCCTCTGTGTGGTATGAGAACAAAGCAAAAACGGGAAGGAACAAAACAGGAGCAGACTCACAAAACCCAAGAAGAGACTTGCAGTTTCCAAAGGGAAAGGTACCAGGGAGGATGGGTGGGAAGTTAGGGATATTGGGGTAAAAGGGGCATTATGATCTGCACATATAATGTATGGGTGGGTGCCCACGGGAATTGCAGTAAAACACACACAAGCCACATAGTGATTCTATAGCATCTTACAACATTGATGGACAGCTACTATAATGGTTTGTGGACTTGATAATGGAGGGGAGGGGGGTAGATGATGAGTCTAGTAACCATAATGTTGCTCATGTAATTGAACATTACTGACACCAAAAAAAAAAAAGAGATTCTGTTTGAGTGCCCAGATAGACAGTAGGAAATAGCCCTTCCTGCCACAATGGATGCTTTCTCTTAGGTATTGGCAGTGCCCAGTCATAGATTCAGTGGTATAGCAAGGCCCTTCTCATTTTCTCTCACCTCAACAACTGTCTTGCTGTAATAATATGCATCTGGGCTTTTGAAATCAGTGGATTTTCTGATGTTTACGAATGTAAAGTAGCAATAACCAGATTCCGAGGTAAGTTTGGATGCTCAAACGAACACGTCACTCCATAACACACTCTTTGCTCCCAACTGCTCCCGTCTAGAACTCGGTGTTCCTTTTTACCTGTCCCTCCTCCTATCAGCGGTGACGCCAATGTCCCTCAAACATGGTGGTGAGCAAAGCACCAAGTTTACTCTTCTGTCTACAACATCTTGTGGTACAGGTCCTCTCAGAGGAAAAGCAGTAGCAGCGGGAGAAACCCCAAAGATGTAGAAATAGGAGACGGTACAGTACAATGAAAACTGACATAAGGGATTTCTGAGACCCATACTTAATTCCTTCAGAGACACGAAAGCATCCGCCCCCATACAACAAAACTACACCAGTATAGAGAAAGCACAGGCAGAGAACAATAAGAGATCTGGAATCTTACCCCACTGGACCAGAGAAAGGAGTCATCACAGCAGCAGCAGCAGTAGCAGCAGCTGGGGCCTGCCACACATGCTCAGCGTTCATCGCCGTTAAAGATAAGGTTGTGGGTGTGGCTCGCCTTGCCTCTCCCTAAGCACCTGGAGGAGAGGCAGATGATAGATAGATAGATGATAGACATGATAGATATATGATAGTCATGATAGATAGATAGGAATATAGATGATAGATAGATAGATAGATAGATAGATAGATAGATAGATAGATAGATTAGAAGATACATAGATGATAGATAGATAGGTAGGTAGATAGATTAGATAGATAGATAGATAGATAGATAGATAGATAGATAGATAGATAGATAGATAGATAGATAGATAGATAGATGATAGATTAGATAGATAGATAGATAGATAGATAGATAGATAGATAGATAGATAGATAGATGATAGATAGATAGATAGATAGATAGATAGATAGATAGATAGATAGATAGATACATAGATAGATAGATACAGATACATATCAATCAACAGAAAGCTATTGCTCATAACCGGGAGATAAATGGTGAAAGCACATAGCGATACTACAAACAAAAAGGAAGAGTGAAATCCCGTTTAAAAAGTACAATAAGCAGCCATAAGAAGAAAACAAATCCTTCCATTTACAATGATGTGGGTGGAGCTAGACGGTAGTATGCTCAGTGAAAAAGAAGAGGAGGAGAAAGATAAGTACCCAATGATTTCCCTCATGTGTGGAGTATTAAAAAAAAAACTGATGGAAAAAAAAGCAGCAGAATACCAGAACCTGAGAGTAGACTAACAGATACCAAAGAGAAAAGGACAGGGGCGGGTGGGTGATAAGGGAGGGATAAGGGTGGGAACAAAGAAAGGAGACATTATAATTAGCTTGAATAATGCATGGGATTGGCTGGTCATGGGGAGGGCTGTAAAACACAGAGAAGAAAGTTAGAGATTCTACAGCATATTACTACACGCTGATGGACAGCGACTGTAACGGGGTCTGTGTGTGGGGACATGGTGAAGTAGTCTACAGCATCCAACTATGCTGATGGACACCTACTCTTAGAGGTTTTTGGAGCGAACTTTGTGAAAGGGGGATCCTACTAAACATAATGTTCTGCATGTGAATGTAGATTAATGATAACAAAAAAAGAATTTTAAAGTGCAATAAGGGCACAGCTCTGAATCATCAGTGTAAAAGGACAGGCTTTGAGTGCTCCAAACAAAAGACACTGATTTAAAAGAAGGGATGAAAACTCAAGAACAACTACGTGCTCCCTTACAGGAGACTCACTTGAGACCAAGGACACAGACAAACTGCAAGCCGAAGGGGTGGGGAGAGGTACCTAACACAAGTGAATCTGTAAAACAAACAATCAGTCAAATGGATTCTGTCTGTGCCCCCGAGACAGTCAGTAGTAAATAGACCTATATGGCCACTGTGAATGCTTTTTGTTTGGTATCTGCAGTGCCCAGCCATAGATTTAGTGGTGCAGCAACATCCTTCTCATTTTCTCTCAACTCAACAACTGAATTGCTGTAATAATATGGGTCTGGGCCTTTGAAATCAGTGGGTTTTATGATGTCCACGAATGTAAAGAAGTAATAACCAGGTAAAGAGGGAAGTTTGGACACTGAAATAAACACTTCACTCCACAACACACTCTTCTCTCCCAACTGCTCCTGTCTAGAAATCAGTGTTACTTTTTATTTGTCCCTCCCTCCTATCAGGGTTTATCACGCCAATATCCCTCAAACATGGCTGTGAGCAAGCACCAAGTTTACTTTTCTGTTGACAAATGTCAAAGAGGAACGATACCTGTGGTCTTCAGGGAGCACTTAGTCAATGAATGTGGCTAAATACAGTCAGCAAGTGAGAAGGAGATAAAAGAGGAGAGAGGACAGAGACACGGGTACAAGTCCCTGCACCACCATTTCCTGGTTTTGTAGGTACACTTCTGACTCGACCTGCAAGTGTCTCGGTGAACCCAGTGCTCTCCTTACAGCCTAGTTACCTTACAAGGTTTTTGTAAGCATAACGTAGGGAAGGGACATAGTCTATTTTGTTAACTGTTCTGCATACAAGTACAGATGTTCAGATAAAAAGATGACTGATTGATTGAATGATAGATAGATAGACAGGCAGATAGAAAAATATAGGTAAGTATCGATTAACACAAAGCTATTGCTCATAACCAGGAGAGCAAAGGTGAAAGCACATAGCTAAACTACAGACAAAAGAGAAGACAGAAATCCAGTTTGAAAAGTGCAGTAAGCAGCCATAAGAAAAAAACGAATCCTACCATTTGGAACAACGTGGATGGAGCTAGAGACTACTATGCTCAGTGAAATAGGCCAGGCAAAGAAAGATAAGTACCAAATGATTTCACCCTTGTGTGGAGTATAAAAACAAAGAAAAACTGAAGGAAATGAACTGCAGCAGACTCACAGAAGCCGAGAGTGGACTAACAGTTACCAAAGGGAAAGGGAATGGGCATGGTGGGTGGGAAGGGAGGGATAAGGGCGGGCAGAAAGAAAGGGAGCATTAGGATTAGCATTTATACTGTGTGGGGTGGTGGGAGCATGGGGAAGGCTGTGCAACACATAGAAGAGAAGTGTTTCTACAGCAACTTACTACACGCATGTGGACAGCGACTGTAACGGTGTGTGTGGTGGGAAACATGGTGACGGGGTCTACAGCATCCAACTACGCTGATGGGCAGCGTCCGTAATGGGGCATTTTGGGGGGACATGTTGTACTTGGTGATCATAATGATCTTCACGTGATTATAGATTAAAGATAACAAAAAATTTTTTGTAAGTGCAATAAGGACACTGCTCTAAATTGTCAGAATAAAAGGACAGACTCTGAGTGCTCCATTCAAAAGACACAGAGTTAGAGGAAGGGATGAAAACTCAAGAACATATATGTGCTCCCTTACTGAAGACTCACTTGAGATCCAAGGACACAGACAAACTCCAAGCTGAAGGGGTGGGGACAGGTACCCAACACAAGTGAAACTGAGAAACAAACAAACAAATGGATTCTGTTTGAGTACCCAGAGACAGTCAGTACAAAATAGCCCTATCTAGCCACCGTGAATTCTTTTTGTTTGGTTTCAGCAGTGCCCAGCCATAGATTTAGTGGTACAGCAACGTCCGTCTCATTTTTTATCACCTCAACAACTGAATTGCTGCAATAATATGCATCTGGTCATTGGAAATCACTGGGTTTTATAATGTTCTTGAATGTAGAGAAGTAATAACCTCCTAAAGAGGGAAATTTGGACACTCAAACAAACACGTAACTCCACAACACTCTCATTGCTCCCAAATGCTCCTGTCTATAAATAGGTGTTCCTTTTTATTTGTCCCTCCTCCTATCATCGGTTCTCCCACCGATGTCCCTCAAAGTTGGTGGTGAGCAGAGCACAATGTATATTTTCTGTCTTCAACAAACCCAGAGGAGGGATACTTGTGGTCTTCAGGGAGCACTTAGCAATTGAATGTGGCTAAATACAGTCAGGAAGCGAGAAGGAGTTAAAATAGGACAGAGGACAGAGATATGGGTGCAAGTCCCTGCAACACCACATACTGGTTTTGTAAGCACACGTGGCTGACTTGACCTGCAAGTGTCTCAATGAACTCAGTGCTCTCCCTACGGCCTAGTTACCTTGCAAGATTCTTGGAAGCATAATATAGGGAACTGACATAGGCGATGTTGTTAACTGTTCTGTACATAAGGATAGATAGGCAGAAAAAAAGATGATTGATTCATAGTTACATAGATAGACAGATAGATAGATGGTAGATGATAGATAGATAGATACATAGATAGAAGAGAGACATGAGAGATAGATGATAAGAAGATAGATAAATAGATAGAAAGATAGATACATAGAAAGAAAGATAGAAGGATAGATAGATAGAAAGATAGATGATAGATAGATAGTAAGAAAGATAGAAGGATGGATAGATAGTCAGACAGACAGACAGATAGATAGATAGATAGAAACAGATACATTTCGATTAACACAAAGCTATTGCTCATAACCAGGAGATCAATGGTGAAAGCACATAGCGAAACTACAAACAGAAAGTTAGAATGAAGTCCAGTTTAAAAACTGCAGTTAGCAGCCATAAGAAGAAAACAAATGGTACCATTAGCAATGACGTGGATGGAGCAAGACGGTAGTATGTTCAGGGAAAGAGGCCAGGTGGAGAAAGACAAGTACCAAATGATTTAACTCGTGTGGAGTATAACAACAAAGAAACACTGAAGGAAAAAAAATAGAGGCAGACTCACAGAATCCGAAAGTGGACTAACAGTTACGAAAGGGAAAGGGACTTGGCAGGGTGGTTGGGAAAGGAGGGATAAGGGCGGGGAGAAAGAAATGGGAGATTAGGTTTAGCATGTATAATGAGTTGGTTCAGGGGGGCATGGGGAGGGCTGTACAACACAGAGAAGACAAGTAGAAATTCTGCAGCATCTTACTACTCGCTGATGGACAGCGATTGTAATGGGGTGTGTGTGGGGGAAAACAGTGAATGGGTCTACAGCATCCAACTCCGCTGATTGACAGCAACTGTAAGAGGTTTTTGTGGGGGACTTGGTGAACGGTGGAGCCTAGTAAACATAATGTTACTCAAGTGATTGTAGGTTAATGATAACAAAAAATAATTATTAAGTACAATAAGGGCACAGCTCTGAATCATCAGAATAAAAGGACAGGCTTTGAGAGCTCCAAATCAAAAGACGCAGGGTTCAAAGAAGGACGAAAACTCAAGACCACTTATGTGCTCCCTTACAGGAGACTCACTTGAGATCCAAGGAAACAGACAAACTACAAGCCGAAGGGGTGAGGACAGGTACCCAACACAAGTGAAACTGAAATACAAACAATCAAACAAATGGACTCTGTTTGAGTCCACAGAGACAGTCAGTAGAAAATAGCCTTATCTTTCCACCGTGAATTCTTTTCTTTTATTTCATCCGTGCCCAGCCATAGATTTAGTGGTAGAGCAACGTCCTTTTCATTTTCTCTCACATCAACAACAGAATTTCTGTAAAAATATGCGTCTGGGCCTTTGTAATCAGTGGGTTTTATGATGTTCATGAATGTAAAGAAGTAATAACTATATAAAGAGGGAAGTTTGGACACTCAAATAAACACGTCACTCCACAAACACTCTTTGCTAACAACTGCTCCTGTCTAGTAATTGGTTTTCAATTTCATTTGTCGTTCCATCCTATCAGCGGTGATCACGCCGATGTCCCTCAAACATGGTGGTGAGCAAAGCACCAAGTTTACTTTCTGTCAAAAACAGACCCAGAGGAAGGATACTTGTGAACATCAGTAAGATCTTAGTCAATGAATGTGACTAAATACAGTCAGCAAGTGAGAAGGAGATAAAAGAGGAGAGAGGACAGAGACACGGGTTCAAGACCCTGCAGCAAACTTTCCTGGTTTTGTAGGAATATGCGGCTGACTCTACCTGCAAGAGTCTCGGTGAACCAAGAGCTTTCCCTGCAGACTAGTTAGCTTGAAAGATTTTTGGAAGCACAACATAAGCAAGTGACACAGGTTATGTTGATAACTGTTCTGTACAAAAGGACCGATGGGCAGACAAAAAGATGATTGACTGATAGATAGATTGATAGATAGATAGACAGACAGATAGATAGATATAGGTACTTATTGATTAGCTATTGTTCATAACAAGGAGACAAAGGAGAAAGCACATAGCGAAACTACAGACAAAAGAGAAGACAGAAATCCAGTTTAAAAAGTGCAGTAAGCAGCCATAAGAAGAAAACAAATCATATCATTTGCAATAACGTGGATGGAACTAGAGGGTACTATGTTCAGAGAAATAGGCCAGGTGGAGAAAGACAAGAAACGGATGATTTCACTCATGTGTGGAGTACAACAACTAAGAAAATCTGAAGGAAAAAAATAGCAGCAGACTCACAGAACCCGCGAGTGGACCAACAGTTACCAAAGGGAAAGGGACTGGGTAGGTTGGGTGGGAAGGGAGGGATAAGGGCGGGGAGAAAGAAAGGTTGCATTGGGGGCATGAGTATTAGCGTGTATACTATGTGTGGTAGGAGGAGCATGGGGAGGTCTGTACAACACAGAGAGGACAGTAGGGATTATACACCATCTTACTACATGCTGATGGGCAGAGACCTAAGAGGTTTTACGGGGGGAATAGTGAATCGGAAGCCTAGAAAACATAATGTTCTTCACGTGATTGTAGCTTAATGATAACAAAAAAATTTTTTTTAATGCAATAAGGGAACAGCCCTGAATCATCAGAATAAAAGGACAGGCTTTGAGTGCTCCAACCAAAAGACACAGTGTTAGAAGAAGGGATGAAAACTCAAGACCACCTTTGTGCTCCCTTAGAGCAGACTCACTTGCGATCCAAGGACACAGACAAACTTCATGCCGAATATGTGGAGATAGGTACCCTACAAGTGAAAATGAGAAACAAACAAATAAATTGATTCTGTTTGAGTCCCCAGAGACATTCAGTAGAAAATAACGCCATCTAGCCACTGTGAATTCTTTTTGTTTGGTTACAGCAGTGCCCAGCCATAGATTTAGTGGTACACCAACGTCCTTCTCATTTTTTCTCACCTCAACCACAGAATTGCTGTAATAATATGAGTCTGGGCTTTTGATATCAGTGGGTTTTATGATATTCACGAAATTAAAGAAGCAATAAACCCCTATTGAGGGAAGTTAGGACACTCAAAGAAACACGTAAATCCGCAACACTCTCCTTGCTCCCAAATGCTCCTGTCTAGACATAGGTGTTACTTTTTATTTGACCCTCCTCCTATCAATGGTGATCACGCCGATTTCCCTCAAACATGGTGGTAAGCAAAACACCAAGTATACTTTACTGTCTACAACAGGCCCAGACGAAGAATACTTGTGATCCTCAGGAAGCACTTAGTCATTGAATGTGGCTAAATACAGTCAGCAAGCGAGAAAGAGGGAAAAGAGGACAGAGGACTGAGATATGGGTTCAAGTACCTGCAACACCATTTACCGGTTTTGTAAGCACACGTTGCTTACTCGACCTGCAAGTGTCTCAGTGAACACAGTGCTCTCAATACAGCCTACTCAACTTGCAAGATTTTTGGAAGAATAATGTAGGAAAGGTGATATAGGCTATGTTGTTAACTGTTCTGTACATAAGGATAGATTGGCAGACAAAAAGATGATTGATTCATACATAGATAGATAGATAGATGACAGATGATAGATAGATAGATGATAGACATGATAGATAGATGATAGCCATGATAGATAGATAGGAATTAAAGGTAGATAGATAGACAGACAGACAGACAGACAGGTAGATAGACAGATAGACAGATAGACAGATAGACAGATAGACAGATAGATAGATAGATAGATAGATAGATAGATAGATAGATAGATAGATAGATAGATAGATAGATAGATACAGATACATATCAATTAACAGAAAGCTATTGCTCATAACTGGGAGATAAATGATGAAAGCACACAGCGATACTACAAACAAAAAGGAAGAATGAAATCCCGTTTAAAAAGTAAAGAAAGCAGCCATAAGAAAAAAACAAATCCTACCATTTACAATGATGTGGGTACAGCTAGACGGTAGTATGCTCAGTGAAATAGGCCAGGAGGAGAAAGACAAGTACCAAATGATTTCCCTCATGTGTGGAGTATAAAAACAAAAAAACTGATGGAAAAAAACAGCAGCAGAATCCCAGAACCCGAGAGTGGACTAACAGATACCAAAGGGAAAAGGACTGGGCCGGGTGTGTGATAAGGGAGGGAAAAGGGTGGGAAGAAAGAAAGGGGACATTATTGTTAGCATGAATAATGCGTGGGGTCGACTGGGCATGGGGAGGGCTGTACAACACAGAGAAGAAAATTAGAGATTCTACAGCATCTTACTACACGCTGATGGACAGCGACTGTAACGGGGTGTGTGGGGGGGGACATGGTGAAGTATTCTACAGCATCCAACTACACTGAAGGACACCGACTGTAAGACGTTGTTGGGGCGAACTTGTTGAAAGGGGGATCCTACTAAACATAATGTTGTGCATGTGATTGTAGATTAACGATAACAAAAAAACCATTTTAAAGTGCAATAAGGGCACAGCTCTGAATCATCAGTGTAAAAGGACAGGTTTTGAGTGCTCCAAACAAAAGACACAGGTTTAAAAGAAGGGATGAAAACTCAAGAACAACTACGTGCTCCCTTACAGGAGACTCACTTGAGATTCAAGGACACAGACAAACTGCAAGCCGAAGGGGTGGGGAGAGGTACCCAACACAAGTGAATCTGTAAAACAAACAATAAGTCAAATGGATTCTGTCTGTGCCCCCGAGACAGTCAGTAGTAAATAGACCTATCTGGCCACCATGAATGCTTTTTGTTTGGTATCAGCAGTGCCCAGCCATAGATTTAGTGGTGCAGCAACATCCTTCTTATTTTCTCTCAACTCAACACCTGAATTGCTGTAATAATATGCATCTGGTGTTTGGAAATCAGTGGGTTTTATAATGTTCTTAATGTAAAGAAGTAATAACCACCTAAAGAGGGAAGTTTGGACACTCAAACAAACACATATCTCCACAACCCTCCCATTGCTCCCAAATGCTCCTGTCTAGAAATAGTTGTTGCTTTATATTTGTCCCTCCTCCTATCAGTGGTGCTACCGCCGATGTCCCTCAAACTTGTTGGTGAGCAAAGCACCATGTATACTTTTCTGTCTTCAGCAAATCCAGAGGAGGGATACCTGTGGTCTTCAGGGAGCACTTAGTAATTAAATGTGGCTAAATACAGTCAGGAAGTGAGAAGGAGTTAAAAGACTACAGAGGACAGAGATATGGGTGCAAGTCCGTGCAACAGCATTTACTGGTTTTGTAAACACACGTGGCTGCCTCGACCTTCAAGTGTCTCAATGAACTCAGTGCTATCCCTACGGCCTTGTTACCTTGCAAGATTTTTTGAAGCATAATGTAGGAGAGTGAGATAGGAGATGTTGTTAACTGTTCTGTACATAAGGATAGATAGGCAGAAAAAAAGATGATTTATTCATAGATAGATAGAGAGATAAATAGATAGATGGTAGATGATAGATAGATACATAGATAGAAGAGAGACATGAGAGATAGATGATAAGTAGATAGACAGTTTGATGGATAGATAGATAGATAGATAGATAGATAGATAGATAGATAGATAGAAAGATAGAAAGAAAGATAGAAGGATAGATAGATAGATAGATAGATAGATAGATAGATAGATAGATAGATAGATAGATAATAGATAGATAGACAGATGGTAAGAAAGATAGAAGGATGGATAGATAGACAGACAGACAACAGACAGATAGATAGATAGATACAGATACATATCGATTAACACAAAGATATTGCTCATAACCAGGAGATCAATGGTGAAAACGCATAGCGAAACTACAAACAGAAAGTTAGAATGAAGTCCAGTTTAAAAACTGCAGTTAGCAGCCATAAGAAGAAAACAAATGGTACCATTAGCAATGACGTGAATGGAGCAAGACGGTAGTATGCTCAGTGAAAGAGGCCAGGTGGAGAAAGACAAGTACCAAATGATTTAACTCGTGTTGAGTATAACAACAAAGAAACACTAAAGGAAAAAAACAGCAGCAGACTCACCGAACCCGAAAGTGGACTAACAGTTACGAAAGGGAAAGAGACTTGGCAGGGTGGTTGGGAATGGAGGGATAAGGGCGCGGAGAAAGAAATGGGTGATTAGGATTAGCATGCATAATGCGTGGGTTCAGGGGGGCATGGGGATAGCTGTACAACACACAGAAGATAAGTAGAAATTCTACAACATCTTACTACTCGCTGATGGACAGCGATTGTAATGGGGTGTGTGTGGGGGGACACAGTGAATGGGTCAACAGAATCCAACTCCGCTGATTGACAGCAATTGTAAGAGGTTTTTGTGGGGGACTTGGTGAATGTGGGAGCCTAGTAAACATAATGTTCTTCACGTGATTGTAGGTTAATTATAACAAATAAATTTTTTAAGTGCAATAAGGGCACAGCTCTGAATCATCAGAATAAAAGGACAGGCTTTGAGAGCTCCAAATCAAAAGACGCAGGGTTCAAAGAAGGACGAAAACTCAAGACTACTTATATGCTCCCTTACAGAAGACTCACTTGAGATCCAAGGAAACAGACAAACGACAAGCCGAAGTGGTGAGGACAGGTACCAAACACAAGTGAAACTAAAATACAAACAATCAAACAAATGGACCCTGTTTGAGTCCCCAGAGACAGTCAGTAGAAAATAGCCCTATCTTTCCACCGTGAATTCTTTACTTTTTTTTCATCCGTGACCAGTCATAGATTTAGTGGTACAGCGACGTCCTTCTCATTTACTCTCACCTCAACAACTGAATTGCTGTAAAAATATGCATCTGGGCCTTTGAAATCAATGAAATCAAAGAACATTATGATGTACATGAATGTAAAGAAGTAATAACTATATAAAAAGGGAAGTTTGGACGCTCAAATAAACACGTCACTCCACAACACACTCTTTGCTCCAAACTGCTCCTGTCTAGAAATTGGTGTTCCTTTTCATTTGTCGCTCCATCCTAACATCGGAGATCACGCCGATGTCTCTCAAACATTATGGTGAGCAAAGCAACAAGTTTACTTTTCTGTCAAAAACAGGCCCAAAGGAAGGATACTTTTGGTCTTCATGGAGACCTTAGTCAATGAATGTGACTAAATACAGTCAGCCAGTGGGAAGGAGATAAGAGAGGAGAGAGGACAGAGACACGGGTTCAAGACCCTGCAACAAAATTTCCTGGTTTTGTAGGAATATGCGGCTGACTCTACCTGCAAGTGTCTCGGTGAACCCAGTTCTTTCCCTGCAGCCTAGATAGCTTGAAAGTTTTTTGGAAGCACAATGTAAGGAAGTGACACAGGCTATGTTGTTAACTTTTCTGTACACAAGGACAGATGGGCAGACAAAAAGATGATTGATTGATAGACAGATAGATAGATAGATAGACAGACAGATAGATAGATATAGGTACATATGGATTAAAACACAGCTATTGCTTATAACAACGACACAATGGTGAATGTACATAGCGAAACTGCAGACCAAAGAGAAGACAGAAATCCAGTTTAAAAAGTGCAGTAAGAAGCCGTAAGAAAAAAACAAATCCTATCATTTGCAAAAACGTGGATGGATTGAGAGGGTAGTATGCACAGTGAAATAGGCCAGGCAGAGAAAGACAAGAACCGGATGATTTCACTCGTGTGTGGAGTATAACAACCAAGAAAATCTGAAGGAAAAAAATAGCAGCAGACTCACAGAACCCGCAAGTGGATAAACAGTTACCAAAGGGAATGGGACTGTTCAGGTTGGGTGGGAATGGAGGGATAAGTGCAGGGAGAAAGAAAGGGCGCATTAGTATTAGCGTGTATAATATGTGTAGTGGGAGGAGCATGGGGAGGGCTGTACAACACAGAGAGGACAGTAGGGATTATACACCATCTTGCTACACACTGATGTTCAGTGACCTAAGAGGTTTTAGGGGGGGAATGGTGAATCGGAAGCCTAGTAAACGTAATGTTCTTAATGTGATTGTAGATTAATGATAACAAAAAAAATTTTTTTAAGTGCAATAAGGGAACAGCCCTGAGTCATCAAAATAAAAGGACAGGCTTTGAGTGCTCCAACCAAAAGACACATGGCTAGAAGAAGGGATGAAAACTGAAGACCACCTATGTGCTCCCTTACAGCAGACTCACTTGCCATCCAAGGATACAGACAAACTTCATGCCGAATGGGTGGAGATAGGTACCTACACAAGTGAAACTGAGAAACAAACAAACAAACAAATGGATTCTATTTGAGTCCCCAGAGACAGTCAGTAGAAAATAGCCCTATCTTGCCACCGTGTATTCTTTCTGTTTGATTTCAGCCATTCCCTGCCAAAAATTACTGGTACACCAATGTACTTCTCATTTTTCCTCAACTCAACAACTGAATTGCTGTAGTAATATGAGTCTGGGTTTTTGAAATCAGTGGGTTTTATGATGTTGACGAATTTAAAGAAGTAATAACCCCCAAAAGAGGGAAGTTTGGACCCTCAAACAAACACGTAACTCTGCAACACTCTCTTTGCTCCCAAATGCTCCTGTCTAGACATAGGTGTTTCTTTTTATTTGACACTCCTCCAATCAACGGTGATCACGCCGATGTCCCCCAAACATGGTGGTAAGCAAAGCACCAAGTATATTTTACTGTCTACAACAGGCCCAGGGAAAGGATACTTGTGGTCTTCAGGAAGCACTTAGTCAATGAATGTGGCTAAATACAGTCAGCAAGCGAGAAGGAGGGAAAAGCGGACAGAGGACAGAGATATGGGTTCAAGTCCCTGCACCACCATTTACTGGTTTTGTAAGCACACGTTGCTGACTCTACGTGCAAGTGTCTCGGTGAACCCAGTGCTCTCAATACGGCCTACTCACCTTGCAAGATTTTTGGAAGCATAACGTAGTGAAGGGACATAGTCTATGTTGTTAACTGTTCAGTATACAAGGACAGATTTTCAGATAAAAAGATGACTGATTGATTGAATGATAGATAGATAGACAGGCAGATAGATAAATATAGGTAAATATCGATTAACACAAAGCTATTGCTCATAACCAGGAGAGCAATGGTGAAAGCACTTAGCGAAACTACAGACAAAAGAGAAGACAGAAATCCAGTTTAAATAGTGCAGTAAGCAGCCGTAAGAAGAAAACAAATCCTATCATTTGAAATAACGTGGATGGAGCTAGAGGGTATTATGCTCAGTCAAATAGGCCAGGCGGAGAAATACATGTACCAAATGATTTCACTCATGTGTGGAGTATAACAACAAAGAAAAACTGAAGGAAAAAAACAGCTGCGGACTCATTGAACCCGGGAGTGGACTAACAGTTACCAAGGGAATGTGACTGGGCAGGGTAGGTATGAAGGGAGGGATAAGGGCTGGGGAACGAAAGGGGGCATTAGGATTAGCATGTATAATGCGGGGGTTCGGGGGCACATGGCGAGGGCTGTACAAAACAGAGAAGACAAGTAGAGATTCTACAGCATCTTACTGCATGCTGATGGACAGCGACTGTAACGGGGTGTGTGCGGGGGGACATGGTGAAGGGGTCTACAGCATCCAACAATGCTGATGGATAGCCACTATAACGGGTTTTTGGGGAGGACTTGGTGTACTTGGTGATCATAATGTTCTTCGCGTGATTGTAGATTAATGATGACAAAAAAGATTTTTTAAGTGCTATAAGGACACAGCTCTCAATTATCAGAATAAAAGGACAGGCTCTGAGTGCTCAAATCAAAAGACACATGGTTAAAAGAAGGGATGAAAACTCAAGAACACCTACCTGCTCCCTTACTGGAGACTCTCTTGATATGCAAGGACGAAGACAAACTACAAATTGAGGGGTGCAGAAAGGTACCCTAAACAAGTGAAACTGAAGAGAAAAAACAGAAAAAAGATGTGCTGATGAGATTAATGACGCAGGCTCACATGAGAGTGGAGCGGAAACCTTCTCCCAAGATCAAAACCACATAAATACGTACTATATGGAAATAGAACAACTATAACAAATCGTGGAAGAGCAACAGGGAGGAACGCTGCTGTGGCAGCCTTTCACCTCAAGGAGAAGTGTGACGTACAGCCGTGGAGATGTGCTCTCTGAGCATGAACCTACCGTACATGTGGTGCATACTGGAGGATCGGTGGGGTTGGAAAGCAAAGGGAGGCGGAAGACTTCGAGAGACTTGAGGTTCCAGCCACTTGTGGGACAACAGAGGGATCCACATCCGGCCGCTGTTTGACAAAAGAAAGGCGGACAGTCTGAGAGACTTCCTAACAGCGAGAGAACTGCTAAAGGGGCAAGGCTTCCACACGGCTTGCCACTCAGGAGAAAGGACAGGTGAGCCAAACTGCGCGGGTGCACTCTGCCCGGCAGGCGGGTTAGCTTTCAGGAGCTCCGGTCGCTCCATTACCCTTGCTGGCCTCGCAGCTCCGAGGCCCCTTACAATGCTGTGACTGGTACATGGCCTGCCTCCCCGCCGTCACCAGCCGCCCCCACCTACGGCAGCTTCTCCCTGCATGCTCCGCACTCTGGCCCTGGCAGTGGAGATGGGTACTGTGGCCGGGAAACCGGAAAGACCTCTTTACTCCCGGCGGGGATGGGCACCGTCACCGCTCCCCTTGAACCCCTGCCATCCAACCAAGGCCTGTGCATCTCCAGAGAGTAAAGCATCTGGTAGCTAGAGTGCACCACCTACAAATATGGACCTTCATGGGAACCTGGTAACTGACCTCAAATCAATCTTCGTGAGAAAGGGTTCTCAAAATAAACATCAGGAGCTTGCTAATGGAGCTACAGAAAACAAAACAGTCAATTTCTCTCGAACGCAATTCTCTCTCTACTCTCTCTCTCCAGGAAGCCCTGCTGAGGCCCTGTTCCGAGAGGGGTGCTGCAACTGCCCAGCAGGAATGGCACAGCTGTAGGGTCCACCACGGCCAGTGCCAGGACAGTCCCACACGGGCTCTGACTGAACTGCAATCGGGGGACCCTGCACGTCTAACTCCGCAGGAAAGACAACAGTGCCGCACGCTAGCTTTCCCATCAATGGCTAGAGGCTACGTGTCTCCATTGATACCAGGTGACAACAACACCCCAGGCTTCATATCCTTGGCAATCTTTTTGACCTATGACACTTGAAAGCAGCACATGGAAAGATACAACCTACCAGTCTCCACATCACCTCACCTCTCAGTTTTACACTAGATGTTCCTGCATCACAGCTTCTCCTCTTCGTTACAGTTTTCTCGGCTGGTTGGTGTTCTTAAAAAAAATTTAGTCAGATTATGAATGAAGTGGTTGGCGGTTTAGTAAGATTCTGTTTGACCACCATCAGTAGAACCAAAGGCATCCTTCTGTATGGGAGAATATATTCACTGATGACATATTTGATAAGGCGTTGCCATCCAAAACATGTATCAAGAGCTCATGAACCTCAACACACAAAAAGCAAATAAATCCAATTACAAAATGGACAGAGGATCTGGACAGACACTTCTCCACAGAAGTAATTTCAGGTGGCCGACAGGCACATGAAAAGACGCTCCACATTGCTAACCATCAGAGAAATGCCCATTAAAACCACAATGGGGTATCACCTCACACCAGTTATGATGGCCACCACCCAAAAGACAGACAACAACAGATGTTGGCAAGGGTGTGTAGAAAGGGGAACCCTCCTACACTGCTGTTGGGAATGTCAGTCAGCTCAACCATTGTGGAAAGAAGTGTGGATGATCCCAAAAAAACAAAGAGCAGAAATACCATCTGACCCAGGAATTCCTCTCCTGGAATTTACCCTAAGAGTGCAGGAGCCCATTATGAAAGAGACAGATGCACCCCTATGTTAATGCAGCACTATTTACACTACACAAGAAATGGAAGAAACCTAAGTATCCTTCAGGAGATGAATGGATAAATGCCCCGGCCAGTGGGGAGTTCAACAAGGGCTCGAGGGGAAGTTAAACTGGATGAGAGACAAACCAGACACAAAGAAGGAGACCAAGTCAAAAGTCTTATCAAGGTCTCAAAGTTTATTGTTACAAGGTAGATTATATGGGAGATATGAGGGGGAAACAGCCCCAGCTGAATTGGCAAGGATTATCTCGGTTACTAGGATACCTAAATGAAGAATGTTCTCTGGAAAAGATCATGGGTGGGGGATTACTGAGAAAAGACAGAATGTTTTACTAAGGAGGAGATGTTATCACAGCAGCTGCTTAATCTCTATCCCAGCGTCTAATCTCAAGCTGCTCAATTGATCTTTCCTAAATGGGGCAGAAATTAGAGGCCTAGGCGAAAAGGGCGAGACCATTGTTTCTATGTCCTATGGCTCCCGATATCTCCTCCCTTCTTTTATAGAAAAGAGGGGTAGGCCTGCTATTTAGCGGTGGGCATTAACCAATTTGGGGATTAGTGACTTGGCTCCTTCGAGACTCCCCATTTATTGGGTCAACGTTGGCCCTTGGTATCTTTTGTGGAGGGGAGGAAGGGCGTATTTATTTTAGATACTAACCTCCATGCAAGCCAGTTTTTTCTCTCAGGGAATTCAGAGGCGGTTCATGGACCTTCCCTTGCAATCCTTAGCTTCGCAACCACATTGGTGACCATATCGCACTCACTTTATTGTGAGCCGATATGCATAGGTCTGTATCCTATGCAGCTTCTAGAGGAGGGGAGTCATCGGGCACATCATAGCCTTGGTCCACCAGGACAAAATGGTGACAGTGGAATTGTATCTGTCTGCCGAGGGCCATATTGATCTGTTCTTTAATGAAGGTGGTAATTCTCTGGAAGGCCCAAGGGCCATGGGAGAGCACAAGCATGAGACTAAGGAAGGAACCTAGTATAGGGAGAAGATAAGGAAGAAACCTGCTCATCCAAGACCATAGGGTATTTTCAAACAGTTTTTTCTTTCTTTGCACGAGATCTTCTTGGAGTCTTTTTATTTTGTCACGAACTACTCCAGACTTGCTTGCATAGAAGCAGCATTTCTTTTCTAAGGCTAAGCAGATTCCGCCTTGTTCCGCGGTGAGAATGTCTAGGCCACGCCTGTTCTGTAAGACTACTTCTGCAAGGGAATCTATTTGGTCTTGAAGAACTTGTAAGGTTCAGCGAAGAAGGTGAAAATGAGAGAGTTGATGGGCTTCATCTTTTTATAAGGTGCTGTTAAGAAGTGCGAATATGCCAACAAGGATCCAGTAAGTGGTAACAAGAATGGTCTGCTGTACAAGGGTCCACTGGTGAGGGGTGGAGACGGCGAGTCGTATGCCTAAGATAAATGCAAGGACTAAACCGATGGCTAGAATCTATGGAGAGAAGAAGAAAAAGGATGTCTCAGGGGATGTCACCACCCTGAAAAGTTGGATAAGAATTTTAAAAATCTTCTGGTAGAACTATTGGTTTAATCAAATGCTCTGGCAGCCAGCGAGCAGCTCCTTCTTTGGTGTTGAAAACACAGGCAGATCCCTAGCCCCATATGAGTATGGGCTCGGGGCCATTCCAATGGGATGTGAGGTTGTCTTTCCACATGACAGTGGCATAGATTTATCATATTGTGGGTGCCAAAGGCGACGAGCTGCAGGTTTGCCATGAGCATCCAAAGTTAGAAAATTAAGAATAAACAAGGCATGATGAAGAATGTTTCTTGGAGAGCCTTTCATGGGATATAAATCTCCCATTTTTAATTTGTGGAAGGTATGTTTATTAGTTAAATGGGCTCGTTCGACAATCCCTTGACCTTGGGGATTGTATGGTATGCCTGTAACATACTTAATTTGTAACTGGCGACAAAATTCTTGAAAATTTTTTCCAGTATATCCAGGACCATTAGCAGTCTTGATAATCTCGGGTTTTCCCATGACACTAAGACAATTGAGTACATGAGCAATAAGATTTTTTGAAGCTTCTCCAACGTGGAGGCTGGCAAAAATAAATCCACTAAATGTATCTACAGTAACATGAATATATTTAAGATTTCCGAATGAGGGGATGTGTGTTACATCCATTTGCCAGATCTCATTGGGAACTAGGCCCCTAGGGTTCACACCAAAGTGAGGAACAGGCAGGAGAGTGACACAATTTGCACATTATTTAATAATCTGACGGGCTTGTTCTCTAGTAATTTTAAAAAGAAGACGTAAGGTTTGAGCATTATGGTGGTGTAAAGAGTGAGCTTCTTTGGCTTGAGCCGCAGGATCAACCTCAACGAGAAGACAAAGTTGGGTATCTTTATCGGTCACAGCATTGCCTGTGGCTAGAGGTCCAGGAAGACCAGAAAGGGCAAGAATATGGCTTATATAAAAAGAATGTTGCCTGGAATGTATGCACTGGTGGATGGAAAAAAACAGAGGGGTGGCGTTTGTAGTGGGTTTTATATAGGGCACGGTCTCTAAAAGGGGAATGGATTGAGCAATATAAGCACTGTCAGTGTATAGGTTAAATGGAGTATTTGGGAGTTGTTGAAAAACTTGTAAAATAGCGAAGTGTTCAACCAATTGAGTGGAGTGGAATGGGGATTGTAGGGAAGTGGTTTGATTATCTATGGTGAAGGCTGTCACTCTGTTGGAGGAGCCATCGGTGAGAACTTGGGGTCATGAGGATAGGGTTGGGAGGAGGTCAATGTAGGGAAAACAAATGGTTGGGTCCTCAGAAAATGGAGAAGCTTGTTAGCAGGGTAATGATTTTCAAGGGCTCCCTGAAAAGAATTGCAGGATGTTGCCCATTCATCGTCATTCTCTATCAACCACTGGATTTAGGTAGGGGAATAGGGTAGGATAATTTTGTCGGCGTCTTTACCGAATATTTTCCTGCTCTGTTCGCATCCGATTTTTATCAGTTCAGCCACCCAGGAGGTATAGGGGATAAGGACTTTGGCTGGGAAGGCAGGTAAATGGAACCAAAAAAGATGACCCTCTTGCCAGAACACTCCGGTGGGTGTAAAATCAGTAGCACAAATGACTAGGAGAAGAGGCTTCTCATAAGAGATAAAGGTGACCCTTTGGTTTAGAATTGCAGCTTAAACTGCCTTTAGGGCTTCTAGGGCGGGGGCTGTTAATGAGCAACTCGAAGTAGGATCTGGGTCCCCTTTAAGAATATTAAACAAGGGTTTAAGCTCTCCAGTAGTTAGCATGAGATAAGGCCTGAGCCAATTAATATCTCCTAGAAGTTTTTGAAAATCATTTAAAGTTTTTAAGCTAACGGTTCTAAGTTGAACCTTTTGTGAAAGAATCTTATTATGAAAGAGTTCAAAGCCTAAAAGCAAGTAAGGGGGTTTTAATTGAATTTTGTCAGGGGCTATCTAAAGACAGCTCTGGTAAGGGCCCTGGAAAGCTCTTGGGAATAAGCAAGGAGTTCAGTGGGGTTAGGACCAGCCATGAGGATATTGTCCATGTAATGAATTAAATATGTACAAGGCCATCTTTGTCTAAATGGGTCTATAATTTGAGCTACAAATTTTTGGCACAGCGTAGGGCTATTTGCCATTCCTTGGGGCAGAACTTTCCATTGGAATCTTGGCATAGGGCCTTTAAAATTAATCACCAGCAAACTAAATGCAAAATGCTTGCAGTCTTTAGGATGTAGGGTGATTGTGAAAAAGCAATCTTTTAGGTCAATTATGATTTCACAGTATCCCACAGGAGTCGCCACAGGAGTGGGAGGCCTGGTCGAAGGGCCCCCATAGGTATCATAGCTTTATTAATTTTTCTAAGATCTTGAAGTAACCTCCATTATCCTGAAATTTCCTTTTTGTCAAAAATAGGAGTATTCCAGGGGAAGGTGGTAGGCTGGATATGGCCTGCAGCAAGTTGTTCCTGTACTAACATTGTGGCTGCTGCCAGTTTTTCAGTAGTTAAGGGCCATTGATTAACCCATACAGGCTATGTTGTTTTCCAGGATATTTTATCTGCATGGGGTACAGGCATGTCAACAGCCGTTATGGTAAATTTTCATAGCCAATTCCAGCATGATCAGTTTTTATGGTGACCGGGACCGGCTCTTTTGAGCCCTGAGAGTGTTTGCCCAACCCTTGCCCAGGGCGAAAGCCTTAATTGAGCATCTGGTGAGTGACTAGCTCATTACGGCTGCACATAATGAGCTTCACTTGAGAGAGAATAGCTCTGCCCCAGAGGTTTATAGGTAGGCCTGCAAGCACGCAGGGCTGGACAGTACCGTGATTGCCTTCTTCATCTTCCCATTGAATAACTTTTTAGCTTTGTAGGGGGTTGGAGGTATGTCCAATACCTCTAAGGTGAGTCATGGAAGCGGTGAGAGGTCAAGATGAAAGCCAATCCTTACTGGAAATAGTTGTGGCATCCGCGCCAGTATCTATAAGGCCTTCAAAGGTTTTTCCTTTTAATTTTAAGTTAAGAAGGGGTCTTTTTTGAGTGATCTATTGTGCCCAATAAACATCTGATGATCCAAACCCATGGGGGCCTCTCTTTTGCTTATAGCTAGGATTTTTATCATCGAGGGGTAGTAATATTAATTGAGCAATCCGTTGCCCAGGGGAAATGGTAACTGGTCCCTGAAAGGCTGTAGCCATAAATTTAATTTCTCCAGTATAATCGTTGTCAATGATTCCTGGAGAAATAGTGAGGCCCTGAATAGTGGAGGTGGCACGACCCATTATAAGAACAAAGGTGCCTTGCGGCAAAGGGCCAAAAATCCCCATTGAAAGAATTTGATTTCCCATTTATGGGGTCAATATTGACTGGGAGGTGGAACAGAGGTCCAGTCTTGCGCTTCCAGCAGTTGCTCCAGAGAGGAGAGTGATGCTGGATTTTGGACTGACTGGGGAACGAACCTGATGACACCAGGGTTCTGTCCTGGGTAGGCTTTGGGGCCCTGGGGTGGGCCCTTTATCAAGTTTCCCTGCTTTGGAGGCAGAGGATTACCCTGTATATCAGCCTTGGAGCGGCATTCGGAGGCCCAATGCTTACCCCATTTGCATCGCGGTCACAGGAATGATGGGAGTGATCGTTCGGTCCTAGGGGCTGTGCACTCTCTTGAAAAATGACCTGTTTGTTTACAATTAAAGCAGGTCTTGGGCCTGGCTCCCTGAGTAAACTCTTTAAGAGCTCTTCCTATGGCTATTCCGATATTGCAAGAGGTTGGGTCATCGGCACAAAGTTTTATAAAATCAGAGAACTTTTTGCCACTGTGATTTGGACGCATAGCTGCTTGACAAGCTGAATTAGCATTTTCAAAAGCAAGATGTTTAATGAATTCATTATCTGTTTCCTCCCTTCCCATGAGGCATTAGGCGGCCTCTGTAAGGCGTCCTATGAATTCACTGTAAGGTTCCTGCTTCCCCTCTCTAACACTGTCAAGAGAGGTGAAAACTGACCCTTTAGAAGGGAGGCTCTTCAAGGCCTTAAGGACTGCATGTTGGATTTGTGTGAGTAAGCCTGGAGAAAACTTAGCCTGTTTTTCATTTGTGTCATAGGGGCGATTTCCCAGAAGATTGTCTAACATCCAGGATTTGGAGGGACCGCCGGCAGCCATATTGCGGTATGCAGTATCCTGGCATCTTTCAGTGTAATCAGCTTTCCATAAGAGAAAGTCACCTCTTGTTAAGGTGGCTTTAGTTAACATGCCCCAATCATTAGCTGTAAGCCAGTCTTCGCTTAGAGACTCTAACAATGAAATAGTAAATGGGGCAACAGGGCCATATGAGGAAACAGCATTCTTTAAGTCTTTTATACTTTTAAATTTAAGGTGGCGGTTCCGCTGAGTCCTAATGTTTGAAGTTGCATTCTCGTCCTCTCCCTCAGTGTTTTCTGACTCAAGCTGGGCTATAGGCTCCTCTGCATCCGTATCTGCCCCTTCTGATTCTCGTGGTTCATCCTCATTTGACTCTCCCTCAGTCGGTTCTCCCTCGGTTGGTCTAGTTTGGGATCAGGTCACCGGGAAGACATGAAGGGTTTTATTTATGGTTTTAACTTTCTGAACGGGGGGAGCAGAGGGGGAACTTACTTTTATTTTCTGAACAGGGTGGTCGGGGGGGAGCTTATTTCAAAGTCAAGGTCACGTAATTTCCTAAGCAATTGGGATCTCTCCCTTTTGTTCTGAAGCAGTGCCTTAAGGGACTGCGCCTCCCGAGAGAGTTTAACAGTGGCTTGTTAAAGAGGGTGGTATGTCATAGGGCAGTGGTATGTTATAGGGCGTTGTATGTTATAGGGTGGTGGACCTGCACCTAAAGTTGCTTGAGGGGGCCAATCAAGATTATGGTGCTTACTGACAGCGTCCTTTAGTTTGGCCCCCTCTTCAGGGTAGATTGGATCATCATCAGGGCTGTTGGACCTGAGACCGGCAGGACTGGTTAAATAGATTTTTGGAGGGCCGCTAGACGGTGGATCACCCTTAACATCGGGCATGGGAAAGGAGACAGAGGGACAATTAGAGGCTGGGGAGGATGGATGCAGTTCCTCGGACACTTCCTTTTATGGAGAGAAGTCTGACTGGTTTTAAACATTCCCTTCAAATAATTTTCACTCTCGCCAACAATCTTTGAAACATCTGGGTGACAGTGGCGGACCTGCAACATATCGTTTATGAGATTCCAATAGAAAATACCTGTACTGGGACCTTCTCAGGGTCAAAGGAATGATAATCATTGAGGCAGTTGCCAACTCGGCGCCACTGTTTTTCATCTATAGTTTCTTCCTGGGGGAACCATGGGCAGACATCCTCTTGCAAGATAAAGTATTTAACTAAATCTTTTTTTCTTAACCCGTATTCCTCATATCTTGAGAGAAGCCTTAAGTCCCTTAACAAATTACTCATGCTTATTTAGTGTTTGCCCCATGACTGCGTCTCATTCCTTACCTTTATCGATCTGTGTCACAGGCGGGTACTCCTGTGATGATCTTCATGCGAATCTTGTATCACCGGTGGGGTGGTGATCCAAAGAAAGAAGGATGCCCGTCCATATTAGCGATGTCTAGATCAGGCTTCGTACCTCGAGCCCCACATTGGGAGCCACATGCCCCGGCCGGTGGGGATTTCGACAAGGGCTCGAGGGGAAGTTAACCTGGATGAGAGACAAATCAGACACAAAGAAGGAGACACAGTCGAAAGTCTGATCAAGGTCTCAATGTTTATTTTTACAAGCAATATTATATAGGAGCTAGGAAGGGGAAACAGCCCCAGCTGAAGTGCATTGATTTATCTAGGTTGCTAGGATACCTAACTGAGGAATGTTATCTGGAAAAGATCATGGGTGGGGGATTACTGAGAAATGACAGAAGGTTTAACTAAGGAGGAGATGTTATCACGGCAGCTGCATAATCTCTATCCCAGCGATCTAATCGCAAGCTGGGTCAATTGATGCTTCCTAAACGGTACAGGCTTGAGAAAATAGAGGCCTAGGTGAAAAGGGAGAGACCATTGTTTCTATGGCCTACGGCTCCCGACAATAAAGAAGCATTTGTACATACACACCATGGAATATTATTCAGCCATAAGAAGAAAAGTAATCCTACCACCATTTGCAAGAACACGGACGGAGCTAGAGGTTGTTATGTTCAGTGAAATAAGCCAGGTGGAGAAAGACAAGTACCCAAGGATTTCACTCCTCTGAGAGGTATGAGAACAAAGCAAAAACCGGAAGGAACAAAACATCAGCAGACTCACAGAACCCAAGAATGGACTAACAGTTACCAAAGGGAAAGGGACCTAAGAGGATGGGTGGGAAGAGAGGGTTAAGGGTGTAAAGGGGCATTACGATCCACAAACGTAATGTAGGGGGTTGTGGGCCACGGGGATTGAAGCATAGCACACAGAAGACAGGTAGTGATTCTATAGCATCTAACTATATTGATGGACAGCGACTGTAATGGTGTGCGGATAGTGGACTTGATAATGGTGGGGAGGGTTGAGGAGGGGGAGTCTAGTAACCACAATGTTGTTAAAATAATTATACATTACTGACACCAAAAAAAAAAGTGACTCTGTTTGAGTGCCCAGAGAGACAGTCAGTAGAAAATAGCCATTCCCGCAACCGTGGATGCTTTGTGTTCAGTTTGGCAGTGCCCAGTCATTGACTCAGTGGTACAGGGAGGAACTTTTCATGTTCTCTCACCTCAACAACTGAATTGCTGTAATAATGTGCGTCTGGGCTTTTGAAATCAGTGGACTTTATGATGTTTACAAATGTAAAGAAGCAATAAGCAGATAACGACGGAAGTTTGCATGCCAAATAGAACACGTTACTCGACAACACACTCTTTGCTCCAAACAGTTCCCTCTAGAACTCAGTGTTCCTTTTTAATTGCCCCTACTCCTATCAGTGGTGAACATGCCAATGTCCCTCAAACATGGTGGTGAGTAAGGCACCAAGTATACTTTTCTGTCTACAACAGGCCCAGAGGAAGTATACTTGTGGTCTTCAGTGAGCACTTAGTCAATGAATGTGGCTAAATACAGATAGCAAGCGAGAAGGAGGTTTAAGAGGACAGAGGACAGAGATACGGGTTCAAGTCCCTGCACCACCATTTACTGGTTTTGAAAGCAAACGTGGCTGACTCGATCTGCAATTGTCTCAGTGAGCCCAGTGCTCTCCCTACGGCCTAGTGTCCTTGCAATGTTTTTGGAAGCATAATGTAGGGAAGTGACATAGGTGATGTTGTTAACTGTTCTGTACATAAGGATAGATGGGCAGACAGAAAGATGATTGATTCATAGATAGACAGATAGATAGATGACAGATGATAGATAGATGATACACATGATAGATAGATGATAGGAAGCTAGACGGATAGATAAATAGAGAGATGGATAGAGAGATAGATAGAAGGATATATAGAAAGACAGATAGATATACAGACAGACAGAGAGATAGATACATACAGATATATATCGATTGACACAAAGCTGTTGCTCATAACCAGGAGATGAACGGTGAAAGCACATAGCTAAACTACAAACCAAAAGGAAGAATGAAATCCAGTTTACAAAGTGCAGTAAGCAGCCATAAGAAGAAAACAAATCCTACCATTTGTAATGACGTGGATGGAGCTAGACGGTAGTATGTTCAGAGAAATATGTCAGGCATAGAAAGACAAGTATCAAATGATTTCACAAAGGTGTGGAGTATAATAGCAAAGAAAACCTGAAGGAAAAAAACAGCAGCAGTCTCACAGTACCCGAGAGTTGACTAAAAGTAGCCAAAGGGAAAAGGACTGGGCAGGGTGGTTCTGAAGGGAGGGATAAGTGCAGGGAGAAAGAATGGGGGCATTAGGATTAGCATGTATATTGCGTGGGTTCGGGGGTGGGCATGGGTAGTGCTGTAAAACAAAGAGAAGACTAGTAGATATTATATAGCATCTAACTACTCGCTGATTGACAATGACTGTAACGGGGTCTTTGGATGGTGTCATGGTGAAGGGGTCTATAGCATCCAACTACACTGATCGAAGGCGACTGAAGAGGTTTTTCGGGGGGACTTGGTGAAAGGGGGAGTATAGTAAACATAATGTTCCTCACGTGACTGTAGATTAATGATAACAAAAAATATTTTTCAGTGCAATAAGGGCACAGCTCTGAATCATCAGAATAAATGTTTAGGCTGTGAGTGCTGCAAACAAAAGACACAGGGTTAAAAGAAGGGATGAAAATTTAAGACACCTACGTGCTTTCGTACAGGAGTCTCACTTGAAATCCAAGGACACAAACTACAAGCCAAAGGTGTGGGGCAATTTCCCTACACAAGCGAAACTGGGAAGCAAACAAACAAATGAAATTTGTTTGAATACCCAGAGAAAGTCAGCAGAAAATAGCCCTATCTGGCCACAGTGAATTATTTTTGTTTGGTATCAGCAGATCCCAGCCATAGATTTGGTGGTGCAGCAACGTACTTCTCATTTTCTCTCACATCAACAACTGAGTTGCAGTAATAATAAGCATCTGGGCCTTTGAAATCAGTGGGTTTGATGATGTTCACGAATGTGAGGATCTAATAACCACATAAAGAGGGATGTTTGGACACTCAAATAAACACGTCAATCCACAATACACTCTTAGCTTCCAACTGCTCCTGTCTAGAAATCGGTGTTCCTTTTTATTTGACCCTCCGTCCTATCGGCGTTGATCACGCTGATGTCCTTCAAACATTTTGGTGAGCAAAGCAACAAGTTTACTTTTCTGTCGACAACAATCCCAGAGGAATGATACTAGTGGACTTCAGGGAGCACTTACTCACTGAATGTGGCTAAATACAGACGGCAAGTTAGAAGGAGATGAAAGAGGACAGAGGATAGAGAAACGGGTTCAAGTCCCGGCACAACCATTTCCTGATTTTGTAGGTACACGCGGCCGACTCGACCTGCAACTGTCTCGGTGAACACAGTGCTCTCTCTACAGCCAAGATACTTTGCAGGACTTTTGGAGGCATGGTGTAGGAAAGTGATATAGGAAATATGTTTAACATTTCTGTACACAAGGACAGATGGGCAGTCAAAAAGTTGACTGATTGATTGATAAATAGATAGACAGACAGATAGATAGCTATAGGTACATATCGATTAACACAAAGCTACTGCTCATAACCAGGAGAGCAATGGTGAAAGCACATAGCAAAAATACAAAAAAAAGAAGAATGAAATCCAGTTTAAAAAGTGCAGTAAGCAGCCATAAGAAGAAAACAAATCCTATCATTTGCAAAAACGTGTATGGAGCTATAGGGTATTATGCTCAGTCAAGTAGGCCAGGTTTAGAAATACATGTACCAAATGATTTCACTCATGTGTGGAGTATGATAACAAAGAAAAACTGAAGGAAAAAAGAGCAGCAGACTCACAGAACCCGAGAGTGGACTAACAGTTAACAAGGAAAATGGGAATGGGTAGGGTATGTGGGAAGGGAGTAATAAGGGCAGGGAAAAAGAATGGGGGCATTAGGATAAGCATGTATATTGTGCAGGGTGGGGTGTCATGGGTAGGGCTGTACATCACAGAGAAGACATGTAGTGATTCTACAGCATCTTAGTACATGCTGACAGACAGCGACTGTACATGGGATTTTGGGGGGGACTTGGTAAAGGGTGTAGACCGGAAATCATAAAGTAATGAATGTGATTGTACGTTAATGAGAACAAAATATTTCAAAGTGATGTAAGAGCACAGCTCTCAAATATCAGAATAAAAGTACAGGCATTGAGTGCTCCAATCAAAAGACACAGGGTTAGAAGAACTGATGAAAACTCAAGACCACCTACGAGTTCCCTTACTGGAGACTCACTTGAGATCCAAGGACCCAGACAATCTACAAGATGAAGGGGCAGGGACAGGTACCCTACACAAGTGAAACTGAGAAACAAACAAACAAATGGATTCTGTTTGAATCCCCAGAGAGAGTCAGTAGAAAATAGCCCTATCTAGCCACCGTGAATTCTTTTTGTTTGGTTTGAGCAGTGCTCAGGCATATATTTAGTGGTGCAGCAACTTCCTTCTCATTCCCTCTCACCTCAACAAATGAATTGCTGTAATAATATGCGTCTGGGATTTAAAATCATTGCTTTTTATGATGTTCACAAATGTAAAGAAGTAAGAACAACCTAAAGAGGGAAGTTTGGACCCTCAAATAAACACTTCACTCCACAACACACTCTTTGTTCCCAACTGCTCCTGTCCAGAAATAGGTGTTCCTTTATATTTGTCCCTCCACCTATCAGCAGTGATCACGCCGATGTCCCTGAAACAAGGTGTTGTGCAAAGAACAAAGTACACTTTTCTGTGGACAGCATGCCCACACGGAGGATACTTGTGGTCTTCAGGGATCACTTACTCACTGAATGTGGCTAAATAAAGTCACCAAGCGAGCAGGATGTATAAGAGGACAGAGGACAGAGATACGGTTTCAAGTCCTTTCACCTCCATTTACTGCTTTTGTAAGCAAACGCGGCAGACTCTACCTGAAAGTGTATCGGTGAACACAGTGCTCTCCTTATGGCTTAGTTACCTTGCAAGATTTCTGGAAGCATAATGTAGGGAAGAGACATAGGCTATGTTGTTAACTGTTCTGAACATAAGGATAGATGGGCACACAAAAAGATGATTGATTCATAGATAGATAGGAAGACAGACAACAGATGAAAGATAGATAGATAGGTACATAGATTTATAGATGATAGATATCATAGATAGATGATAGGAAGATAGATATTTAGATAGAAAGATACACAGATACATAGATACATTAATACGTTAGATAGATAGATATAGATACATATCGATTGACACAAAGCTATTGTTCATATCCAGGAGTTGAATTGTGAATAACATAGTTAAAGTACAAACAAAAAGGAAGAATGAAATCCAGTTTAAAAAGTGCAGTAAGCAGCCTTAAGAAGAAAACAAATACTACTATTTGCAATAACGTGGATGGAGCTAGACGGTAGTATGTTCATAGAAATAGGCCAGGCGGAGAAAGACAAGTACCAAATGATTTCACTCATGTGTGGAGTATAACAACAAAGAAAAACTGAAGGAAAAAAACAACAGCAGACTCACAGAACCGGGGAGTTGTCTAAAAGTTACCAAAGGGAAAAGGACTGGGCAGGGTGAGTCTGAAGGGATGGATAAGTGTGGGGAGAAAGTATGGGGCCATTAGTATTAGCAGGTATAATGCATGGGGTCGGGTGTGCATGGGGAGTACTGTACAACACAGAGAAGACTAGTAGAGTTCATATAGCTTCTTACTACTCACTGATGTACAGCGACTGTTACGGGGTCTGTGGGGGGGACATGGTGAAGGGGTCTGCAGCATCCAACTACGCTGATCGAAAGTGACTGAAGAGGTTTTTCTGGGGAACTTGGTGTAGGGGGGGCATAGTAAACATAATGTTCTTCACGTGATTGTAATTTAATGTTAAAAAAATTCTTTTAGCGCAATATGTGCACAGTTCTTAATCATCAGAATAAAAGGTCAGGCACTGAGTGCTGCAAACAAAAGATACAGGGTTAAAAGAAGGGATGAAAACTCAAGGAACCTACGTGCTTACTAACAGGAGACTCACTTGAGATATAAGGACACAGGCAAACTACAAGCCGAAGGTGAGTGGACAAGTACCATACACGAGTGAAACTGAAAAACAAACAATCAGACAAATTGATTCTGTTTGAGACCCCAGAGACAGTCAGCAGAAAATAGCCCTATCTGGCCACCGTGAATTCTTTTTGTTTGGTTTCAACAGTTCCCAGCCATAGATTTAGTGGTGCAGTAACATACTTCTCATTTTCTCTCACCTCAACAACTGAGTTGCTGTAATAATAAGCATCTGGGCCTTTGAAATCAGTGGGTTTTATGATGTTCATGAATGTTAAGATCTAATAACCACTTAAAGAGGGTTATTTGGACACTCAAATAAACACGTCTCTCCACAATATACTCTTAGGTCCCTACTGCTCCTGTCTAGTAATTGGTGTTCCTTTTTATTTGACCCTCCGTCCTATCGGCGTTTATCACGCTGCTGTCCTGCAAACATGGTGGTGAGCAAAGCAACAAGTTTACTTTTCTGTCGACAACAGGCCCAGAGGAATGATTCTCGTGGTCTTTAGGGAGCACTTAGTCAATGAATGTGGCTAAATACAAACAGCAAGTTAGAAGGAGATGAAAGATAACAGAGGATAGAGACACGGGTTCAAATCCCGGCACAACCATTTCCTGGTTTTGTTGGTACACGCGGCAGACTCGACCTGCAAGTGTCTCAGTGAACCCAGTTCTCTCTCTACAGCCTAGATAATTTGCAGGATTTATGGAGGCATAGTGTAGGAAAGTGATATAGGATATATGGTTAACTGTTCTGTACACAAGGACAGATGATCAGACAAAAAGATGACTGATTGATTAATTTATTGATAAATAGATAGACAGATAGATAGATAGATATAAGTACATATCGATTAACACAAATCTACTGCTCATAACCAGGAGAGCAATGGTGAATGCACATAGCGAAACTACAAAGAAAAAAGAAGATTGAAATCCTGTTTAAAAAGTACTGTAAGCAGCCATAAGAAGAAAACAAATCCTATCTTTTGCTATAATGTGGATGGAGCTAGATTGTATTATGCTCAGTCAAATAGGTCAGGCGGGGAAAGACATGTACCAAATGATTTCCCTCATGTGTGGAGTTTGATGACAAAGAAAAACTGAAGGAAAAACAGCAGCAGAGTCACAGATCCCGAGAGTGGACTGAGAGTTAGCAAAGGGAAAGTGTCTGGGCAGGGTAGGTGGGAAGGGTGTAATAAGGGCGGTGAGAAATAAAGGGGACATTAGGCTTAGCATGTATAATGTGTGGGGTGTGGGGAGCATGGGGAGGGCTGTAGAACATAGAGAAGACAGGTAGTGATTCTAGAGCATCTTACTACACTGCCGGACACCAACTGTAACGGGGTGTGTGTGTGCTGAAATGGTGAAGGTGTCTACAGCATCCAACTACTCTGATGGACAGCGACTGTGATGGGGATTTTGGGGGGGACTTGATGTACTTGCTGAACATAATGTTCTTTGGGTGATTGTAGATTAATGATCAGAAAAAATGTTTTTAAGTGCAATAAGGACACAGCTCTAAATTGTCAGAATAATTGGACAGGCTTTGAGTACTCCAATCAAAAGACACAGGGATAAAAGAAGGGATGATAACTCAAGACCACCTACGTGCTCCCTTACAGGAGACTCACTTGAGATCCAAGAACGAAGACAAACTATAAGTTGAGGGGGTGGGGACAGGTTCCCAAGACAAGTGAAACAGAAAAACGAAAAAAAAAAAAAAGATATGCTGATGGGTTTAAAGATGCCGGCTCATGTGAGAGGGGTGCAGAAACCTCCTCCAAAACCGAAAGCACATACATACTTATTGTATGGAAATAGAACAACTACACCAAATTCTGGAAGAACAGCAGGGAAGAACGCTGCTGTGGCAGGCTGGCACCTCAAGGAGAAGTGTGACGTATAGCCCTGGAGATGTGCTCTAGGAGCACGAACCTACCGTGCACTTGCTGCCTTCTGGAGTATCGGTGGGGTTGGAAAGCAAAGACAGGTGGAAGACTTCGAGAGACTTGAGATTCCAGCCTCTTGTGGGACAACCCAGGTATCCACATCCGGCCGGTGTGGGAAAAAGAAAGGCAGACAGCCTGAGAGACTTCCTAACAGCGAGAGAACTGCTAAAGGGGCAAGGCCCTCACAGGGCATGCCGCTCAGGAGAAAGGACAGGTGTGCCAAACTGCCCAGGTGCACTCTGCTCGGCAGGCGGGGGAGCTTTCAGGAGCTCCGGCGCTCCATTCCCCTGGCTTGCCTCGCAGCTCCGAGGCCCCTTACCGTGCTGTGACTAGTACATGGCGTGCTTCCCCGCTGGCACTGGCATGCAAAACGGCCGACCGCACCTGCATCAGCTTCTCCCGGCATGCTCTGCAAACTAGCCCTGGCATTGGAGACAGGCTCTGCGGCCGGGAAGCAGGAAAGAGCTCTTTAGTCCCGGCGGGCGTGGGCACCGACACCGCTCCCCTGGGACCCCTGCCATCCCCACAAGGGCTGAGCATCTCCAGACATTAAAACTTCTGGGAGTTAGAGGGCGCCACCTACAAATATGATCCTTCAAAGGAACCTGGTAACTGGACTCAACTCAATTTTCCTGAGAAAGAGATCATGCTCAGTTAGCTACAGAAAATAAAATTGTCACTGTCTCTCGAGCGCAATTCTCTCTCTCTCTCTCACTACTGGGAGCGCTGCTGAGGCCCTGTTCTGAGAGGGGTGCTACGACAGCCCAGTAGGAATGGCACAGCTCTCTGGTCCACCATGGCTGGTGCCAGGACATTCCCACAAAGGCTCTGAATGAAGTGCAAATGGAGGACGCCGCACTTCTAACTCCGCAGGAAAGACAACAGTGCCGCACGCAAGCCTTCACATCAATGGCTAGAGGCTACGAGGCTGCACCGATACGAGTGACGTCAACACCCCAGGCTTCATCTCCTTGGCATTCTTTTTTCCCTATGACCCTTGAAAGCAGCACATGGAAAGATGCATCCTACCAGTCTCCACAATACTTCATGTCTTAGTTTTACGCTAGATTTTCCTGCATCACAGCTTCTCCTCTTTGTTCCTGTTTTCTTGGTTGGATGGTGATCTAGAAAAAAAAATTAGTCAGATTTGGAATGAAGTGGTAGGGGGTTTAGAAAGATTCTGTTTGACCAACATAAGTAGAACCAAAAGACATCCTTCAGTACGGGAGAATATATTCACTGATGACATACTTGATAAGGTGTTGTCATCCAAAACATGTATCAAGAGCTCACGAACCTCAACACACAAAAAGCAAATGAATACAATTACAAAATGGGCAGTGGATCTTAACAGACACTTCTCCACAGAAGCAATTTTAGGTGGCTGACAGGCACATGAAAAGACGCTCCACATCGATAACCATCAGAGAAAAGAACATTAAAACCACAATGTCGTATCACCTCACACCAGTTAGGATGGCCAGCACCCGAAAGACAGACAACAACAGATGTCGGGAACGGTGTGGAGAAAGGGGAACCCTCCTACACTGCTGGTGGGAATGTCAGTCAGCACAACCATTGTGGAAAGCAGTATGGAGGTTCCCCAAAAAACCAAAAAACAGAAATACCATTTGTCGCAGGAATTCATCTCCTAGGAATTTACCCTAAGAGTGCAGGAGCCCAGTTTGAAAGGGTCAGGTGAACCCCTATATTGATCGCAGCACTATTTACAATACCCAAGAAATGGAAGCAACCTAAGTGTCCATCAGGAGATGAATGGATAAAGAAGAGGTGGTACATACACGCTATGGAATATTAGTAAGCCATAAGAAGAAAGCAAATCCTACCACCATTTGCAACAACAAGGAAGGAGCTAGAGGGTGTTATGCTCAGTGAAATAAGTCAAGTGGGGAAAGACAAGTATCCAAGGATTTCACTCCTCTGTGAGGTATGAGAACAAAGCAAAAACGGAAAGGAACAAAACAGGAGCAGACTCACAAAACCCATGAATAGACTTGCAGTTTCCAAAGGGAAAGGTACCTGGGAGAATGGGTGCGAAGATAGGTATATGGGGGTAAAAGGGGCATTATGATCTGCACACATAATGTAGGGTGTGGATGCCCACGGGTGTTGCAGTATAACACACACAAGACACATAGTGATTCTACAGCAACTTACTACATTGATGGACAGCTACTATAATGGTTTGCGGACTTGATAATGGAGGGGAGGGGGGCAGTGGATGAGTCTAGTAACCATAATGTTGCTCATGTAATTGTACATGACTGACACCAAAAAAAAAGAGATTCTGTTTGACTGCCCAGATAGACAGTAGGAAATAGCCCTTCCCGCCACAATGGATGCTTTCTCTTAGGTATTGGCAGTGCACAGTCATAGATTCAGTGGTATAGCAAGGCCCTTCTCATTTTTTCTCACCTCAACAACTGACTTGCTGTAATAATATGCATCTGAGATTTTGAAATCAGTGGATATTATGATGTTTACGAATGTAAAGTAGCAATAACCAGATACCAAATTAAGTTTGGAAGCTCAAACGAACACGTCACTCCACAACACACTCTTTGCTCCCAACTGCTCCCGTCTAGAACTCCGTGTTCCTTTTCACCTGTCCCTCCTCCTATCAGCGGCGATGCCAATGTCCCTCAAACATTGTGGTGAGCAAAGCACCAAGTTTACTCTTCTGTCTACAACAGGCTTGTAGTATAGGTCCTCTCAGAGGAAAAGCAGTATCAGCGGGAGAAACCCCAAAGACGTAGAAATAAAAGATGGTACAGAACAATGAAAACTGACATAAGGGACTTCTGAGACCCATACTTAATTCCTTCAGAGACAAGAAAGCAGCCGCCCACATGCAACAAAACTAAACCAGTACGGAGAAAGCACAGGCAGAGAACAATAAGAGATCTGGAGTCTTACCCCACTGGGCCAGAGAAAGGACTCATCATAGCAGCATCAGCAGCAGCAGCACCTGGGGCCTGCCACACATGCTCTGCGCTCATCGCCGTTAAAGATAAGGTTGTGGGTTCGGCTCGCCTTGCCTCTCCCTAAGCACCTGGAGGCATACAGAGAGGGGACTAAGGGGTCGTCGGTGACTTCTTGCCCGCATTTATGTTCCGCACTGTTTGGAACATAACGAAAGTCGGTGGAGGAGCGAGCGGCAGCAGGTACCACTGAACGGGCAGCTGAGCTTTGAAGCAGAGTCCAGTCATTCTCTGTCACCACTGTTCAACAGATACTATGACCTGAAGAGTGATGTGCACGAGCTGACACACTCACATTTGATAAGGGAGGTTCTCACCAAGTACGGAGAAGGGAGAGGAAGGCATGTCTAAGTCAGAGTGCACGGGAAGCCTCCGTGAGGAGGTGACTAGAGAGGTGGGTCTTCAACGATCCATGTTCTTCTGCTGGGGTGAAAATTCTTAAAAACCAGAGGCAAGAGGTGGGAAACCCCATAGGAAATAGTTCATAGACGAAAAGGCACGAGACAGGATCTTTTCAAGGAGCAGGGAGCTTGTCTAATAGGGATGGAGATGTAGACAAAGTGAAGGCCACACCGTGAGTTGGGGCTGGAGAATTTCACATTTTATTCTGTAACAATGTCAGTGCTTCCACAGTGAAGCAGTGAGCAAGCAGGGCCTAGGTCCACCAGGAAAGGCCTGAGAAACTAGAAACAGAGTTACTGACACGGGACACGAGCTTCACAGGTTATAACATAAAGGATGAACAGTCAGGATTGGGAAAGGAAAGGCTGACTGCTGAGAGGAGGCGAGGTTGCCCCCAAGCTTCCAGCCTGGATGACGGGGAAGAACGGTGATGCCATCGAGAACAAGAGTCTAAAGGAGAAGCATTTTAAAAATAAAAAGTGTTTCCCAGTTTACTGTGTTGTGTTATTCATGTACGAGACACAGGCCCCCAAAACTAGATCAGAGAGAAAACCTGGGCGGCCGTGCCCAGTCACAATGCGGGATGTGGCTATGCTGAGTCCAGGTGGTCCCCGACCTATGCTTTCTGTGAGAAGCAAAGAACGAACATGCCCTCTGGCTAGAAAGGCATGTCATGGGGTATGCGCCCTCCTCAGAAGTCAGCCGCCTGGCTGGCCATGGCCGAGAAGGCATGCCTGGCTCCAGGTTTCCCAGAGAAGATGGGAGGGCCCGGGAAAGGTCGGGCTGTGCCCCGGGCCGCCTCTGGGTGGCTCCGCGCCATGCCGTGGGCAGGAACTGTCCTCCGGCAGCGTGGGGGTGGGTTAGCAAAGCACTTGCCATCCGCCGCACCCCGGGTGATAAGCCCATGCAGAACCGGCATCCGGGTGGGCTGAGCTCTGATAGACGTGGGCACCGCAGCCATTGATGGTCCGTATGGTGGCCTCGTTTGTCCGAACACCTGCACAGCCCTCAGGGAAGTCCCGGAGGCTAGGGATTCTACTGGGGTAGGCCTTTTGCCCCACCGTGGCCTTGGCCAGGGTCTCCTCTGGGCAGCGCTGGTGTGCTTAAGGCAGTGGGGGCTCGGTGATGCGGCCCCTAGGTGACATCACAGCGTCCCTGGTCAATTTGTGATGTGTCCGCTGCCTGACATACATACCAGGCTGGCCCTTGCTGGGCAGCTCAACCCGTGGTTGGTCTGAGAAGGAGTTAGTGGCAAAGGAGACCCTCTCCCTAGCTTCAGACCCATTTCTCAGATCGTTTGGCACACACCACAACACATTTATCCATGTGGATAGTTTCTTCCTTACTAAGGATCGTGCCCCACTCCACCCGCCACCTCCCCAGCCCCAAGTACATCGCCCGCCAGTCTTTCCTGTCCCCGGGACACAGCCCCCTATCCCTCCTGCCTGGGAGCACCCTGCACCTGCCTGCTCCCCTGGTCACAGGCTGTTCCACCGGGCTCCTCTGCCTTTAGCGGCTGGCTTTACACACTTTTCCCTGCAGAGTTCCCACTTACACGGGGATCCTCCTAGGCTCTGGAACATCCTAGGCTCCCAGCAGATGGCTGGAGAGAGACCACCCAGACGAGCTCCTCTTCTTCAGTGCACACGGGCACCACTACCAGCCACCTCGAAATGTCCTGCCTCTGCAAAACCGACATCCAGGGTCAGCCAACAGACAAGGCCTTGGTCAGCACAAGCGCTGATCCAATGACCTGTTCTGACGCTCGGGACGAGCCGATGGACACGACGCCACCAAAGCTCGCCATCATCTTCTGGTCTCCACCGGCCCCACATGATGCCGTGGGCAGCACCACCGCCAGCCTCCTGTGCGCCTCAGAAAACCACTGCACGGGCAGTCGTCGTCTTGTCTTCCCTGGCCCCATACGATGCCGTGGGAGGCACAGACGACGGCATCGGCCCTAACTGCAAGGCGGACGATGACCTGAAGGGCCCGCCACCACCTCAGGGTAAGGCACGTACAACTGCCCCCTGGCCAGAGAGAAGTCCGTGTCCTGCACAGGCGCCAGCCTGAATGCTTATGCTCAAGACGAGCCGATGGACACGCACCACCCTCAATGGCTGTTATCTTCCATTTGCCCCCGGCCCTCCACGAGGCTGTGGGAAGCTCCACCTTCGGTCCGAGGGCCGGCAATGACACTCAAGATGAGCCCATGGACACGACACCTTCCTCGATGGCCATCATCTTCCGGTGGACCCTGGCCCCACACGGGGCCATGCACAGCACAACTGCTGGCCTCCTGTGCACCTCAGACAACCACCGCGAAGGCGGTCGTCGTCTGATCTCCCCTGGCCCCTTACGATGCAGTGGGAGGCACAGGCGACGGCCTCGGCCCTACCCGTAAGTCAGCCTTGGAACCGATGGTCACTCCACCGCCCTAGGGAAAGGCACTACACCTGCCCTCCGGCGCCAGACAAGGCACAGGGCAGCCCAAGCGCTGGCCCAAAGGCTGACGCTGACGCTCAAGACGAGCCGATGTGACACGACACACCCCTCTATGGCCATCATCTTCCGGTCAACCCCAGCCCCACACGAGGCCGTGGGAAGCAGCACCGCCTGCCTCCTGCACACCTCAGCCACCCAATGTGTGGGAAGTCATCCTCGTGATTACCATGGACCCACACGATGCCGTGGGAGGCATAGGCGACGGCCTAGGATCTACCTGCAAGTCGGACGATGACTTGATGGGCACGCCCCCGCCCTCGGGAAACGCACCTACTAGCATCCCAGGGCCCAACACGAGGTCAAGGTCAGCACCATCGCCGTCCTCATGCACACCTCAGAAACCCACCATGCGGGCGATCATCATCCTATCTCCCCTGGCCACACAATGCCGTGGGAGGCACAGACGACGGCCTCGGACCTACACGCAAGTCAGACTAGGGCCTGATGTTCACGCCACTGCCATCGGGAAAGGCACCTATTCGTCTCCCCGGGCCCCAGTACATGCAGTGGGCATCACAAGCACCGGCCCAAAGGCTCACTCTCTCAGGATGAGCCAATGGACACGACAAAACAGGCGCTAGTTGTCATCTTCCGGTCCCCAGCAGGATGCACAACAAGCCGTGGGCATCACCACCACTGGCCTCCTGTGCATCAAAGATACCCACCGCACAGGCGGTCAACGTCTGGTCTCCCATGGACCCACAAGATGCCGTGGGAGGCACAGACGACGGCCTCGGCCCTACCCCCAAGTCAGACGATGACCAGATGGGCACACCACAACCTTGGGAATGGCACCTACAAATGACGCCCGGCCCCAGACAAGGACATGGGCAGTACAAGAGCCGGCCTTAAGGGCGACGCTGATGCTCAATACACACCAATGGAAATAACGCCACCCTTTCTATCTGTGAATTTGCAGTCTCCCCAGGCCCCACACGAGGAGATGGGCAGCACCACCACCGGCCTCCTGTGCACCTCAAACAACCACCGTATAGGCAGTGATTGTCTGTTCTCCCCTGGTCCCATATGATGCCGCAGGAGGCACAGCCAATGGCCTCGGCCCTACACCTAACTTGGCCTCTGACCTGGTGGAAACCCCACAGCCCTTGCCAACGGCACCTACAGGTCTCTCCCAGCTCCAGACAAGGCCTATGTCCACCTATCCATTTAACAAAATCTTTCCCACAATATGTGTGTATATTATATATTCACACTGCGTCCTGCTCTTGCTAGTATGCCTCTGCTCTGTTTACTCTTTGACTCGGCGACAGAGGAAGAACACACATACATGAGTGATAATGTTCTAAGCCACACTTAACTATGCAACGTGTTCCATGCCCCAGTGACTGGGATGTGGAAGTAGCCGCGTTTTATGACTGCATGCTCACCGTGAGGTCTGCGTGCTGAGTGATTAATGGATGACAACCCAGGGGGAGGCAAATCCAGAGGAAGGAGACCGGGTTAGCATTTGTGGCTGCCTTCCTCTCCTCTCCCACTGTTCTGAGCTCACTGGAGGCTAGGGAATCCCTGCTGTGACACAGGAAAACACTCATCATATTGGTTTTTAAACATGTTTATTTCTGCACGTGTGTGCCTTGTGTGACTTAAGACTCTGGCTGATCATCCACACATTCCCACTTCCTCACGAGAGAACGGATTTGGCATTAAGGTCCTCGATTCTGAAGGAAGGACAGAAGGAAGTGCTTCTGCCTGCTGTGTGACTAGTGATATTTAAGCTTACTTAGAATTTATCAAGTAGCTTAGTAATATCAGAAAAGGTCCTCTTTAATGACTGCCTGGCTTGACTCTAACCTAAACTGCTAACATGTCAAACCATGTTGAGTTACAACTGTGCCCACTTCCTGCTGTCCCTAGAGCCTGCACGGTGTCCAGCAGACTTAATACATGCAGAATTCATAACCTGTGGAGACCACGTTCTAGTTGGAGGGTAGGAAAGAGGCAATGAACATCTGTAAGTTTTCCGGTAGCTTAGCCATTAACAAACACTATGGAGAATAAAAAGCAGGATATGGAGGACTGAGATTATAGGCAGAGAAAAGCAGGGTTTTCAAAATAAACAGTGGACAGGGTAAGCCTCACCAGGGAGGTGGGACGTGAAGAGTCTAGCAGGAGCTGAGAGAACCAGGTATCTGAGGGAAAAGCATTCCATGCAGTGGGATAAATTACTGATAAAGCCAAGAGGAAGGATGCTTGTGGTCTTCAGGGAGCAGTCAGTCAACAAATGTGGCTAGAATACTGTCAGTAAGAAGGGCAAAGAGGACAGGGGACAGAGATATGGTTTGAAGTCCCCACACCACCATTTACAAGTTTTGTAGTCACACGCTGTTGACTCGATGTGCAAATGTCTCAGTGTACCTGGTGCTGTCTGTCTCTAGGACCTAGTTACCTTGCAGGCTTTTGGAAACATAAGTAGGTAAATGACATATAAGCCATCATGTGAACTGTTCTGTTTATAAGGATAGATGGGTAGAGAAAAAGATGATGAAAGGAGAGATAGACAGATAAATTGATGACAGATTAGACAGGATAGATGATAGGTATGGATAGATAGAATAGATAGGTGATAGGCAGGTAGATGATTGATAGATCGATAGATAGATCGATAGATAGATAGATAGATAGATAGATAGATAGATAGATAGATAGATAGATAGATAGATAGATAGAAAAACAGATAGATAGACAGATTGATAGATAGATAGCCATGTTAGATAGCAGTGCTGTTAACTGTTTGTAAGGCTGGGGGCACTGATGGGAGAAGTGAGCACATTGGACACTGATGATGTGCTAAGTCTCCGGCTGCTGCCCATTCCCACATTGGACACTGATGATGTGCCAAAGTTCTTGGCTGTTGCCCCCTCCCAACCTGGAAAATGTGCCTTGGGCTAGCCAATCCTCGCACTGCTGTAAATCTAAGCTCTGCCTCCCCCTACCTTCTTTAAAATCTTGCTGCCTGTCCACTTAGTGTGAATTCCCCAGCCTCCATTTCTATAGACTGGGGAAATTTTGCCGTGTATTTACATTCAAATAAATTACCGGGCCCTTTGTTGCCTCTCTTCACCTGCTTATTTCAGCTAGAATTTATTTTACACTGTTCTGTACATAAGGATAAATGTGAAGACAAAAAGATGATGACAGACAGATGACAGGTGATAGGTGATAGATGAGAAATAGATACATTAGATAGATGAAAGATATTCATAGATTAGATGAATAGATTGACAGTGATGATAGATAAGAAATATATAGATGACAGATGATAGACAAGATAGGATAAATGACATAGGTAGTTTAGATTAGACAGATAGATGATAGATATTGATAGATTTCATAAACAATAGATAGATGACAGGTACAAAGTTTTGGAATGAATTTTTGGGCCCTCACCTCACCATCTTCTGCTCCTCCTAAACCCCCGCCGACACCACACACACACAAACACACACACACACACACACAAGTTCATGTTTGAAATGAGTCAGGGTTGAAGCCCTAAACCCACTGTCATGGTATTGAGAGGTGGAGCCATTGGAGGTAATTAGGTTTGGAAGATATCATGAGGGTGTGGGTGGAGCTGAAATTATGCAATCAGTGCTATTAAGAGGAACAGAGGAGAGAGCTTTCTCCCTCGGCCCAGTGAGTACAGAGCAGGGATGTGGCCATATGCAAGCCAGAGGAAGGGACCTCACCAGGAACTAAATATGCCTTGGTCTTGGACTTCTGGTTCCAGAATGGTGAGAAATCAGTGTCCATGGATTAAGACCCAACTCAATGACACTCTGGTTATGAGCTTCAATACACTAACACAGATATATAGGTAAACAGAGATGCACTTAGATGATGGATGGAGAGAGTCTATGCATAGATATCGGTGCTTAGGTGAATGCGTAGGTATCTCTGTCCAACCACCTCTGCAGTTTGAAGTCTGCTCCCTATGGGGGGAACACTAGGAACACAACTTATGCACGTTTCTTTTTTAAAGTGTGGGCTGCAGTTACCGATAACTAGGGTCTCCGATAACTCTCAGCCATGTGTGTGTGTGTGTGTGTGCGCGCGCACATGTGCATGTGCGTGTGTCCACCACTGCCCCTATCGGTCTACAATCACAGGAGATGCAAAAGTAACAAAGAAACGCAGGATAGGGCAAACATCTTGCAAAATATGACCAGAAAGAGAAAAATTTTCCACTAGCCTCTGGGTATATCTTTGACAAGTGTTTCTAGGCATTTTTAGGAAGATATTGCTGGAAATGTTGCTGGAAACACTCTGAAAAATCAAGTTATTTAAGGTAATAAGCCAGGACAGGAGAGCAGCAAAGAGCACCCACAGTGTGTCTCCTACGTATCAGGCCAAGGTGTACAGACTTTAATTCCACTACACCACTTCATCTCACCATGGCTGACGTGGGATGACCTTATGCAACACCTTCATCTGTGAGTAAAAAGTTACTTCAGAAACACCTCCCTTAAGAGAAAATAAATAAGTGTGGGGACATAAACATTCCTAGAATTCCTGCCATCATCACGGAACACTTTATGCACAGCGCCCTTTTCATACGAACGGAAACATAGCTCTCAACACTACTATCCCATTTCAGATAGACCTCACTCACATCTAAATGCCTAAGTGCACTGAAACTCCACCTACACCTTGACAGCAGAGGGGAGTAGTTTCCCCACAAGCTAGCTGGCCTGCCACCTCAGCAAGCCCATGGGCCACCATCCCACAGGTACCCTGCATGTCACCAAAATGCAGTTCCCTTAACCAGTGACTACAGGAATGATCTCTGGAGATGGGCAACCAAGAAGAACCGCCGAGGTGACATCGGTGCACAGGCAAAAAGTCCTACTACTGGGCATGCACCTGCCTCGGACCCCGCAGGAAACCCAAGTTTCTCCCTGTGTGGGGCCTCTGATATGCCCAGAAGCTCATGCAGCCGCCACAGCACTAACGGCCCAGGGGCAGAACAGCCGGAGGCCCTTTCCCACACAGGATCAAGAGCCCAGAATGCCAAACACACCATCCACACCCAGCAGGCACGTGCCACCTATGCAAGAGAAGTTCCCACCCAAGGACACTTCTCCCAAGATCCAAAAACACAGCTAACTCACATAAACAAACACAAGAAATTAGACTCAGAAAGACACAGAGGAATCAAAGTGCACCTAGTGACATAATGTTGACAAACGTGAGAAAACAGATACATAGACAGACAGATGATTGATACATAGATTGGACTGATATACATACATATAGATGATAGATTAATTAGATAAATACACAGATGATATTAGATAGATGATAGATCATAGATAGATAGATGACAGAGAGATAGATAGGTAAATAGATTATATACAGAGATAAAGATATAGGTAGGTAGGTAGGTAGGAAAGCATCATACTAAACAAAGCTATATTTCACTCAAGACCATCTACGTGCTCCCTTACAGGAGACTCACTTGAGATCCAAAGACAAAGACAAACTACAAGCCAAAGTGGCAGCGACAGGTACCCTACACAAGTGAAGCTGAAAAACAAACAAAGAAACAAATGGATTCTGTTTGAGTTCACAGAGATGGTCAGTAGAAAATAGCGCTATCTAGCCACCAAGAATTCTTTTTGTTTGGTTTCAGCAGTGCCCAGGCATAGATTTAGTGATGAAGCAACTTTCTTCTCATTTTCTCTCACCTCAACAAATGAATTGGTGTAGTAATATGCGTCTGGGCTTTTGAAATCAGTGGGTTTTATGATGTTCACGAATGTAAAGTTGTAATAACCAGATAAAGAGGCAAGTTTGGGCACTCAAATATACACGTCACTCCACAATACACTCTTTGTTCCCAACTTCTCCTGTCTAGAAATAGGTGTTCCTTTTTATTTGTCCCTCCTATCAGCGGTGATCACACCAATTTCCCTCAAACATAGGGGTGAGCAGACCACCATGTATACTTTTCTGTCTACAACAGGCCCAGAGGAAGGATACTTGTGGTCTTCATGGAGCACTTAGTCAGTGAATGTGGCTAAATACAGTCACCAAGCGAGTAGAAGGTATAAGAGGACAGAGAACAGATATACGGGTTCAAGTCCCTGCATCTCCATTTACTGGTTTTATAAGCACATGCAGCTGACTCGACCTGGAAGTGTCCAGTGAACCCAGTGCTCTCCGTACAGCCTAGATACCTTGGAAGATTTTTGGAAGCATAATGTAGGGAAGTGACATAGGCAATGTTGTTAACTGTTCTGTACCTAAGAATAGATGGGCGGACATAAAGATGATTGATTCATAGATAGATAGATAGATAGATGACAAATGATAGATAGATAGGTACATAGATTGATAGATGATAGACATCATAGATAAATCATAGGAAGATAGATAGATAGATAGATGGATAGATAGACAGACAGACAGATAGATAGATACAGTTACATATTGATTAACAGAAAGCTATTGCTCATAAAAAGGAGATCAATGGTGAAAGCACAAAGCAAAACTACAAACAAAAAGGAAGAATGAAGTCCAGTTTAAAAAGTGAACTAAGCTTCCATAAGAAGGAAACAAATCCTACCATTTGCAATGACGTGCATTTAGCTAGACGGTAGTATGCTCCGTGAAATATGGCAGGCGGACAAAGACAAGTACCAAATGATTTCACTCATGTATAGAGTATAACAACAAAGAAACACTGAAGGAAAAAAACAGCAGCAGACTCACAGAACCCGAAAGTGGACTAACAGTTAACAAAGGGAAAGGGTCTGGGCAGGGTGGGTGGGAAGGGAGGGATAAGGGCGGGGAGAAAGAAAGTGGACAACTGGATTAGCATGTATAATGCGTGGGGTCGGGGGGGAATAGGGAGGGCTGTACAACACAGAGAAGACAAGTAGAGATTCGAAAGCATCTTACTACACGCTGATAGACAGCGACTGTAACGTGGTGTGTGTGGGGGTGCATGGTGAAGGGGTCTCCAGCATCCAACTCTGCTGATTGAAATCAACTGTAAGAGGTTTTTTGGGGGGACTTGGTGAATAGGGGAGCCTAGTAAACATAATGTTCTTCACGTCATTGTAGATTAATGATAACTAAAAAATTTTTTTAAGTGCAATAAGGGCAATGCTGTAATTCATCAGAATAAAATAACAGGCTTTGAGTGCTCCATAAAAAAGACACAGGGTTACAAGAAGGGATGGATACTCAAGACACCTACGTGCTTCCTTACAGGAGACTCACTTGAGATCCAAGGACACAGACAAACTACAAGCCGAAGGTGTGGGTACAGGAACCCTACACAAGTGAAACTGAGAAACAATCAAACAAATGGATTCTGTTTGAGTCCCCATTTTCACTAAAAAGTAGCCCTATCTGACCACCGTGAATTCTTTTTGTTTGGTTTCAGCAGTGCCCAGCTATAGATTAAGTGGTGCAGCAGTGTCCTTCTCATTTTCTCTCACCTCAACAACTGAATTGCTGTAATGATATGCATTTGGGCCTTTGAAATCAGTGAGCTTTATGATGTTTATGAATGTAAAGGAGTAATAACCAAATAAAGAGGGAAGTTCAGACACTCAAATAAACACGTCACTCCACAACTCACTCTTTGCTCTGAAATGCTCCTGTGTATAAATTGGTTTATCTTTTTATATGTCCCTCGTCCTATCACCGGTGATCATGCAGATATCCCTCAAACATGGTGGTGAGCAAAGTACCATCTTCACTTCTCTGTTGACAACAGTCCCAGAGGAAGGATACATGTGGTCTTCAGAGAGCACTTCGTCAATGAACTTTGCTAAATACAGTCAGTAAGTGAGAAGGAGGTAAAAGATGACAGAGGACAGATATACAGGTTCAAGTCCCTGCACCACCATTTCTTGGTTTTGTAGGCACACGCTTCTGACTCGACCTGCAAGTGTCTCAGTGAACCCTGTGCTCTCCCTATGGCCTAGTTACCCTGCAAGATTTTTGGAAGCATAATGTAGGAAAGTGACATAGGCTATGTTGTTAACTCTTCTGTACACAAGGATAAATGGGGAGACAAAAAGATGATTGATTCATAGATATATAGATGGAAAGATAGATAGATGATAGATGATGGATTGATAGACCGACAGATAGATATAGGTACATATCGATTAAGACAAAGCTGTTGCTCTTAACAAGTAGAGCAAGGGTGAAAGCACACAGTAAAACTACAAACAAAAAGAAGAATGAAATCCAGTTTAAAAAGTACAGTAAGCAGCCATAAGAAGAAAACAAATCCTACCATTTGCAATGATGTGGATCGAGCCAGAGGGTATTATGCTCAGTGAAATATGCCAGGCGGAGAAATACAAGTACCAAATGATTTCACTCATGTGTGGAGTATAACAACAAAGAAAAACTGAAGGAAAAAAACAGCAGCAGACTCACAGAACCCGAGAGTGGACTAACAGTTACCTAAGGGAAAGGGACTGGCCAGGGAGTGTGGGAAGGGTGGGATCAGGGCGTGGAGAAAGAAAGGGGGTATTAGGATTAACATGAATAATTCGTAGGGTGGGGGGGTCATGGGCAGGGCTGTACATCACAGAGAAGTCAGTAGTGATTCTACAGCATCTTACTACACCCTGATGGACAGCGACTGTAAAGGGTTTTAAGGGTGGGAATTGATGTACTTGGTGATCATAATGTTCTTTATGTGATTGTAGGTTCATGATAACAAAAAATAATTTTTAAGTGCAATAAGGTCACAGCTCTCAATTGTCAGAATAAAAAGACAGGCTCTGAGTGCTCCAATCAAAAGACACAGGGTTAAAAGAAGGGATGAGGACTCAAGGCCACCGACGTGCTCCCTTACAGGAGACGCACTTGAGATCCAAGGACGAAGGCAAACTACAAGTTGAGGTGATGGGGACCAGTACCCTAGATAAGTGAAACTGAAAAAAAAAATGATGTGCTGAAGGGATTAAATACCAAACAACGAAAACAAAAAAAAAAATTTTAATTAAAAAAAGAAATGTGGCTGCTCGTTTTTCTTTATTCTCTGGTGCCAGCCTCAGGCATCTGCTCACCTTTCTTGCTGCCCTCTTTCACTAGCATTGGGGTCACTATCCCTTTATGACATCCAAAAAGCGCTAGCCAAAACAAAAAAGGGAAAAAAAAATTTCTTATGTCCTCCGGGGCCCAGCCTCCGGTGCCCGCTCACTACTCTTGCTGCACTGTTTTCCTAGTATCCAGGGCCCTGCACTCTGGCCCGGATGGCTGAGGCTGGGTGTTTGGCAGTCCTGCGCTCCGTCTCCCTCCCGCTCTGCCTATTCTTCTCTCGCCAGGAGTTGGGGGGATGGGCGCTCGGCTCCCACTGGGCCGTGGCTTGTTTCTTACCACCTTCGTGAAGTGCTAGGTTCTCTCTGGTGCGGATGTGGTCAGAATATTGTCCTGTGTCCTGTTGTCTTTATTCTAGGAGGTGTTGTCTTTGTTATATTTTCATTGATATATGTGGTTTTGGGAGGGGATTTCCACTGCTCTACTCATGCCACCATCTTCCACCCCTCTCCAATGTGCCATGCTTTAGATTAACCTCATGCTAGTAACATAACTTGAGTAAATCCGATTTCTACTCTATTAACTACAGGTTTTAAAGAATTGTGTAAAAAAAATACTTTCTGACATTCAAAAGTTTTTGAGTGTCCAGATGAATCTGAAATAAGAGGTTAAATTGTTTTCTTTGTCACATTTAAGCAGAGTAGGGGAGTGATAATCTAAAATCTAGGATTTATTAATAGTTAATACCTCTTTTCAGAGATAATAATATACAGTATGATGTGAAATAGCTTAAAATAGAAATTTAAAAATCACATCTTTTTTAGATATACATTCTTATATTTTGTCCTGAGGCATTCCCCAATAAAAGAGGAAGATCTGTTTTCTTATATTCACTTCACTTATCAGGCATCTATTTTTAAATATATATATTAGAGTTCATACTATGGAAATTAAAAATACAGTATTTTAAAAACTCACTATTGTCTCTAGATAAACTTGCTGAATTTCTTATGGTCAAAGATAGTGTCTCTGAAGTGCTTGTAAATGCACACCTGCAAATTGCACATTCTGGACAATCAACCTTCTGTAACTATAAAAACAATGATCAGGTAATATGTCTTTTGAGAAGGCACAGACACACAAAGTGTATTCAAGATAAATTTGCCCCATTTCAGATGACAATACATTTTTATTTCATTTAGGAAATGGGATGATAAATTCACTTTGTTTGTAGTGCCAACTGCCTATGAAAAGAAAATTTCTGAATTATATAGATATCAGCATAACTGACACTTTTCTTAATGGCACATTTACCGAAACACTACAATTTTAAGAATAAAGCAAGCTAAACAGCTGTTTAAAAGGAAAAGAAAAAAAGCTTACTTCACCTGTACTTGTTTGTGTTCCAGTGAGAACCAGTGGGAGAGACATTCATAAGCTCCTGATAAAATCTACAACTGGCAGAGCCCACAAGAGCCTTTCTTCAGGGCTCACTAAGGAACTCACCGGTTCTACAATGGGATGGTCATGGGCTCAACAACCATCTCAGACAGAGACAGGGATGTGCTCCATCCACCCAGTGCCCCAGGAGCAGTGAGGAAGGCCCACAGCAGGCTCACTGGAAGGTTGTCCCACTTCCCATGCTCTCTTGTGACACTTCACTGATAGGATGGTAAAAGGAGCAAGAAAAGGTTGAGGCCCGAGTGAACAGTGGCAACCACGGGTTCTCATTGAGCCACAGCAAACCTGGTTTCCCACAGAATTTTTAAAGACATTCTTTCTAAGACTATGAGTTGCTGCAGCTGTGGAAAATGACCACAGGCTCCTTCTAAAAATATCTTTTAAGCATGAGGGTAGCCTCTGGGCAGTTTCCTCATTTAGTGGATAAGGACCATTAATGCTATACTCCATTTTATGGAATCTGAGTATAGAAGGAAAACACAGTTGGCAGTTCTAATCCTGGTAGGATATGTGCGATGCAGTTTTCTGAAACAGCTTCATTCAGCAATTTTTATGCCAAATACAAAAAAAAAGAATATGCTGCTGAGGATTTTAAATTCCCAATTCAAACATTACTGGTACAAGATGGAAGAGCAAGCAGGTGTATTTACAAGCACCAACTGAAATTGCATGGGAAAAGTTTTCTTGTGCTCAAAAGGAAAAGAAACCAGTAATAAAATTTTAAGAAATATCAGAGGAGTAAGTGGAAAGAACAAAATCAATTAAGAAAGATAATCTCTTGGCTATTGACATTTATGTCTTTCTTAAACCACAGGAATTTAGTAAAATAGGATTATTTGCCCTCCTCTCACTGCTCACACAACTGAACAGCTCTGTAGAGAACAGTATTTACCTGTCTAAAACAATACAAATATAACATGTATTGAATTTTTACTTTATAATAGTTATTAGTTACAGAAGAGAATGAGACTTAAAAACTAACAATTTTCCGTGTATAAATCAAATGGGTGAGATGAGAGAAGTTCTCAGAATGCAAATTTGTCATCTTTTAAAGAAAGAAGTAAATACTGTCCAAATTTAAAATCAAGGATAATAGACACTAGTATGAGGGACAGGGTGATCATAAAACTGCAAGCAGAACCTTATAAAGAAGATACATCTTGTGGACCTGGGAGAGGTCACATGAAAATAGGGGCAGAGGAAAACTTACTCGTTACCTTTGACCCTCCTGTCAACAGGCTTTACTGGGTGAACATTGGCATTAACATGGCCCTAGTATTTTAAGCGTTCTCTTTCCTTTTCATTCTTTGCTGCATAAGGCTAAGAATGAGAGAAAAATTTTAATGGAAAGAAAATCACCAGTTTGGATTACACAAGATAAATGGCTGGAATCACAACGGGGTGGCCTTTCAATATTCACAGCACAAGGCTTGTTCTAAAGAAAGACATGCCCCAGGGCCTCATCACTGTAGAACACTGTGGCAGACATCAAAGTAAAGTGAAAATGGAAGACTAAACATTCGGACAGAAGGTAAGAGAAGTGAAGACCTCCTTGATTAGTTAAGTGATGTTTTAGACAGAATAATACTGATTTTTAAATTCAGATCAAATTTCCTAAGAAAATGTTAACTGCAGGATATGCGAGCTTCTAATTGAGGCAATTTCACAAACAGATTTCATCATAAAAACCAGAAGGTTCAGTAAGCTTGCTTTGGAGACACTTGGCTCTGACTGCTATTAGAACAAGTGTGAAAATGCTGGATGAGGCGAGACTCAAAAGAACTGGTTACACACACTCAGCTGTAAACACCTGTAGCTATTGACCCTTCACATAACAATTTTTGTTGAGTACATTCTGTGTTCCTAGCATCACAACAGGTGACAGACACTACAGTAAAGACACCACAGAGCTAGCTGAGGACAAGCACAAGGCACTCAGAGCCTAGATGAAGGCAAAGACACGAAAAAAAACACTCCACGATAATAAATGTCCTAAGAGTAATAAGGTTTTCTGGGCACGGGGGAGAGAGAAATAATGAGAGTCCTGGTCAATTAGAGGAAGATCAACAACAAGGCCTGCTCAAATTGGGTTTTGAGACAGAAACAGTGCCGACTTATGCAGGAGGTGAAAAGACAGGATTTGGCAACCAACTGGGTAATGAGGTGAGGCAAATGGGGTGGGGCTACTTGCAGGGCTTCACTCTGTAGATGTAGCCATTAAGCCTATGTTAATAATGTCCTCATTTTAAAGACAGAGCAAAATCTCCTGTGAACAACAATGAAATTTGGAACTTTAGCTTCCCTTTTTGTCTCTGAAGAGTTCTATTAGCACATAACTGCTGCACCCAGTTGGGCTTCAACATAGGTCAAAATTTCTGTCCATCACTACATTCTTTTCCATTCTGCCTAAATATATGCTTAATTTTAATGAAGGAGAGTTTGGGAACAGCCAAGACTGTTTTTCTCATGTGTGATCACTCAGGAGCCCCAGGAGGTAGCAGGAAATGTGAAAGGACTGTCTACAGCAGGTGTTAGCAATGGAGGAGCCTGTGAGCAAGTGTGCTGTTGTCATTTCTAAAGGGTTAGAAACCAAAACAAAACAACCAAACAGAATATGCAGGAGAGAACTATGTGGCACACAAAGTCTAAATTATTCACCAAATGGCCCAACTCATGATAAAGGGGATTGGAGGATATACTTTGAAATAGCCCTTGCTAATGTAAAACTTCTTAAATCTTAAATTTCTTAAATTGAATATGGCATTTTAATCTTAAAAAATTCAGGGAAATCAGTCAAGGCATCCTGCCCCACAATATATCAGTGTTTGTCTTGCTACTAAAACTTGTTATGTTTCACAATGTATTCAAAATCCTCAAGTCAAATGGATGCTCTGGGCAGAGAGCTGTCTTTATTCTGTGACTTTGGGAAGTCCTAGGCCCTGAGAAAAACAATTATGGTTTTGCCAGCAACACAGATAATAATCATCTTAACTTTTCCTATTTTCCATTTCACCAAGTGACTGTTTCTTGTCCTTGAACTCATCCGGGGCCACCAACATAACCCATCATAGCCTGACAACAGTATGCCCCAAGTACTTTTTTTTGTGGCAGATTACTAAAACAAATAGTGAAATAGCCTAATATGAAAATGTACTTTCTAAAATAACATTCAATTTAACAAACTCTTTGGAATAGCTTGCCAGTTGCAAACTAATATGGCTAGTAACAAACTAAATAGCCTATAGCAGAGAAATGATTACATTAACGATAATAATCCTTTAAAGGAATGACATGTATCTAAAAATAAGTTACCTGTATTTGGAAACAATTTCTGTTAGACAACAAAGGAGGGCACAAAATGGTAAATACAGAATGATCCAAAAAAAAGATGTACGGGGGGACTCAATAATATGGGTGATTGTAGTAAACACACTGTTTTTCATGTGAAACCTTCATAAGACTGTATATCAGTAATATCTTAATATTTAAAAAACACATAGACCAAATGTTTGCTGTCTTCCTTGAAAGATAAAACTGATTACTCCCACTCTTCTTTATCATTCTCATTTTTCTAATATTCTCTGCTTTCATATTCATTTTAGTGCTGGGAAAAAGAAATAATGACAAAAAGACCGCTGAGTAACCAGTTCAGTTTGAAACTTTAAATAACCCTTTCTAACAACTTCCTGTGAGACCGTTATCTAAACAGCATTTCATATATTTATGTGTGGGTATGTGTGTGTGCCACACATACATATGAATAACTCTATTGAATAATATATGTGTGAATCAGGGATTTGAAAATCTGCTAATTAAGAGAGTTGGTCCCTCATGCTTCAAAAGACAAACCCAAATACACTAAATATATCCCTCACAATGATAATCCCAAAAGTCTTACATAAACACTTCACTTGGGAATAACACAGCTTCATAAAACGTAGGAGATTTTGTGGTGCAATTCTGAGCCTCCACCAGTGGTAACAAGATTCTAATACATCTTGTCTCCATTCATGGAAAAGAAAAGGAGAAGAGATGCCACAATGAACCACTGCTGGGTAATGAGCCTTTCTGCTCCTCCTCAAGACCAGCTGCAACCATCTCCAGTCTACTTCAGGCTCCAATTAACAAAGTAAAATGGGGAAATGTTGTCACACTTGGCCCCAAATCATTACTTACACAAGGAAACTTTTATATAAACTTATTTGGTTACCAATATAACTAATGCTTAGGTACAAAGTTAATACTCCACAAGTATCATCTAAAATCACAAAAATTCAAAAGTTTTTAAAGCTAAATAATCTTTGAACTTGCTTTATGTAAAATGGCAAAAAAGTTATTATTCTATAAAAACAGTCTTCTTACTCTCAACTGAGCCATCCTCTCTTTATAATCATACAAGACTTACGTGAAAAAATTCTGGAACTGTGTTTTACAATGTGAATAAACTTAACATTACTGAAACGTACAATTAAAAGCAGTTAAGATAGTAAATTCCGTAATATGTTTTTACCACAAGAAAAATTTTTAATGAAACACAAAATTTAAAAAAAATTTAATGAAACCCACATCAGTTTTTCCCTGAAAAGGTAAGACAAGAAAAGAAAGGGGAGAAAATATTCTCCTTTTGTGTACTAGATGTGTGTGTTTTCATTTCTGGTGCATTCCACACATGCGAGTTCCACAGAGAAACAACAAAGTATAAAAACCTTGAACATGATTACCTGAGCTTCCTAAAGTCCGAATCAGTCACTAAAGCTCCTCAGAAAAGACTAGGTGTTGGGACACCAATTCAAGAGAGAAATCTAGCTCACTGTGGGTCACCAGAAGGAAATAGCAAGATCAACCAGTCTGTGAAAATCCAGTTCTTAACTACAAACAACAGAAATGAACACTGGCAACTTAAAAGGGAAAGGAAACCGTGGCGGTACAGTAGGAGGTCTCAGAATTCACACTAAAGGCAGAGGACCAGTTTACTTAGAAGGAATTTCCATGACTGTACCCAAGAACACACCTGGCCTTAACCCAGGATCAGCCCATCACCCCTGTGCACTTACTACCACCTCCAACTGGTCCTGTGTTTCTGTACTGTTCCCTCAGTGTTCAGTTTCTGGGGTGGGAAGAACCGAATGGGCATACCAGGGAGCTTCTTTTCAGTGGAGAATTCCTCCCAATAGACAGCATATTCAAATGCTGAGGACAGAGAGAAGGCAATTTTCCACAGTGGATACCAAGGAGCTTAGTAGCCATTTATGACTGCAGGTCTAGCTCATTCCGTTTAAAATAAGTAAGTTTCCAGCGAGTTCCAGGAAACAGAATCTTCATGCTGACTGGATCCTGCCACTTGCGATGCGGTAGGTTTCCACACATTATCACCAGATAAGACTAGTCATAGACCATCATGGGTTAAGCAAGCTGCACAAAAGCAGGTGGAATGAATGAGGCCACGGTTAGTTGCCCTCTAAGCCTTTTTCTTTTGTCTGTCAAACCTGTTTGACCTTGATCAGAGCAGACACTGCCTTCCAAACTCATGCCAGAACAGAGTAAGGACAGAGTGTACACCCCAGCATTATGGGGCTAACAATACCCAAGCAGAAAATATGCCATTTATCTGGCACAGTTTCGTCAATATGAAAGCCTCTAAACAGCTTCCAGGCTATATGAACAAACTCCCACAGATACTGTAGGGCAAAGATGCACAGAGATTTAGAAAGTCACAAAGAGGTGAAAGTAAGGACAGAGGACTGTCATAACATTACATTCTTTTCATTCAATACATTTCTCTACTCAAAATCCTTTGAAATTCCTCTGTTCAAAGGGCTTCTACTTCTATGATGATAGAGCAAAGATGTCTCTACCACCTTTATTTTCTTGAAAAGTCAACAGAACAAGCCTTTAGAAAAAACTGAAATCCATTTTTTAAAGTAAAAGTAGGAGACATCTAGATACCTGCACCACAACATATGCAAAATGTATGTTGAAATGGTGATGAATGTGAGACACAGAGGATGGCCAAACCTCAGTGTCTGAGGAGGCAGCATCAACATAAACAGGCTGCAGGACCACCTGTGAAGGTGGCTTGTGGGCAAAGGCAGAAACAGGAGACCATTTGAAAGCCTGTGCAAGGAGCAGTAAGACTCCAAGTCTACTCCACTTTCCCCTTTTTTGTAGAGCAACAATGTCGTAACACCGGCAGTGAAGAAAATAGGGGTGAAAACCAGGTTAGAAAGTACACATGTGCATGTCAGAGCACGAGATCCTCCAGGCCTACAGGAACTCTATCCACACAGGTCAAGAACTCCAGTATCTGGACTGATATTCCCAAAACAAGAGACTAAGGGGCCATCCTCTGGGAAAATTAACCCATCTACTGAAAAGACTTACAGATAAACTATCAGTATCTGCAATGAGAATTCCAGCTGGGGACCCTGTCACCCTACAAAGTCTGGCAGAAAACAAGCCCACAGACATATAGGCGCAGGTGCCACAAATGGGCACACTCCATTTCTTGATAGATCTCCAGTGCCTCACCTCTTAAATAAGCGAAAGAGAAGGATCACCAGACATCTGAGTAAGCCCACAATAATTAGGAGAACAGACCAAAATAACATGAAAAAAGTATAATAGTGGAAACAGACAATACTGGTAAAAGAGGAAAACTTCAAAGAAATCATATTTAGTATCTCCATTGAGCTAAGATGCTGCATTCATCTCATAAGAGCCTATTATTAAAAAGAAAAAAATCAGAAAGAATGGAAAAGAAACAAAAAAATCAAGGAAAGGATTCAGAGGTTAAAGAAATCTCACGGAAAGGAGAACAAAAATTTAGAGAAGGTGACAATACAAAAAAAAAGGTAAGAACACTAGAAAATCAATGTTAAAAAGTTTTATAACAAAATTAATATGCAGTCAAAAAAAGGGAAAAAGGAGAAAATCTTCAAAGGAAGTACTATAAGAACATATTAAATAACTCAGAAACATAATTATTAGGTTGTAAGGACCCACTGAGCACTCAACTCAATGAAGGAAAAATAGTTTACATTGTGGTTAATTCAACAACAATTTCTAGGATAAACATGAGTAAGAGACCTAAAAAACTAGCACAGAAGGAAATGACAAAAACATGCAAAAGATCAAGGAAAACGAACTCAGACTTTTCCACTGCAGCACTGGAGAGCAGATGATAATAAATCTGGGTGGCCAGAAAGATTTCCCACCTAGGGTTCTGAACCCAGCAGAACTACCAGGCAGCCTGAGACCACTTTCATGCCTGCAAAGTCTGAGGAAGATGTCGAAAAAGGCTGGATTTTGTTTGAAGCCTCCTAGCTGAATTTGATAGCCTCACTCTAACACATTACCCTAACCCTAACACTAACCCATTCCCATACCCTAACCCGTTCATGTACTCTATCCATAGTTCTAACCACTTCTCTTCCTACTGTCTTATTTCAAACAAAACCCCTATGACAAACCCTACTCTTCACTGTGTTCCAATCTTCCATTTATTAAATATTAGGCAGTATTATTTTAATCCTAAATATCTAAATTCTTAAATCCCCACGCTCTGAACCCTTAAATTCCAAATGTAAGGTTCTAAATTAACTAAGGGAAGTTACAAGAAAGAAGAACATTACACAAACATGTTTTCCTTGTATACATTAGCAATGAATAATCAAAAAAGGAATTTTTAAATTCTCTACTAAATAATGTCAACATTAATAATATACATGGGAACAGACTTAAGTTAAGTGCCAGTATTATGCATTTAAAATTATAAAACATTGATAATAGGAAAAATAAAGAAAAGCAAAATAAATGTAAGGTCCTGCTGTGGTGATGGCAGACTTAATATCTCTAAGATGGCAATGGCACAAATGCACCCTACAGACTCAATGTGGTTCCTATGAAAATTCCCAAAGCTTTTGGGAAGAATTGCTCCTGCTGATCCTGTCACATATTAAATTGCAAGGGACCACAATGAGCCCTTGAGCAGAATCTTGAAAAAGAAAATCAAAGCTGGAGGCACAGGCTTCCGAAAATCTAATCTTAGTACAAAGTGAGCAGTAAATGAAACACTGTGACACTGTCATAAAGATACACAGTTGACCCTTGGAAAGTAGGCATGTGAACTCCACAGGTCAACTTAAACTGATTTTTCCCCACAAGTATATTGGGAAAATGTTAAGTCAACAATTTGAAACGTTACCTTTTCTCTAGCTTACTTTACTGTAAGAATATAGCACATAATAGTTATAATGTACAAAATATTGTTAATCGAGTGTTTATATAATTGGTAAGGCTTCCAGTCAAAATAGGCAATCAGTTATAGGATAACAAAGGTTTGGCAGAGTCACATGTTTTATGTAGATTGTGATTCTGTGGGGGAGTCAGCACCACTAGCCCCCATGTTTCAAAGGGACGACTGTATATAAAGATCAACGTACCTGAATGGAAATATCCAGTTGATTTCTGACAAGGGTGGACAACATTAACTTATGGAGAGAAAGTGTCTTTCCAGTAAATGGTGCTTGGCAACCTCCTGTCCACATGCAGAAGAATGAAAATGAATCCTAACTTATATCACATACAAAAATTAACTCAAAATACATAACGGCTTACATGTAATAGGTAAAACATGGGGATAAGTCTTCATGACCTTGGATTTAGCTATGGTTTCTCAGATCTGAAACCAAAGTACAAGCAACAAGAGAAAGAATAAATTAATTTCCTCCAAATTAAAATCTTTTCTGCATCAAAAGATTCCAACCAAGAAGTGAAAAAGTCACGGAATAGAAGAAAATATCTGCACACTGTACATCTGACAAGAGCCTGTTATCCAGAATACACCATGAACTTGTACAGTGCAACAAGACAACATCCCAACTTTTTAAATGGATAAGAGACTCCAAGACATACAAATGCTCCAACAAGCACATGGAAAGGTGTCCCATAGAATTCCCTGCACACACATGGAAATGGCTATATTCAGGAAAACTGAAAATCACACATTGCCAAGGATGCAGAAGAACTGGAGCCCCTGACCTTTGCTTGTGGAAATGTAAAACGTGCAGCCTGTGTACAACACCTTGGTGTTTCCTCATAAAGATAAAGTACAATTACTTAATTGTGGTTCTACATCCAGTCCTAGATAATACTGCAAAGAAATGACTATGATGTTCAAAACAGAAACTGGCCCACGAGTTCTTGGCAGCATTGATCAGAACAGCAAAAAGTCAGAAACAACACAAATGCCCATCAAGGGGTGAATGGATGGAATAAAACGGGTTGATCCATAGACTGCATTTTTCTGCCATATACTGAAAGAAAGTAAAATGGTCCACAACCTCCTGGAAAACGATGTGGAGCGTGGGGAATGTGTCCCCAGAAACTTGAAGATACAGTTAATATATGAGCAGCAATTACATTTCAGAGCATCTGCCCAAACCACAGGGCATCTGCCAAAAGCAGGGACTTAGATATTTGGACACCTATGATCACAACTGCATGACTCACAATGGTTAAAAGGTGGAGAAGACCCACGTGTCCACAGACAAATGGATGAACAAAGTGTCGTCTCCACACAGTGGAGTGAACAAGGGCATCCTGGCACCTGCTGCATGGATGGATCCTAAAGCCAATTTTCTCAGTGAAATGCACCAGTCACAGAAGGATGGATACTATGTGATCCCACTTACGTGAGATCTGGTGGAGCCCATCTGAGCGAAAGTTCCTGGAAGAGTTCCAGAAAAAGGAAATGTGATCAGAATAGAAAGACATTTGCACACAGCTGGGGTAGATGGAAAGAGCTGTGCTGGGTCTGTGCACTGGATTATCATGTGGAGACCATGATACTTCCCTCATTTAGGGTCAGGTGGTGGCTCCCTATAAACTTGTCCCTATTTAGGGTAGAGGCCAAGAGAATTTTGTGTGAAGTGGCAGGTGTGGTAAAGTGGGACCATGATACATTTAGTGTAAAGAGTGTTTGTACTGACACTGCAAGTTTTCTGTGTGCTTGAAATTGCTGGAAAGTAAATTACTTTGCAGAACAACCATGTCAGTCCTGCACCAGAAAAGCAGAGCAGACATCACACCCTGTCACAGAGGCCAAGCCCTCCCCATTCAGTTCACCCGAAGTCGACCACTACTTAGCCTGCGGGAGTCACTACAAGGAACGTGGTAAAATTCCCTTGCAGACACTGGGCTTGGGTGTTGGGACGACCTGGAGTGGAACACTGGGATTTTTAAATTCCAATTTCCACACGGCTCCACCAAAAACCTGTTACAGCTAAAAATAAAATCAATAATGTTGCAGGATACAAAATCAACACACAGAAGTTGTTTGCTTCTGTTCACCAGTAACCAACCGTCAGGAAGAGATATTAAGAAAACAATGCCCTTTACAACTGCATCATAAAGAATGAAGTACCTAAGGAGAAGCCTAACCAATGAGGCGGGAGGCTTGAAGCTTGAGGTCTGAACACTGTGGACACTGCAGACCAGGATGGGGCGGGGGTGGGTTAGGTTATTACAAGTCCTGTGCACCAACAGGAACCTTCAGACTCCGTGGGACACCCCCATCGAAATTCCACCACACTTCACAAAGAAGCAAACACCCAACAGGCTGGATAGAACCACACAGGACCCCATCCCCACAGCCGTCATGAGAAAGCAGAGCCCGGGCATCGTGCCCTGACTTCCCACTACACTGTGGACCTGTAGCAACGGAGACCCCATGTTTCGCCCAAGCAGAAGCGGGAGTCTAAGCAGAACACCAAGTGCCCTTCATCCCCCAACCTGCTCGGCATGAAGAACCAGCTCACGAGGCCCCGGTCGCAGGCAGTGGGTGTTGACCACCCTCAGGGATCCAGGCTGGGTCAGCGCCATGCTGTGAACAGGGGGGCTCCCAGGTGGACCCCACTTCGGGGACCCTTCGAAAGAAACCACCCTGTGTGCTGGGCGCTCAGCAAAGTCTGAAGCACAGGTAAGCGAGCCGCTTAAGTATCCAGCTCCCCTCCGCCCACATTCCATTTCAGAGCCTTGTGAGGAAGGATGCCTGCAGCCTGGAAGGATTCCCGCAGGTGTGGACAATCCACCAATTGCAAGGGGCCCGAGGCACGCAGCGTGGAGACACAGGCTGCCGGGGAAGCGCTGGACACCACATACCCGCCCCAGCCAGGTCTCAGCCCGGGCCCGAACTCTCCCTGAGTGCCGCGCGCCACACCCTGAACTCAGTTGCACCCGTCGGGGCCCCGACTCCGCAAATACTCCGTTAACCATCGCAGGCCTTCCTCTCCCGGCCCCTGAAGAGGAGTGCTCAGTACGAGATGCACGGAAAGCTTCTCCTTACCTTTCCATACTGCAGCTCATCAGGAAACCGAGGTGCCCCTGTGGACGCGGCCCGCGGTGTCACGGAGCTGCAGGGGATCCGGAGCAATACCGGCACCGGTCAGAGCCAGGAGAAAAGGCCTGCGTCCTGACCGCGCATGAGCCCTGGTCCACAAAGAGGGCAGAGGTGCCGCTTGCGGGTCACGGTGAGAATTGCAGGATGCGTGCTTATAGCTCAGGGAAGGTGGTGCCCCCTTGTGGCTAAACTGATGAACCACAAATCTTTGGAAATTCAAGCCACAATGGGCACAAATTTCTTGTGTCTTCTCCACTTTGATTGAGAGTGAAATGAATGAAAAGAAGTAGGCAAAGGCTTTACAACTTACACCAAAATTAACTCGAAATTCCCCATAGGCATGTTCCTTAGAAAACTAAAAATAGAAATATCATTTGACCCGGTAATTCCACTCTTAGGAATTTACCCAAAGAATATAGTTTCTCAGATTCCAAAAGACATATGCACCACTATATTTGTTGCAGCACTTTTTCCAAGAGCCAAGATATGGAAGCAACCTAAGTGTCCATCAGGAGATCAATGAATAAAGAAGGTGTGGTACATAGACACAATGGAATACTTCTTAGTCATAAGAAAAAACATATCCTACCATAGGCAAAAACATAGTTGGAGCTGGAAGATATTATGCTCAGTGAAATAAGCAAGGTGGAGAAAGACAAATGCCAAATGATTTCCCTCATTTGTGGAGTATAAAGGCAAAGTAAAAATGAAGGACCAAAACAGCAGCGGACTCACAGACTCCAAGAAGGGACTAGCAGTTACCAAAGGGGAGGGGGTGGGAGGGCAGGTGAGAATGGAGGGAGAAGGGGATTGAGGGGTATTATGATCGGCACACATGGTGTGGGGGACCACAGAGAAGACAGTGTAGAACAGAGAAGACAAGTAGTGACTCTGCGGCATCTTACTACACTGATGGACAGTGACTGCAATGAGGCATGGAGGGGACTTGGTAATATGGGCGGATGTAGTGACCGCAGTGTTCTTTCATGTGAAACCTTCATAAGAGTGTATGTCAATAATACTTTAATTTTTAAAAATTTTTGTGGTACACTCATAAAAAAATTTTTCATAGTCAAATTTTAGATGCAAAATTATAAAATTTGTAGGTAAAGCAAGAAAATCTACACAACCTTGCTGAAACCAACACCAAAGGCCTATCCACAAAAGAAAATTAATCACATGTGCTTTATAGAGTTATAATTTCTTCTCTAAAAGACCTTGCTCAGAGAACCCAAACACAAGACACAAACTAAAAGAAAATATTTGCAAAATACATTTTTGATAAAGGATTTGTACTCAAGATATACAAAGATACATAAAACAAAAATGAGCCATTAAAAATATTTTACAATTAAAAAAGGTCTCACCATGACATTCAAGAATTACATCACCAGTATTTTTACAACTGCTTTGAAAAACTATGTCCCAACAAAAGCCACCATGCAGTTTTACATAATAGCTCTATTCATAAAGGCTAAAAACTTAAAGAAATCAGGATGTGTTTCAGCAGATGAATGCTTTGGCAAATTGGGGTACATCCATTACATTTCACTACAATTTGTACAGTGAAATGTACAGTGATTTGCCCAGTGAAGCTGGTGCCTTGATCACTGGTGCTCACAGGTGTACCCCAAATGAGAAATGGTTTCTAACAGCTTCTTTGTAATTATGAAGGCTTCGGCCTTGGGCCAGGAGAAGGCTTCATTCTTCCCTGTGGGGTTGGAACACATCGCCCTCCCAGTACACGACATGGATGTGTTTGCCAACCAGGAAGCTCTCCAAAATCCATATTTTGAGACACTTGTATGATGTATTATTAACTCCATTTTTATCTCCTCCCCTTTCTCTGGAGAATGGAAGTTTGAGGCTGAAAATTCCAAGTTTCTAATCATGGCATGGGCTTTCTGCCTGTCAGACACCTGAGCAGAACCCACCCAGAACCACCTACTTAGTATAAAAGACTCTCTTACCCAGGAAATTCCCAGGGATTTAGGAGCCCAGGATCAGGAATGAGGCAAAAACCAGAATATGTTTTCTGTTGTATTTCTGTGTTCACAGTGGCACATCCCAGGAAGAGGGTCAGGAAGTTCTGCTTCTGCTATCCTTGGATAAGGAGGATTTACAACAAAAACAGTTTACTTCTTTAAAATGTTATAATGTTTTACCCCAATGTGTATGGATTAGACTCCAACTAAAAGGCTGATATGGCTGTAGTGACAAGTAATAGATTCCACAGCTATTTGAGGGTCTGACCGAGGCAGTTTCTATGACTATCCATACGCAGGTCTGGGTGGGGAGTGTAGGCCCCTCCCTTGTAGTGGTAGAAAGAGCCCAGGGCTCAGAGAAAAAGCCAATATTACAAAAGAACAGGGACTTTGGTCTAAAGTTGCCATAGAAACACAAGTTAAATTTGAATTTCAGAGAACAAATAATTTTTTGGACATACTTATATTAACATAATTCTTGCTATCATCTGAACTATATCCTGTGTTTTTACCCCAAGACTGGCAGCCCTATCTTAGGCCAGTCATCTAAATGCTTGGAGCTTCGATTTACTCATCTGAGAGATAGAATAATGCCCCCTGTAGAGTGCTGTGCTTAGTATCAACTGGGAACACTGCAAGGGCTAGGGGAGTTGTTCTTGACCCTCTTAGGGTTGCTGGGTCTGAAAATGAAACTGACAAAGATTAACCAGAGAAAAGCACACCCATTTATTAATAGGTTTTATGTGATATGGGAGACTTCACAAGGAAGTGAAGACCCAGAGAAACAGTTGGCCCTGAGCAATTTGTGCTGGGTTTGATAAGGAGTGGACATTTGTGGAGAAATATGACAGGTTCAGGAGTATGAGATAGTGTTGTAAATAGGGGGAAATTATCAAGGCCTGCTCATTAAGATTCCTCTTTCTGTCCCTTTGTCTTCAAAGAAAAGGATTTTTCTTTCCTCTTCGTATAGGGAGGGTACCTCACACATAAGACTTAAGACAATTAGAAACACTTGATTTTTCTAGCTTACCTTACAGTTATAATACAGCACAAAACATGTGTAATGTACAAAGTATGTGTTAACTGTTTATATTATTGGTAAGTCTTCCAGTAAAAATAAGCAATGAGATTAGGATAATGCTTAAGTTTGGGGGGAGTGAGATGTTTTATGTGTATTCTGACTCTGTGAGATGTCAGCTACACAACGACCCATTTTGTTCAAGGATCAACTGTATGCACAGATCAACAGAAGTGAGTGGAAAGCCCTGAAGTGACCCAAACCATATACAGTCACTTGCTTTCTGACAAGCGTGGACAAAATTAAATTAGGGAAAAAATTGTCTTCCTTGCCAACGGTGCTGGGCAAATAGCTGTCCATATGCAGATGAATGAAACTGAACCCTTAACACATATCACATACAAAAATTAACTCAGAACAGACAAAGGGCTTATATAATATTTAAAAAACAACAGAGTCTAGAAGAAAACATGAGGATAAACGTTCATGACCTTGGATTTAGCCATGATTTCTCAGATCTGACACCAAAGGACAAGCAACAGAAGAGAGCATAAAATTAAAAACTTTCTGCGTTAAAAGTCACCAACCAGAAAGTGAAAAACAGTCACAGAATGAAAGGAAATATCTCCACGTTGTACATCTAAAAAGAGCCTGCAACCCAGGAAACACCACAAACTAGTACAAGGCAAGAAGACAAGACAAATGTTTAAAGTGGATTAAGATTCCAGGTAAGACATACAAATGTTCAACAAGCACATGAAGAGGTCTCACACAGCATCAGTTGCTATGGAAATGCAAATTAGACCACAGAGACCCCAACCCAATGCAAGCACATGGCATTGGCCATACTCAGGGAAATTCAAAATCACATGTTACCAAGGATGCATAGGAATTAGAGCCCCTAACCTTGGCTTGTGGAAATATAAAACATGCAGCTTGTATACAACAGCTTGGCATTTCCTCATAATATATAATACAGTTACCTAATTGTGGGTAAAGAACCGATCCTAGATAAATACCACAAAGAAATGAAAATGCTGTTCAAACAGAAACTGGCCCAAGAGTTCTTAGCAGCACTGCTCACCACAGTAAAAAGGTAGACACAACTCAAATGCCCATCAAGGGATGAACAGATGAACAAAACAGGGTTGATCCATAAACTACATTATTCTGCCAAATATAGAAATAAAGAAAAATGGTCCAAAGCTGATTTGAAAACACTGTGTGTGAAGAGTGTCCCCCAAAACTCGAGCATAGTTAACATATAATTAGCAATTCCATTTCAGGGCATTTGCGCAAATGACAGGAAAGCAGGGACGTAGATATTGCACACCTCTGTTTACAGCTGCATGAGTCACAACAGCCAAAAGGTGGAGACGACCCGGGTGTCCACAGACAGATGAAAACAATGCGGTCTCTACACAGTGGAGTAAACAAGGAGTCTCAGAACCTGCTGCACAGATGGACCCATAAAGCCATTATGCTGAGGGAAATGCGCCCCTCCAAGAAGGACAAATATTATGTGATCCTGCTTATTCAAGGTCCCAGAGAAACCAACTGAGGTAAAGTCTCGGGAACAGTTCCAGAAAAAGGAAACTGCATCAGGATAGTAAGACATGTGCACACAGCTGTGGTGGTTCTGTGCATTGGATTATCATGTGGAGACCATAATACTTCCCTCATTTGCAATCAGATGTTGTTTCCCTGGAAGCGTGTCCCTGTTTGGGGTAGACACTACAGAAATTTTGTGTGAAGTGGAAACTGTGGCAAAGTGAGATGCTAGGAACTTCAGTATAAAGTGAATCTGTACTGACACTACAAGTTTTCTGTAGGTTTTAAATTGCTGGAAAGTAAATTAGTTTGCAAAATAACCATAAGAAAAGTACAGCAGACATAAAACCCTGTCAAGAGAGGCCAAGCCCTTCCACCCAGTTCAAACAAATGGCACCTTGCAGGGGTCCAGGGCTCATTAGAAGGCCTGTGGGAGGTTCCCTTGCAGCCACTTGGCCTTGGATGTTGGGAAGACCTGGGGTTCAAAAAGTGGAATTTTAGAATTCCAATTTCCCGCCCTACTTCACCAAAGACCTGTTAGAACTAAAAATGAATTCAGTAAACTTGTAAGATACCAAACCAACTTATAAAAGTCGTTTGCTTGTATTCACTAATAACGAACCATCAGAGATTAAGAAAATAATGCCCTTTACAAGTGCATCATAAAGAAGAAAGTGTTGTGTAAGAATAAAACAATTCCTACCATTTGCAACAATTTGGATGGAGCTAGAGGGTATTATGCTCAGTGAAATAAGCCAGATGGAAAAAGTCAAGTACCAAATGATTTCACTCATACTTGGAGTGTAAGAATAAAGAAAAAAAAGGAAGAAACAAACCAGCAGCAGATTCACAGAACACAAGAATGGACTAACAGTTACCAAAGAGAAAGGCCCTGGGGAGGGAGGGTGGGAAGGGAGGGTAAGCGGGGAAAGGCATTATGATTAGCACACATAATGTGCCAGGAGAGGTATGGGGAGGGCTGTCCAACACAGAGAAGACTAGTGATTCTACAGCATCTTACTACACTGATGGTCAGTGACTGTAATGTGGTGTGTGCTGAGGACTTGATGATGTGGGGAAACAAGTAACCATAATGTTGCTCATGTCATTGTAGATTAATGATACCAAGGAAATAAATAAATAAGACTAAAGTGCTGTGGAATAAACTGTAGTATTTCCAAAGTATCTCACCTAGCCTTCGTGCATCTCCACATCAGTAGGTGCTTCCAAGAAGTGGAGAGAAATAGTCCATCTCTCTATCAACAGGTAATTACGAGGGCGAGAGATGGCATATTTGCACTGGAGAAGTTCGGTGGGGCCCCTTCTTCTGAAGCCTGGTTGTGACAGACACGGGCAAGCTGAAGTGGATGACTACTAGTAAGTAACAAACGAGTTTCTCCCACTTTATTTCTCCCTTTGACTGATTTCGGCTCAAAGGTATTTAGTTCAGGAATTTTCTCCAGAAGTTACAGGTACCTAAGAACAAACTTAACTGAGGAGGTGGGAGACCTGAAAATTGTGGACCCTGCAGACGTGGACGGGAAGAGTTAGGTTGTTACAAGTCCCTCCACACACAGCAATGTGCACAACCCCTGCGACCCTCACCAAAATTCCATCGCACTTCTCACAGAAACTAAGCAAACACCCTGCAGGCTTGGTGGAACTGCACGGGATCCCATCCCTACAACCGTCCTGGGAAAGCAGAGCAGGAGCATGGTGCCCTTTCATCCCATTACAATGCAGTGCTGCAGCAAACGAGACCCTGTGTGGCGCCCAAGCAGAAGTGGGTGTGGTAACAGAACACGGGGCGCCCTCTGCTTCACCAATCCGGCTCTTCCCCTGGAGGCAGCGCACGAGGTCCGGTCACAGGCCACAGATGGGGAGCAGCCCTCGTGAAGCTGGGCTGTGTCAGTGCCGTGCTGAGACTGGGGAGAGCCTCCCAGGCGGACCCCACACAGGGGACTTTTCTCAGGAACCCACCCTGTGTGCTCAGCACACCGCAAGACCTGAACCCCAGGAAAGCAGGCCATTCAGCAACCAAGTCCCCTCTGCCCCATTACCGTCTCAGAGCCTTGTCAGGAAAGACGCCTGGAGCCTGGAGTGCCTCCCACAGGTGCGGCCAATCCACCCACTGCAAGGGCTCCTGGGGACATGCTGGGCGCCGCTCACTCGCCCCGGCACGGACTCAGCTGTGTCCTGGACCCACCCGCCCCCTCAACTCCACCCGTCGCATCAGCTGCTACCCCAAATTCAACTGAGACCCCTTTCCCTGCCGCAGGCCTTCCTCCGCAGGCCCGTGAAGGGGAGCGCTCTGCACTCGACACACGGGGAGCCTCTCCTCACCTTTCCGTCCCGTGGCTCCTCAGAAAACCGAGCTTTCATGGCGGCCGCGGACGGCAGTGTCCTGGACGGTGCAGCACGGGAGCCTGAGGAATCCCTGCTGCCGCCAGAGCCAGAAGGATGTCCTGGGGCCTGACCGCGCATGCGCCACGCAGGTCCACAGACAGGGAAAAGGTGTCGCCTGAGGGCCACGGTGGGCGGAGAACACCCACTTATTTCTAAGTTTTATGTGATATGGGACGAGGGCTCACAGCTCGAGGAAAGTGGCGCCCCCTCGTGGCTCGATTGATGAATCACAAAATTTTGGAAAATCAAACCCCAATTTGCAGGAATTTCCCATGTCTTGTATAATTTGTTGGAGAACATACAGAATGCAAAGAAGGTACGCACAAGCTTTACAACTTACACAAAAATTCACTCAACATTCTCCATAGACAATTTTTAGGTGTAAAATTATAAAAATTCTATGTAAAAGAAAGAAAATCTATACACTCTTGCTGATGACTTTGAACCACCAACACCAAAATCCTATACAAAAAAGAAAAAGGATACATCATGTGGGATTTATAGAATTAAGATTTCTACTCTATAAAATCTTGTTCAAAGAACCCAAACACAAATTACACACTGGGAGAAAATGTTGGCAAATACATATTTTATAAAGTATTTGTACTCAAGATACACAAAAATCCATAAAACAAAAAAGAACCATTAAAAACTATCTTACCATTGAAAAGATAAGTCTCACTTTAGGATCCAAGAATTACGTCGCTGTTATTTAGACAACTGCTTTGAAAAACTGTTTCTCAACAAAATTCACCATGCAATTTTACACAGTACCTCTATTCATAATGGCTAAAAGCCTAAGGAAATCAGGATGTGCTTCAGTAGATGAATGCATTAGCGAACTGGGGTACATCCATTACCTTTCATTAAGACTTGTACGATTTGCCCAGTGAAGCTGGTGCCATTATCAATGGAGGTTACAGAAGGTCTACGGCATGTGAGAAATGGTTTCTAACACTTTTTTGTTACTGTGAGGGATCTCCCTTGAGCCAGCAGAAGGCTTCATTCCTCCCTGTGGGGTTGAGACTCATCACCCTCCCAGTACACCACATGGATGTGTTTACCAACCTTGAATCTCTCCAAACTCCAATTGTTGAGACACAGGTATGACCTATTATTAACTCTGTTTTTATCCGCTCCCCTTTCTCTGGAGAATGGAGGGGTGAGGCTGAAAATTCCAAGCTTCTAGTCATGACTTGGGCTTTCTGCCTTTCAGGCACCCAAGCAGAGCCCACCCAGAACCACCTACTTACAATAAAAGATGCTGCTATTACCCAGGAAATTCCCAGGTCTTTAGGAACCAGTGTCAGGAATGAGGCCCAGACGAATATACACTTTCTATTGTATTTCTGTGTTCATGTTGGCACATCCAGGGAGAGGGTCAGAAAGCTGTATTTTCACTATCCCAGGAGAAGCAGGATTTACAACAAAAGCTAAGTTGACTTATTAAAAAAAGTTGTAATGTTAGACCCCAAGGTGTATGCATTAGATTCCAACCACAAAGCTGATGTGGCTGTTTTGCCAAATGTTAGCTTCCACGGCTATGTGATGTTCTGACTGAGGCAGTTTCTATACCTGTCCATTTGCAGCTCTGGGTTGGGAGTGTAGACCCCTCCCATGGAGTAGTGGAAAGAGCCCTGGGCTCTGAGGAGAAGCTCGTGTTACACCAGAACTGGTACTTCAGCCTAAAGTTGCCATACAAACACAAGTTAAATTTGAATTTCAGAGAAGGAATTATATTTTGGACATACCTATATTAAAATATTTTTTGCTATCATCTGAACTATATCCTGGGTTTTCACCCCATTTAACAGCCCTAACTTAGGCCAGTCATGTAAATGCTTGGAGCTTCAGTTTCCTTATATAAATGATAGTATGATGTCCACTGTAGAGTGCTGTGCTTAGCATCAACTAGGACCACAGCAGGAGGTGGGGCATTATTCTTGACCACCTTAGGATTTCTGGGTCTGAAAACTAAACTGACAGACAGACTAAACAGAGAAAAGTACACCCACTTATTTATAAGTTTTGTGTGATATGCGAGACTTCACAGGGAAGGGATGACCCACAGAAACAGTTGGCCATGAGCATTTTTGTGCTGGGTTTGATAATGAGTGGACAGTTGTGGAAAAATAGTACAGGTTAATGAGTATGAGGTACTGTAATAAATACGGGAAACTTATCAAGGCCTGCTCATTAGGATTCTTCTTTGTGTCCCTAAGTCTTCAAACACAAGGATTCTCCTTTCCTCTGCGTATAGGGAGGGCACGTGTCATAAGGAATATATGATCTGTTTCAGGATATAAGGACAGGGAGAAGGTCAGAGTGAACTTCCTGCCTCTTTGATTTTACCAAACTCCTTCATTTTAAAATATTCAACATGCCAAGTTACCATAGTTTGGGGTAGCATATCCTGGACCCCATCATTACAGTGGTTGAGATGACCTAGAATCTGTAGTCTTAGCCACTCCTAGAATCATTCTACAGAAGTTATAAGTCTGTCTGGAGTAAGACAAATTTGTGTTTTAATTCTTCTACTAAATATTGTTCTTGAATATCCATAAAGTGAGATAATAATAGTATTTACCTCAAATTGTATTTATGAGGCTTAAATGAGTCAATGAATGTAAAATGTTTAGTCCTGGGCATGGTACATAATAAATGCTTAATAAATAATACCTAGTTAACCCTGCAGTTGTGCACATATGATGTAATATCACTCAAACGAATTGAGGAGACTTGGAAATGAATCATTCAAATGAGGATAATTTGCTTAGTCATATTTCAGCACTAAGTGCTGATGGGCAATACTTTTCCTTCCAACTGGTTATCATAAAGAGACATAACTGGACAAGATTAGATGGGGAAGACATTTACAAGTCTTCCTGAGTATGTAAGAGACAAAGATAACACCTTTGTGATCATTTCTGAAGGGTATAAAACAATTTCCTGAAAATTAGCTCATTTTGTAAACTCAAAATGAACTGACAGCTGATGCCTGCATTTTCCCAGAGGCAAAAATATGCCTCATCTGCAAATGGTGGTTTCACTGCAGCCTTACCTGTACTACCAGCGGAGGCTAAGACTCTTCCTATTCATCAAATGACGCTGCACCAGTCTGTGTCACAGCATTGTTGAATGGCAAGATGACCTTTCAGGAATTCTCTAGATCACTGATGGCCAAGGAGAATGAATTAACCAAACAGAGCTCATCAGGGGATTTCAGGAAAGGCTATTAATACAGGAAAGCATTAAGATGTAAGAACACAGATTGGTAGAAACACAGCTAGATATTAGTGGCAGCAGTTTCAGTTTAAAACATTTCTTTTACCTTGTTTAAAAAATGGATATTTGTTCAGCTGCATCTCCTGTACCGTCAGTGCTGACCTGTCAGGGACCTGAGATCTAATGGAAAAGTGAGCTGATATGCAAATGACAGCATCAGAACCAGCAGCTATCAGAAAAATGCAAAACCCAGCTTTTCTCCCCAACCCTGAGCCTATCATGATTTGGGTTGAAGATTTTTTAATGCTCCTTCTCTCTTTCTCTCTGCTGTTTTCTTTACCAAATTTTTCCATCCTAAAACTTTCAGAACTCAATCTCCATGTTGCTGCCTCCTAACTCATTTCTAACATTTGGCAGGTTTACTTGCAGAAATAATTGTACCTTTCCACGAATTAATGTGCTGGATGTGGACTGGATAAATATCTGTTTATAGCACTTGAAGGGAAATAGGCAGAGTCACATCAATCAAGTGACTCAGTATGAACTGCCATTTAAGATATCCCGTGGGATTGATTTTTTGTTCAGTTGAAGTGCTTGTCATTTCTTTAAATTTCATATTTCTTCAGATGCAACCAAGGTATGTTAGCTAATGTAAAATGCAGAAGTATAACATTTATTTATAAAGTAACAGATTTGAAACAATATAGCATTCACAAGTCAAATGAAGTTTCTTATTCTGTGATAAGCATTTGCTAACGTGAGGCTTTATTGTATAAACCCACCTGCATATGCAATGGTAAACAATTTCCTGACAACTTTGGTAGCAATATCTCCATGGAATAATTGATATTTTAACCAAGTTTTACAGGATAAATAGTATTTAACTCATGAAGGGCATTGGGAGAAGGAAGACAGTTTAAATATAAGGAACAGCATGTGCAAAGGTACTGGAGAGTTCATCCCATCATCTATACAACAAATACTATAAACGTGTCTTTTAAGTGCCAGAAATCATTCAAAATTCTGGGAATGCTGCTGTATACAGAACAGACAAGGCCTCCACTTGCCTCAACCCATATTCTAGTGGAAGGAGACAAACCACACAGAAGCAACTAAGTACACAACTCCAAACATCAAATAGCATGTTGTGTGGGAGAAGCGCATGCCTGTAAGTAGGGCTAGAGCAAAGGGTGAATGTTGAAAGTGTGGAAAAAGGAAGTGATAAATGATGAGACTGGAGAAGATGGAAAAGGTCAGCCAGGAAGTGGCCTTCATGCATTAATGGGCACCAGCAAGAGGAGACGGGCAGAGCTGTGAATTGTGGAAGCTCACTGGCTTATGGCAGAGAGACGCCAGGTGTGAGTGCAGAGAGCCTGGTTAAAAGGCGTCTGAATATACTTGGGATGAAATAGGAGAAATGGTTGGAGGGGTGGAAATGTGAGTGGCTGCAGTGCACACAGGGGACTTGCCCCTCCTTCCAGGTTTCAGGCAGAAAATGGGAAGAATGTGTTTGCCTAACCCAGTCCAGTCCTTTTGGTTTGTGTACGTTTTTACTATTAAAAATTTGTATATATATCCTCACAGAAAAATCTAAAACTTAAAATGTTACCCTGAGTTATCAGACAGTGCTGGGTACAGAGGAATACATGTACATGTCTGTGTGTACACAGACACATATATATTTATTTCTATGTGCATAGATATATTTTGTAGACTGTGCTCCACCTGTGTGTACACAAGCTCCCCAGCTGTCTCTGCCCATTTCCCCACCGCAGACACTCTCCTCCCTCCACCTGTACTCTGCTACCTGCATCAGTTGGAAACACTGTGTGGAAGCCCACACCTTGCTGGGGCTCCAATGTAGCCCCCCTCTATATTCCTTCCAAACCCTGATCAGGCTCGGACTACCGATACCAGGCCAGGCCACCACATACTGAGGCTGCCCTCTTCATCCTGCCTGGGCTCTGGACCCTGCTTCAGTCATCACAGCATCCCTACACAACCTCCACAGCCACCTACCTCACTCAGACCTCCTTAGGAGCTCTACAACAACACATTTCCAGAAGAGAAGGGGGGAAAGAACAAGGGCAAGACAAAAAGTTCAAATGCACACATTTTTTTTTTAATCAGAAGATAGAGTTGACAGAGATGGAAGCAAGACTCATGTGTTTTTATTTAATGTTGATTTTTTGACCAAGTAAATCCTTAAATATTTAAAACAAGAGTTCCTAAAATTGAAAGTAAGTGCACTTACATCCCTAATTGGTAACAGATCAAGAAAATAATTGTTGCAATGCTTTAAGGCAAATACTTAACCTGCTTAGTGGGATGTGTTCTCAGGATAAAAGAAATGTAAAGTTTAACTCAGGAGTTAAAAGCAATAATACTGATATTGTTATTTTAGAACTAATATATGTATTAAAAGATTCAGAAATATATATGTTAATATTAGCAAATGTTTTCTGTGTAAGAGAAAAGCAATGTAAGTATAACAATTTAAGTTAAAGTAGAACTTCAGTATTGTTACATTTGTATAGGAAATTTCAATATGAACAATAATTTAAAAATATATACCTTTGTATTTTCCCTATTTTTGACCATTGAAGAGCCTAGAAGCATTGATGACCCAGTGGCAGTGAGCACCCTCAGCAGCCAGAGTTTTGTCTTTAACTAGTTTCCCCATGAAAGGAAACAGGTCTCTTTAGAGATGTGGCTGGTTCTGGGTCTGGGAGAGGGAGTGCATTTGGTGAGCTGGGGACACCTTCCTGTGCCAGGAAAATAGGCAGTTTGAAGGGGCTCTTATTGGCCAAAGATGGGAAATTGCAACTTCAAAATGAATGAAATCCACTGACTGTATGCAAACCTGTAAGTCTATAAAATGATACTCAGAAAAGAGAAAAACAAAGATAAAACAGGCAAAAATATTAGAGGTCTACTCCTTACTATTAAAGGGACAATCCAAATACATAACTATTTACCTTGCCTTTCCAGAAGAAGCAGTTGATTAGATGAATCTCACCCTCGCTCTTTCTCTCTGACAAAGATGGCCAACTAATAAACATAAAAGGAATAATAAAAATAGAGAAATCAACATTTTGCAACCCCTGGTGAAGTCACTGATGGAGGCAAGAATCATCAATGGATGATTAAGCCATTAATTAGGTGATACATTTATGGAGAGCTGGATCCCCTAGTACTGCTCAATACTGACTCCACAGATTATTTTATGGTTTAAAAAAAGAAATAGAACTTTATGAAGGAGAGATGAGGCTGTCTTTACTACTGATAAAGAGTCAGTTAGATGTACCTCATGAGGTAAAGTAATATCATACAGCATCAATGATGATGTCTTGCCTGAAATGTTTAACCTGAATGTAATTCAGCCTCTATATCCACATTCCAGTTACAGAGAATTCATGGGTAAGTGAAATAAGGTAAATGCCACCAAAAATTCAGAAGCTGGACAAATTCAGAAACTAGGCCATTCTGAGGGACATCTGGCCTTGTCTCTTCACCAAGTTAATGTCATGCTAGAGAAAGGGGCAGGGGAGCACCATTCTAGATTATAAGTGACTTAAGAGATGTGGCAACCAAATACAGTGGAGAGTGGATCCTGGTAGGACAAAAACGGGGGTAACATACAATTTTTGGAGCTTTTGGAAAATTTTGAATATGGATCAGTTATTAGATGATGATAATAGAAAACTACCATTACTTATGTTAGCTATACAATGGTATTGATTTTAAGAAGGAAAATGTTCTGATTTTCATGATGTCCATTTAACTTATTTAAAATATTTTGGCTAAAAAAATTGATGATGTAAACATGGCAAAACTGATAATAACTATTAATCTAGGTAATGGATATATAGGCAGTCATTATACTCTATTTTCCTGTGTGTTTGGAAATATTTATGATAAAAAGTTAAAAGCAATTCTGATTCCTAGGCTCCAACCCAGACCCTCCAAATGAAACTAAATCCTTGCTGGCATCCCTATTTTACCACATATCCCATCTCAATGAAGGAATGAGTGAATTCATGACTTTTTCATCTGTTGTAATCTTTCTAAAAAAATGTTTATCAAGTCCCTACTAGAAGCCAGGAACTTTTCTAGGTGCTGAAGATTCGACTCTGAATGAAACATACACAAAGGATCATAAACCTGTGGAGCTTGGAACCCTGCCTTGTATACAGTAAGCCTCTTTAAAGCCAACCTAATTTTTAAACTGTTAAATGTAACACAAACTCAGAACACTGCCTAAAACAGATGGACAGATTAATGAATTGTTAGGCAGTCATACCCCCACCTCCCACAGGACCCAGAGTCCTGCCCGTCAGCCAGGGATCTCCCAGGTCCCTGCTCACCTCCTCACCCTCCACAAGAGCAGGACTCAGAATGCCACCTTGAGGAGCAGAGGCAGAGTTCAGAGCCCAGCTCCCAACATTTCTCTGAGCATTAACTTGCCCCACAAAAGGAAAATCCAACATTTTCCCTTTTGTTCCAAAGGACCTATTTGCAAACTTTCACAGAACATCACAACTCAGACATGTGTATTACACATGTGACTCTCACTTTATAATATCAAGAAATGCAGCAGCTCCAGGCAAGCATTTTCCTGATTCACAGCTAATTTCAAGAACATAAAGTCATAAAAGGTGTAAACACATAATTCTATGATGGTGGGATGAAGAAATTAAGTGATACTTAGAATAAACTCAGTGTCAGCCTCAAATGAGTAATGGTCGAGGAGGCTGCTTGCTGTCATGTGGAGTGATGTTAAGAGGTGACCTGAGGTGTTGCTTGTTACTTAGGCTAGTTGAATGAATAGAGAAATAACTTTTCTCCATTTTTAATTCTTTTAGAAAACACACAACTTTAATCTTCTCCGCATATTTTATGACTTTTTCCCCTCTTCTGATCTCTAGGTTTTTCAGACCCAGAGATGAAATATTGTAAAAATGGACAATGTGTCCCCTGCCTGACTGTTCTCAGAATGCCCAAAACTTGGAAACAATGCAAGGACTGAAAACTAAAGAGACTGCATTTCATGCGACATTCTCAAAGCTCTAACACTAGGTGATTGTAAATGCACAGTGAAACACCACGTAGGCGGCTGCGTGAGCATTAAGTAAATAATAGGCACACAGTGCAGCTTGGGGCATATCCCAGCAGAGGGAGAGTTCAGGGGCAGCTGATGAGAGTGGGCAGGTCTCCCCTTTCAGCAACTCCATTTCCTGCCTATGTGGCCTGGGGCCCATGTGGAGCAGTAGCCTTAGCCCCTTGTGAGCAAATGGGGACGATGCCGATGCCTCCCAGGAATGCTGTGAGGACTGATGGCAACTCCCATACACCTGGCGTCCCCAAGGCCACTCTGCCTCCATCCACTACCTCACACTTCCTCGAGGTTTCTTTCCCCTTGCTACTCAGGAGCAACTAGAAAATGTAGGAAACACACGTCTTTTTAAAGTGGGTGCTTTTGCCATTTCTACCCTCACCCTGGACAGGAGTCCCATGATTGCATCCTGAGACATCTTTTAATGGTTGTAATCACTTCCAACCTCTGTAATCTCTCTAAACCTCAATTTCCTCATGTACAAAATGAGGATGGAGACGCCCATACAATGGGTCGGAGTGAAAAGTAAATGAGTTAGGGCATTTTTGTTCTGTTAGTGTTGAGTCTGCAATGTTTCCCCAGGTCTGCTGCGCAGACAGGACCCACGTCAACCCTCCTGGCATGAACACAGCCAAGATCGCGGGCCTTGGGTTGCAGCAGTGGGGCTGAAGGGTGACAGACGTGGCCTCGAGCACATGAAGCAAACTCCTGCCGCAGCCCGGGATCCCCACAGTGAGACCTGTAAAATGTCAGAGACGATCATGGGCGATCGCTCTATGCTTCTCTCCACCTCTCCCTGCCTTTCCCGGGTGGTTAAGTCTCCCGATACGGCCTCAGCATCTTCCTTGGGGTTTGGAGCTTGACACTCTATAAGTTTTAATGAGGAATAAGAGCCAAATTTGGCTCTTTTTGTTTTCTCTTGTTAAAATACTTGTATTTGTTTGCTCACTGGATGAAAAATAGAAGTGTCTCATGTCAGTATTGGGCTGGACATTAAATAAAAGTTTGACAGTATGGAGTGTCGGCAGTGGAGCAATGGGATTTACCCTTGGCTCTGGGGTTCAGTGTATAGTCTTCCTGGCCACTGAGTCACTGGGGGGTGGCATCCTCACCAGGAGCTAGAGGCACAGGCCATTTCTTTCTGGAATCTTCTTAAAGGGCCTGTGGTATCACAAGTGTGTTCTTTACTTTCATGTTTTTAATTTTTTTCATTTAAAAGAATTCCATGTTTTCATAATGTTTTTTAAAAAATTGGAAAGCCATATAAGATGAATATGTCATTTTCGGAGTAGCTATTTATTGTGGATCTGACTTTTGTCAAACTTTTTTACTTCAGTATTTGATAGATTTTTAGGACTATAAAACAATGGTTTCTTCTATAGGAAGCTATTAAAATGTTAAGGCATTAAAATTTCTATCACTCTTTTCTCTCCTCTTTTATAGGTATAGATGTAATTTAATGGAGTGTATTAGTCCATCTAAAGGCAGACCTAGAAGTATTAATTCTATGCAGGTTGCCCAGTAAAGGTGGCAATATTGATTGTTTCTTTTAGTAATTGTTGATAGGAATATCTCATAATCATTAATATTTTTAAAACCAGGCCTACATGATATAGAGTCATGTTACTAGCCCTATATCAATGGTCTGCTCAGAAGAGAATTTTGAAATGTAAGATCAAGTGGGTAGATATAAATGTGATATCAAGAAGTATATACCAGGAGGAGGGATTGGAAGATGGCCTCGTGAGTAGAGCAGCGGAAATCTCCTCTCAAAACCACATATACCTATGAAAATATAACAAAGACAACCCTTCCTAGAATAAAGAACAGAGGACACAGGACAATATCCAGACCACATCCGCACCTGAGAGAACCTAGCACGTCATGAAGGGGGTAAGATACAGGCTCCGGCTTGGCGGGAGCCGTGCACCCATCACCCCAGTTCCCAGCGGGATAAGGATAGGCAGAGAGGGAGGGAGACGGAGCCCAGGATTGCCGAACACCTAGCCCCAGCCATTCTTCCCAGAGTGCAGACACAGTGTGTACTCAGGGGACCCTGGATACAAGGAAAACAAGGCAGCAAGAACAGTGAGCGGGCAACAGAGGCCTGGCTCTGGAGGACACCAGAAAAGCGAGCGACCATTTTTTTTTTTTTTTTGCTGTTTTATTTGGCGAGTGCTTTTTGGAAGTCTTAAAGGGATAGGGACCCCAATCCTAGGGAAACATGGCAGCAAGACCGGTGAGCAGATGCCTGAGGCTGGCGCCCAAGAATAAAGAAAAATGAGCGGCCACCTTTTATTTTTTCTTTTTTTCTTTTTTATTTGTGGTCATTGTTTTGTTTTGGCGGGTACTTTTTGGAAGTGTTAAGGTGGCAGGGTGGGATACTTAATCCAGAGGTAGGGAATCCAGGGATCTCTGGGCACCCTAACCAATGGGCTGCAGGGAGCAGGGAGGCACCTTATGGAGATAAATAGCCTGCCAGTAGCCCCCCTCAAACGCGACTCAACCACTTTGGAGCAGGTGCCCGAGCCAGGCCGTGCCCACAGCAAAAGCTGAGATGAAATCCTTAGCAGAAGGGCAGGAAGCAGAAACCGTGTCTGCACGTAGCTGCCCAGCACAAGCCACTAGAAGTCACTGTTCTCCCAGGAGAGGAGGGCCACAAACCAACAAGAAGGGAAGTCTTTCCAGCCGTCACTCATCCCAGCTCTGCAAACTATTCCTATCACCATGAAACGACAAAGCTACAGGCAGAGAGAGATCACAGAGGCAACACCAGAGAAGGAGACAGACCTAACCAGACGTCCTGACAAAGAATTCAAAATATAATCATAAAAATGCTGTCAGAGATGCAGAGAAATATGCAATAGATATGGGATGAAGTCCAGAGGGTGATCACAGATGCCAGAAAGGAGATCACAGAAATGAAAAAACTCTGGAAGGGTTTATAAGCAGAATGGATAGGATGCAAGAGGCCATTGATGGAATTGAAACCAGAGAAGAGGAATGCATAGAAGCTGACATAGAGAGAGATAAAAAGATCTCCAGGAATGAAACAATATTAAGAGGACTGTGTGAACAATCCAAGAGGAACAATATCCGTATTATAGGGGTTCCAGAAGAAGAAGAGAGAGGTAAAGACATGGAAAGTATTGTAGAAGAAATAATTGCTGAAAACTTCCCAAAACTGGGGGAGGAAATAATTGAAGTGAACATGGAAATACACAGAACCCACAACAGAAAGGATCCAAGGAGGACAACACCAGTACACATAATAATTAAATTGGCAAAGATCAAGGACAAGGAAAGAGTTTTAAAGGCAGCTAGAGAGAAAAAGGTCACCTATAAAGAAAAACCCACTAGGCTAACATCAGACTTCTCGACAGAAACTCTACAGGCCAGAAGAGAATTGCATGATATATTTAATACAATGAAACAGAAGGGCCATGAACCAAGGATACTGTATTTAGCATGACTATCATTCAAATATGACAGTGGATTAAACAATTCCCAGACAAACAAAAGCTGAGGGAATTTGCTTCCCACAAACCACCTGTACAGAACATCTTACACGGACTTCTCTAGATGGGAGCACTCCAAGAAAGACCACAGCACAAAACATCCAACGTATGAAGAATCGAGGAGGAGGAATAAGAAGGGAGCGAAGAAAAGAATCTGCAAAAAATGTATATAACAGCTCAATAAGCAAGCTAAGTTAGGCAGTAAGATACTAAAGAGGCTAAACTTGAACCTTTGGTAACCACGAATTTAAATCCTGCAATGGCCATAAGTATATATCTTTCAATAGTCAACCTAAATGATAAAGGTCTGAATGCACCAATCAAAAGACACAGAGTAATAGAATGGATAAAAAAGCAAGACCCATCTATATGCTGCTTACAAGAAACTCACCTCGAACCCAAAGACATGTAGAGACTAAAAGTCATGGGATAGAAAAACATATTTCAACGAAACAGTGAGAAGAAATCAGCGGTTGCAGTACTAATATCATACAAAATAGACTTCAAAACAAAGAAAGTAACAAGAGATAAAGAAGGACACTACATAATGATAAAGGGCTCAGTCCAACAAGAGGATATAACCATTCTAAATATATATGCACCAAACACAGGAGCACTAGCATATGTGAAACAAATGCTAACAGAACTAAAGGGGGAAATAGACTGCAATGCATTCATTCTAGGAGACTTCAACACACCACTCACCCCAAAGGATAGATCCACCGGGCAGAAAATAACTAAGGACACGGAAGCACTGAACAACACAGTAGAGCAGATGGACCTAATAGACATCTGTCGAACTGTACATCCAAAATCAACAGGATATACATTCTTCTCAAGTGAACATGGAACATTCTCCAGAATAGACCGCATACTAGGCCACAAAAAGAGCTGCAGAAAATTCCAAATGATCGAAATCCTAATAACCACCTTTTCAGACCACAAAGGCATAAAACTAGAAATAAACTGTACAAAGAAAGCAGAGGCTCACAAACATATGGAGGCTTAACAACGCGCTCCTAAATAGTCAATGGATCAATGACCAAATCAAAATGAAGACGCAGCATTATATGGAAACAAATGACAACAACTGTAAGCCCCAACTTCTGTGGGACACAGCAAAAGCAGTCTTAAGAGGAAAGAATATAGCAATTCAAGAATATTTTAAAAAGGAAGAACAATCCCAAATGAATGGTCTAAAGTCACAATTATCGAAATTGGAAAAAGAAGAAGAAAAGAGGCCTAAGGTCAGCAGAAGGAGGGACATAATAAAGATCAGAGAAGAAATAAATAAAATTGAGAAGAATAAAACAATAGCTAAAATCAATGAAACCAAGAGCTGGTTCTTCGAGAAAATAAACAAAATAAATAAGCCTCTAGCCAGACTTATTAAGAAGAAAAGAGAGTCAACACAAATCAACAGTATCAGAAACGAGAAAGGAAAAATAACGACATACCCCACAGAAATACAAAGAATTATTAGAGAATACTATGAAAACCTATATGCTAACAAGCTGGGAAACCTAGGAGGAATGGACAACTTCCTAGAAAAATACAACCTTCTAAGACTGACCCAGAAAGAAACAGAAAATCTAAACAGAGCAATTACCAGCAACGAAATTGAAGCGGTAATCAAAAAACTACCAAAGAACAAAACCCCCGGGCCAGATGGATTTACCTTGGAATTTTATCAGACATACAGGGACAACATAAAACCCATTCTCCTTAGAGTTTTCCAAAAAATAGAGAAGGAGGGCATACTGCCGAACTCATTCTATGAAGCTAGCATCACCCTAATACCAAAACCAGGCCAGGACCCCACCAAAAAAGAAAACTACAGACCAATAGCCCTGATGAACATAGATGCAAAAATACTCAACAAAATATTAGCAAACTGAATTCAAAAATACATCAAAAGCATCATACACCATGACTAAGAGGGATTCATCCCAGGGATGCAAGGATGGTACAACATTCGAAAGTAAATCAACATCATCCACCATATAAACAAAAAGAAAGACAAAATCCACATGATCATCTCCATAGATGCTGAAAAATCATTTGACAAAGTTCAACATCCATTCATGATAAAAACTCTCAGCAAAATGGGAATAGAGGGCAAGTACCTCAACATAATAAAGGCCATCTATGATAAACCCAAAGCCAACATTATTTTGAACAGCGAGAAGCTGACAGCATTTTCTCTGAGATCGGGAACTAGACAGGGATGCCCACTCTCTCCACTGTTATTTAACATATTTCTGGAGGTCCTAGCCACGGCAATCAGACAAAATAAAAAAATACAAGGAATCCGGATCAGTAAAGAAGAAGTTAAACTGTCACTATTTGCAGATGACATGATATTGTACATAAAAAACCCTAAAGACTCCAAACCAAAACTACTAGAACTGATATTGAAATACAGCAAAGTTGCAGAATACAAAATCAACAAACAGAAATCAGTGGCTTTCTTATACACTAACAATGAACCAACAGAAACAGAAATCAGGAAAACAACTCCATTCACAATTGCATCAAAAAAAAATACATTGGAATAAACCTAACCAAGGAATTGAAAGACATATACTCTGAAAACTACAAGTCACTCTTAAGAGAAATTAAAGGGGACACTAACAGAAGGAAACTCATCCCATGCTCGTGGCTAATTAGAATTAATAACGTCAAAATGGCCATCCTGCCCAAAGCAATATACAGATTTGATGCAATCCCTATGAAACTACCAGCAACATTCTTCAATGAAATGGAACAAATAATTCAAAAATTCATATGGAAACACCAAAGACTCCGAAGAGTCAAAGCAATACTTTGAAAGAAGAATAAAGTAGGGGGATCTCACTCCCCAACTTCAAGCTCTACTATAAAGCCATAGTAATCAAGACAATTTGGTACTGGCACAAGAACAGAGCCACAGACCAATGGAACAGACTAGAGAATCCAGACATTAACCCAGACATATATGGTCAATTAATGTTTGATAAAGGAGCCATGGACATACAATGGCGAAATGACAGTCTCGTCAACAGATAGTGCTGGCAAAACTGGACAGCTCTATGTAGGAGAATGAAACTGGACCAATGTCTAACCCCATATACAAAAGTAAACTCAAAATGGATCAAAGACCTGAATGTAAGTCATGAAACCATTAAACTCTTGGAAGAAAACATAGGCAAGAACCTCTTAGACCTAAACATGAGTGACCTCTTCTTGAACATATCTCCCCGGGCAAGGAAAACAACAGCAAAAATGAATAAGTGGGACTATATTAAGCTGAAAAGCTTCTCAACGGCAAAAGATACCATCAATAGAACAAAAAGGAACCCTAAAGTATGGGAGAATATATTTGAAAATGACACATCCGATAAAGGCTTGATTTCCAGAATATATAAAGAGCTCACACGCCTCAACAAACAAAAAACAAATAACCCAATTAAGAAATGGGCAGGGGAACTGCACAGACAGTTCTCCAAAAAATAAATAAAGATGGCCAACAGACACAGGAAAAGATGCTCCACATCACTAATTATCAGAGAAATGCAAATTAAAACTACAATGAGGTATCACCTCACACCAGTAAAGACGGCTGCCATCCAAAAGACAAACAACAACAAATGTTGGCGAGGCTGTGGAGAAAGGGGAACCCTCCTACACTACTGGTGGGAATGTAAGTTAGTTCAACCATTGTGGAAGGCAGTATGGAGGTACATCAAAATGCTCAAAACAGACTTACCATTTGATGCAGTAATTGCACTCCTAGGAATTTACCCTAAGAATGCAGTAATCAAGTATGAGAAAGAACAGTGCACCCCTATGTTTATCACAGCACTATTTACAATATCCAAGAATTGGAAGCAACCTAAATGTCCATCGACAGATGAATGGATAAAGAAGATGTGGTACATATATACAATGAACTACTACTCAGCCATAAGAAAAGGGAAATTCCTACCATTTGCAGCAACATGGATGGAGCTGGAGGGTATTATGCTCAGTGAAACAAGCAAAGCGGAGAAAGAGAAATATCAAATGATTTCACTTATCTGTGGAATATAAGAACAAAGGAAAAACTGAAGGAACAAAACAGCAGCAGAATCACAGAACTCAAGAATGGACTAACAGGTACCAAAGGGGAAGGTACTGGGAAGGATGGGTGTGTAGGGAGGGATAAGGAGGCTGAGAAGTAGGGGGGTATTAAGATTAGCATGCATGGTCGTGTAGGAGAAAAGGGAGTGCGGTACAACACAGAGAAGGCAAGTAGTAATTCTACAACATTTTGCTATGCTGATGGACAGTGACTGTAAAGGGGTTTATAGGGGGGACCTGGTATAGGGGAGAGCCTGGTAAACATAACGTTCGTCATGTAAGTGTAGATTAGTGATACCAAAAAATAAATAAATAAAACAGGCAGTTCCTGTGTGGTAACATCCAATGAGTTCTACAAAAGGGTATAAAGGGCATATAAAAGTGTAGGCAAAAGATCTGTTTGTGTTTATACAGAGGATCAAAGCCTAATTGGGCTAACCCGAAAATGAACTAAGATTCGATATTGAAAAGAACTTTCAACATCAGCACTCTCTGGAAGACTCATACCAGATGATGATCATCAAAAAACCCCAAAAAAGATCCAAACGGAGCTACAGCTTAGATGCACTCATCCCACCAGTTCCTGGATTTGCCATGGGAATGAAGAAGGAGATATCTAAGCTGGCCTGAGCAAAAAGTAAAGAACAAATTTGACTGGATCTATACAGTTGGAACTCAACCAAGAATTAGTAGTGCAAATTGTAGTGCTCCAAAATCTTACAACTACAGACTATTTACTGTTAAAAGAACATAAGGGATGTGAACATTCCCCAGGAATGGGTTATTTTAATTTTTCTGATTTCTCTCAGACTGTTCAAGTTCAGTTGGACAATATCGACCATATCCTAGATAGGTTTTCACAAATGCCTAAGGTGCCGAACTGGTTTTCTTGGTTTCATTTTAGGTGGTTGGCAATTACAGGTATGCTTTGGTTATGTAACTATCCTCCTATTATGTTAAAGTGTGTGCACAATTTAAGTAGTAGCTTAAAACCTATACATGCTGAAGTTACTCTACAAGAAGATATGTCAAAGAAATAATCAATCTTCCCATTTTTTCTTCCGCCTACTACTTCTATAGCTTTACTCCTTCATTCCTAATTACAATCCTTAAATAGAATTCGTGCTTCATATCAAAGTTACCGAGTATCATAATTCTTCCAAGTGTTAAAGATTCCTCAAGACAAATGCTGGGCATAGAATCTACAGGGTATAAATATGCAAAGAAATAAAAAGCAGCCATTTCAAACAATAAGGCTTCTCTCTCACAAACCAGTTTTACATTTCCCTGTATGGCTCCAGAAGATGAGTGGTTAGCCAGAGACGGGTAAGATTCCTCAAGGGAGGAAAAACCTAAGACAGGCACAGTTGCAGGGGGGTCATTAGGTGAGAAATTGGGGATCAACAGAGGTGAGGCTTAGAACCTCACCCCCCCTGTTCTAAGAGAAATCTGCATACGTGGATGTTTTATTGCCCTTGTCTAGCTTGGATTAACACATAGTCTACAGGCACACACCTGATCATCTACATTTTCTCTCTTACAACACTAAACTATGTTTTCTACCTTTATCTTGTATCTACATACCACTTCAGCATTTTATTTTAAAAAATAATAATAAAGAGAGAAATGTGGTATTCACATATAAATCAAGTATAAAAATCAAATGAGTATTCATATTTGAACTGACTGTTTATAGTTCATAATGCATGAGCAAAACTGAAAGTTTCTGTGATGACTGCCCTTGTACTGTTCACCATGTAACTTATTCACTATGTAAGAATTTGTTCTCCATGTAAGAACTTGTTTGTTATGCCTAAGAAGATTGGAGACTGACAAAAATTACGCTTGGTGTGGATTAATGATTGTGCATTGAGCATTGACTCCCCTATACAGAATTTTATTGTTGTTAACAACCATTTGATCTATAAATATGAGAGATGCCCTCACAAACAAAAGAAAAAAAAAACCGTACACACTTTCAGTTGTAAAATAAATAAGTAACCGGGATGTAATGTATAGCATAAGGAATATAGTCAAAATATTGTAACAACTTGGTATGGTGATAGTTGGTACCTAGAATTATCATGGATATAAATGTTAAATCACTATGTTGTACACCTGAAACTAATGTAATGTAATACTCTGTGTCATCTACCCTTCAATAAAAAATTAATGTCTACAAATAAATAGATGTATCAGATAGATGAAAGATATTCATAGATTAGATGAATAGATTGACAGAGATAGCAGAAAGATAAGATATATATAGATGACAGATGATAGACTAGATAGAATAGATGATATAGGGAGGTTAGATTAGACAGATAGATGATAGATAGATACAGAGTTATGAACTGAATTTTTGGTCCCTCACCTCACAATCTTAGGCTCCTCTAACCCCCCGCCGCCACCACACACACATACAAGTTCATATTTGAACTGAGACAGGGTTGAAGACTTAACCCCCACTGTCATGGTACTGGGAGGTGGGACCTTTGGAGGTAATTGGGTTTGGAAGATATCATGAGGGTTTGGGTGGAGCTGCCATTATGCAATCAGTGCTATTAAGAGGAACAGAGGACAGAGCTTTCTCCCTAGACCCTGTGAGGACACAGCAGGGATGTGGCCATATGCAAGCCAGAAGAAGGGACCTCACAAGGAACTGAACCTGCCTTCGTCTTGGACTTCTGCTTCCAGAATGGTGAGAAATCAGTATCTATAGATGAAAACCCCACTCAATGACACTCTGGTAATCAGCTTGAGTAGACAAACATAGATATGTAGGTAAACAGAGACGCACTTAGATGATGGATGGAGAGAACCTACGTATAGATATATGTGCTTAGGTGTCTGCATAGGTATCTGTGTCCAACCACCTCTTCACTTTGAAGTCTGCTCCGTATGAGGGGAACACCAGAAGCACAACTTATGCTCGTTTCTTTTTTAAGTGTGGGCTGCAGTTTCCTATAACTGCGGTCTCCGTTTACTCTCAGCCATGTGTGTGTGTCTGTGCGTGTGTGTGTGTGTGTGTGTGTGTGTGTACACCACTGCCCCTATCGGTCTACAATCACAGGAGATGCAAAAGTAACAAAGGAACGCAGGATAGGGCAAACATCTTGCAGACTATGACCAGAAAGAATAAAATTTTCCTCTACCCTCTGGGGATATCTTTGCAGGGTGTTTCTATGCAATTTTAGAAAGATATTGCTGGAAATGTTGCTTGGAACACTCTGAACCATCAAGTTAGTTAAGGTAATAAGTTAGTAAAGGAGAGCAGCAAAGAGCACAAACGGTGTGTCTCCTATGTATCAGGCCAAGGTGTACAGGCTTTAATTCTACTACACCACTTCATCAGACCATGGCTGACGTGGGATGACCTTATGCACCACCTTCATCTGTGAGTAAAAAGTTACTTCAGAATCACCTCCCTTAATATAAAATAAATAAGTGAGGGGACATAAATATTCCTAGAATTCCTGCCACCATCACCCAACTCTTTTTGCTCAGCGCTCTTTTCATACGAACGGAAACATAGCTCTCAAAGCTTCTATTCCATTACAGATAGACCTCACATCTAAATGCCTAAATGAACTGAAACTCCACCTACACCTTGAGAGCAGAGGGGAACAGTTTCCCCACATGCTAGCTGGCCTGCCACCTCAGCAAGACCATGGTCCACCGGCCACAAGAGCCTCGTGGGTCACCACAAGGCAGTTCCCTTAACCAGTGACTACAAGCCATGCTCTCTGGAGATGGGCCACCAAGCAGGGCCACCGAGGTGACATCGGGGCATGGGCAAAAGGACCTACTATTGGGCATGCATCTGCCTTGGACCCCACAGGCAAACCAGTGTGCTCCCTGCGTGGGGACTTGGATATGCCCTGCAACTCACACAGCCACCACAGCAGGAACGGCCCAGGGGCGGAGCATCCGGAGGGCCCTGGCCCGCACATGTTCAAGAGACCTGCCCGCCAACCACACCATCCAAACCCAGCAGACTTGTGCCACCTATGCAGAAGTTCCCCCCCAAGGCCACTTCTCTCAAGACTCAAACACACAGCTAACTCACATAAACAAACACAAGGAATTGAGACTGAGAAGGACACAGAGGAATCAAAGTGCACCTAGTGACAGAACGTTGACATAGTGAGAAAGCAGATACATAGACAGACAGATGATTGATACATAGATTGGACTGATATACATACATATAGATGATAGTTTAATTAGATAGATATACCGATGATAGTAGATGATAGATCATAGATAGATAGACGACAGATATATAGATTACATAGATAGATAAAGAGATAGGTAGGTAGGTATATAGGAAAACATCATAGTAAACAAAGCTGTCTTTCAATCAAGACAATCTACGTCCTCCCTTACAGGAGACCCACTTGAGAGCCAAGGACAGAGACAAACTACAAGACAAAGGGGCGGGGACAGGAACCCTACACAAGTGAAACTGAGAAACAAACAAACAAACGGATTCGGTTTGAGTTACCAGAGACAGTCAGTAGATAATTGCTCTATCTAGCCAGCATGAATTATTTTTGTTTGGTTTCAGCAGTGCCCAGCCATAGATTTAGTGGTGCAGCAAAGTCCTTCTCAATTTCTCTTTCCTCAACAACTGAACTTGATGTAAAAATATGCGTCTGTGTCTTTGAATCAGTGCGTTTTATGATGTTCACGAATGTAATGAAGCAATAACCAGATAAAGAGGGAAGTTTGGTCACTCAAATATACACTTCACCCCACAACACACTCTTTGCTCCCGAATGAACATGTCTAGAAATTGGTGTTCCTTTTAATTTGTCAATCAGTCCTATCAGCAGTGATCATGCCGATGTCCCTCAAACATGGTGGTGAGCCAAGCACCAAGTTTAATTTCTGTGGACAACAGGCCCATAGGATCAATTCTTGTGGTCTTCAGGGAGCACTTAGTCAATGAATGTGGCTAAATACAGTCAGCCAATGAGAAGAAGTTTAAGAGGATACAGACAAAGGTTCAAGTCCCTGCACCACCATTTCATGGTTTTGTAGGTACACGCTGCTGACTCGACCTGCAAGTGTCTCGGTGAACCCAGTGCTCTCCCTACGGCCTAGTTACCTTGCAAGATTTTTGGAAGCATAATGTAGGGAAGTGACATAGGATATGTTGTTAACTGTTCTGTACACAAGGTCAGACGGGCATACCAAAAGATGATTGATTGATTGATAGACAGATAGATAAGTAGATAGATAGACAGACAGACGGATAGATAGATATAGGTACATATCAATTAACGTAAAGGTATTGCTCATAACCCGGAGAGCAATGGTGAAAGCACATAGCAAAACTACCGACAAAAGAGAAGACAGAAATCCAGTTTAAAAAGTTCAGTAAGCATCCGTAAGAAGAAAACAAGTCCTATCATTTGCAAAAACGTGGATGAAGCTAGATGGTATTATGCTCAGTGAAAAATGCCAGGAGGAGGAAGACAAGTACCAAATGATTTCACTCATGTGTGGAGTATAACAACAAAGAAAAACTGAAGGTAAAAAACTGCAGCAGACTCACAGAATCCAAGAGTGGACTAACAGTTACCAAAGGGAAAGGGACTGTGCAGGATGGGTGGAAAGGGAGGGATAAGGGTGGGGAGAAAGAAAGGCGGCATTAGGATTAGTATGTATAATGTGCGGGGTTGGGGGAGCATGGGGAGGGCTGTACAACACAGAGAAGACAAGTAGTGATTCTACAGCATCTTACTTCCCACTGATGGACAGCGACTGTAACAGGGTGTGTGGGGGGACATGGTGAAGGGGTCTACAGCATCCAACTACGCTGATGGACAGCAACTCTAACAGGGTTTTTTGGGGGGACTTGGTGTACTTGGTGATCATAATGGTCTTTGCATGATTGTAGATTAATGATAACAAAAAAATTTTTTAAGTGCAATAAGGACACAGCTCTCAATTCTCAGAATAAAATTACAAGCTCTGATTGCTCCAATCAAAAGACACAGGGTTAAAAGAAGGGATGAGAACTCAAGACCACCTACGTGCCCCCTTACAGGAGACTCACTTGAGATCCAAGGACGAAGACAAACTACAAGTTGAGGGGGTGGGCTCAGGTACACTAGACAAGTGAAACTGAGAAAAAGAAAAGAAAATAGATGTGCTGATGCGATTAAAGACGGTGGCTCACGTGTCAGGAGAGGCGGAAACCTCCTCCCAAAACCAAAACCACATACATACGTACTATATGGAAATAGACCAAGTACACCAAATTCTGGAAGAGCAACAGGGTAGAACGGTGCTTGCGGCAGGCTGTCACATCAAGGAGAAGTGTGACGTACAGCCCTGGAGATGTGCTCTGGGAGCATGAACCAACCGTACACGTGCTGCGCTCTGGAGGATCGGTTTGTTTGAAAAGCAAAGACAGGCAGAACACTTCGAGAGGCTTGAGATTCCAGCCACTTGTGGGACAACACATGGATCTACATCCGGCCTCTGTGGGACAAAAGAAATGCGGACAGTCTGAGAGACTTCTTAACAGCGAGAGAACAGCTTAAGGGGCAAGGCTTCCACAGGGCTTGCTGCACAGGAGGAAGGACAGGTGCGCCAAACTGACTGGGTGCACTATGGCCGGCCAGCGGGGGAGCTTTCAGGAGCTCCGGGCACTCCATCCCCCTGGCTGGCCTCGCAGCTCCGAAGCCCCTTACCGTGATGTGACTGGTACACGGCCTGCCTCCCCGCTGGCGGCAGCCTGCAAAATGGCAGCCTCCACCTACGGTAGCTTCTCCCTGCATGCTCTGTAAACTGGCCCTGGCAGTGGAGACGGGAAGTGTGGCCAGGAAGCAGGAAAGACCTCTTTCCTCCTGGCATGGATGTTCACTGGCACCGCTCCCCTGTGACCCCTGCTGACCCCACAAGGACTGAGCATCTCCAGAGTGTAAAGCTTCTGGGAGCTAGAGGACGCCACCTACAAATGTGAACCTTCAAAGTATTCTGGTAACTGGTCTCAAATCAATCTTCCTGAGAAAGAGATCTCAAAATAAACATCAGTAGCATGCTCAGGGAGCTACAGAAAATAAAACGTTCCCTGTCTATCGAGCGCAATTCTCTCTCTCTCTCTCTCTCTCTCTCTCTCTCTCTCTCTCTCTCTCTCTCTCTCTCTCTCTCTCTCTCTCTCTCTCTCTCTCTATCCCAGGAGCGCTGCTAAGGCCCTGTTCTGAGAGGGGTGCTGCGACAGCCCAGCAGGAATGGCACAGCTCTAGGTTCCACCACGGCCAGTGCCAGGGCAGTCAAACAAGGGCTCTGACTGAACTGCAAATTGGGACGCCACATATCTAACTCCACAGGAAAGACAACAGTGTCACATCCTAGCCTTCCCATCAATGGCTAGAGACTGCGTGGCTCCACCAATACCAGGTGACCTCAACACCCCGGGTTATTCTAAATGGCAATCTTTTTTTGCTATGACCCTTGAAAGCAGCACATGGAAAGATAAAACCTTCCAGTGTCCACACCACCTCACCCCTCAGTTTTATCCTAGATGTTCCTGCATCACATTTCTACTCTTCGATCCAGTTTTATTGACTGGTTTATGTTCTGGGAAAGAAAATATTAGTCAGATAAGGAATTAAGTGGTACTGGGATCAGTATGATTCGGTTTGAGTACCATAATTAGAGCCAAAAGACATCCTTCAGTATGGGAGAATATATTCACTGATGACATATTTGATAAGGAGTTGCATCCAAAACATGTATCAAAAGCTCACGAACCTCAACACACAAAAGCAAATGAATCCAATTACAAAATGGGCAGAGGATATGAACATACACTTCTCCACAGAAGCAATTTCAGGTGGCTGACAGGCACATGAAAAGACGATCCACATCGCTAACCATCAGAGAAATGCACAATATATCCACAATGGACTATCACCTCACACCAGTTAGGATGGCCACCACCGAAAAGACAGACAACAACAGATGTCGGCAAGGGTGTGAAGAAAGGATAAAACTCCTACACTGCTAGCGGTAATGTCAGTCAGCTCAACCATTGTGGAAAGCAGTATGGAGGTTCCCCCAAAAAAACAAAGAACAGAAATAACATTTGAAAAAGGAAATCCTTTCATAGGAATTTACCCTAAGATTGCAGGAGCCCAGTTTGAAAGAGACAGATGCAGCCCTTTGTTGATCGCAGCACTATTTACAATACCCAAGAAATGGATGCAACCTAAGTGTCCATTAGGAGATGAATTGATAAAGTAGAAGTGATACATACACACTATGGAATATCATTCAGCCATAAGAAGAAAACAAATCCTACCACCATTTGCAACAACACGGGTGGAGCTAGAGGGTGTTATGCTCAGTGAAATAAGCTAGGTTGAGAAAAACAAGTATCTAAGGATTTCACTCCTCTGTGAGGTATGTGAACAAAGGAAAAACCGGAAGGAACAAAACAGCAGCAGACTCACAAAACCTAAGAATGGACTAAAAGTTAAAAAGGAAAGGGACCTGGGAGGATGGGTGGGAAGGGAAGGATAAGGGGGTAAAGTGGGCATTACGATCCGCACACGTAATGTATTGGGTGGGGGGCCACGCGGATTGCAGTATAACACTGAGAAGACAGGTAGTGATTCTATAGCATCTTAATACATTGATGGACAGCGAATGTAATTGGGAGCGGAGAGTGGACTTGATAATTGGTGGGAGGGGTGAGCAGGGGGAGTCTAATAACCATAATGTTGCTCATGTAATTGTACATTACTGGCATCAAAGAAAAAAAAAGTGATTCTGTTTGAATGCCCAGAGAGACAGTCAGTAGAAAATAGCCCTTCCCGCCACCGTGGCTTCTTTCTGTTCGGTTTTGGCAGTGCCCAGTCATAGATTCAGTGGTATAGCGAGGACCTTCTCATTTTTTCTCACCTCAACAACTGAATTGCTGTAATAATATGCTTCTGGGCTTTTGAAATCAGTGGATGTTTTGATGTTTACGAATGTGAAGAAGCAATAACCATGTACCGGGGGAAGTTTGGATGCTCAACTGAGCACGACACTCCACAACACAGTCTTTGCTCCCTTCTGCTCCCGTCTAGAACTCGGTGTTCCGTTTTACCTATCCCTCCATCTATCAGTGGTGACGCGGATGTCCCTCAAACATGGTGGTCAGCAAAGCACCAAGTGTACTCTTCTGTCTTCTACAGACCTGTGGTACAGGTCCTCCCAGAGGAAAAGCACAAGCAGCGGGAGAAAACCCAAAGACGATGAAATAGAAGATGGTACAGTACAATGAAAACTGACACAAGGGACGTCTGAGACCCATACGTAATTCCGTCAGAGGAACGAAAGCAGCCGCCACCATACAACAAAACTACACCACTATGGAGAAAGCAGAGGCAGAGAACAAGAAGAGTTCTGGAAATTACCCCACTGGGTCAGAGAGAGGAGTCATCACAGCAGCAGCAGTAGCAGCTGGGGCCTGTACCACATTCTCTGTACTCATCGCCGTTAAAGATAAGGTTGTGGGCTCGGCTCGCTGGGTCTCTCCCTAAGCACCCGGATGCATACTCAGCGGGAACTGAGGGGTCGTCAGTAGAATCTCACCCGCATTAATGTTCTGCACGGTCTGGAACATAACGAATGGTTGGCAGAGGAGCGAGAGACACCAGGTATCACTGAACGGGCAGCTGAGCTTTGAAGCCGAGTCCAGTCATTCACTGCCACCACTGCTTGACAGATCCCGTGAAGCGAAGTATGATGTGCACGAGCTGACACACCCACATTTGATAAAGGAGGTTCTCACCAAGTACGGAGAAGGGAGAGGAGGGCACGCCTAAGTGAGAGTGCATGGGAAGCCTCCAAAAGGAGGTGACTAGAGAAGAATGTCTTCAACGATCCATGTTCTTCTGCTGCGGTGAAATGTCTTCAAAACCAGAGGAAAGAGGTGGGAAACCACAGAGGAAATAATTCAGAAATGAAAAGGCACGAGACAGGATCTTTTCATTGAGCAGGGAGCTTGGCTCATAGGGATGGAGATGTAGACAAAGTGAAGGCCAGACCGTGATTTGGGGCTGGAGATTATCACATTTTATTCTGTAACAATATCAGTGCTTACAAAGTGAAGCAGTGAGCAAGCAGGGCCTAGGTCCACCAGGAAAGACCTGAGAAACTAGAAACAGGGTTACTGACACAGGACACGAGCTTCACAGGTTATAATATGAAGGATGAACAGTCAGGATCGGGAATGGACATGCTGAGTGCTGAAGGAAGGTGAGGTTTTCCCTCAAGCTTCCAGCTTGGCTGATGGGCAAGAATGGCGACAGCATCCAGACCAAGAGTCTAAAGGAGAAGCATTTTAGAACTAAAAGTGTTTCCCAGTTTATGTGTTTCGTTATTCACGTACGAGACACAGGCCCCCAAAACTAGATCAGAGGAAAAACCTGGGTGGCTGGGCCCAGTCAGAGTGCTGGATGTGGCTATGCTGTGACGCGGTGGTCCCTGACCTATGCTTTCTGTGAGAAGCAAAGAAAGAACCTTCGTGCTAGCTAGAAAGGCAAGTCATGGGTTCTGCGCACTCCTCAGAAGTAAGCCACCTGCCTGGCCATGGCCGAGAAGGCATGCCTGGCTCCAGGAGTCCCAGAGAAGCTGGTAAGGCCGGGGAGAGAGTTGGCCAGGCCACGGGCAGAAACTGGGTGGATCCACGCCAGGCCGTGAGCAGGCCCTGGCGTCCGGGAGCGCGGTGGTGTGGGGGCAAGGCACTAGCCACCCGCCGCACTCTGAGTACCGAGCCCATGAAGAGAAAGCTCCCTGGCGGTCTGAGCTCATACAGGCACGGGCATTGCAGCCCTCGACGTTCTGCATGGTGACCTCGTTTTTCTGAACACCTTCACGGCCCTCAGCGGGCAGTCCCGGGGGCTAGGGATTCTACTGGAGTAATCCTTGGGGTCGCACCGTTGCCTTGGCCCATTGTCTCCTCTGGGCAGGGCCGGTGTGCTTAAGTCAGTGGGGGCGTGGTGATGTGGACCCTGGGTGTCATCATACACGGCTCAGGCAAATTTGTGATACGTCCCCTGGCTGACATACATACCAGGCACTCCCTAGCTGGGCAGCTCATTGCCTGCTTGGCCTGAGAAGGAGTTAGTGGCAAAGGAGACCCTCTCCCTAGCTTCAGACACTTTCCTCGTATCATTTGGCGCACACCACAACCCATTTTTCTGTGTGGACTCTTTCCTCCTTACTAAGGTTCATGCCCCACCCCACCTGCCGCCTCCCCAGCGCCACCTTTTTCACCCGACAGTCCTGCCCTTCCCCGGGGCGCTGCCCCCTACCCCTCATGCCAGGGAGCACCCTGCACCTGCCCGCTGCCCTGGTCACAGTCTGTTCAGAAGGGATCCTGTGCCTTTAGCACCTGGCTTTCCCACTTTTTCCAGCATACTTCCCACTTCCATGGGGAGCAGTCCTGGGCCTCTGGACCATCCTAGGCTTCCAGTAAAAGGCTGGAGAGAGACCACCCAGATGAGCTCCTGCTCTGCAGGGCACACTGGCACCACTACCAGCCCGCCTCGAGTTGTCCTGCCTCTGGAAAACCACCTTCTAGAGGCAGCCAACAGACAAGGCCTAGGTCAGCAGATGCGCCGACACAAGTGCTGGCTCTGACGCTCTGGACAAGCCAATGGACATGACGCTAACACTGCTGGCCATCATCTTCCAGTCTCCCCCTACCCCACACGAGGCCGTGGGCAGCATAATCGCCGGACACCTGTGTGCCTCAGACGAACACCACGCGGGCGGTCGTCGTCTGGTCTCCCCTGGCCCCATATGATGCCATGGGAGGCACAGCCGATGGCCTCGAACCTAACCCTAACTTGGCCTCCGACACGGTGGGCACGCCACAGCCCTTGCCAACAGCACTTACAGGTCTCCCCCACCTCCAGACAAGGCATATATCCTCCTATCCATTTAAAAAAATCTTTCCCACATCATGTGTGTATATTATATATTCACACTAAACCCTGCTCTTGCTAGTATGCCTCTGCTCTCTTTACTCTTTGACTCGGCGACAGAGGAAGAACACACATACGTGAGTGATAATGTTCTGAGCCACACTTAACAATGCAACGTGTTCCATGCCCCAGTGACTGGGATGTGGAAGTAGCTGCATTTTATGACTGTGCGTGCTCACTGCGAGGTCTGCGTGCTGAGCGTTTAATGGATGACAACACAGGGGGAGGCAAGTCCAGAGGAAGGAGACTGGGTTGGCTTATGTGGCCCCTTCCCTCTCCTCTCCCACTGCTCTGAGCTCACTGGAGGCTAGGGAATCCCTGCTGTGACACAGGAAACCACTCTTATCATTTTGGATTTAAGCATGTTTAATTCTGTATTTGTGTGCCTTGTGTAAATTAAGACTTTGCCCGATCATCCTCACACATTTGCACTTCCCCATGAGAGAACAGATTTGGCATCTAGGTCCTGGAGCCGGGAGTAACGACAGAAGACGTGCTTCTGCCTGCTGTGTGATAATTGAAAATTTTTTTCGTTTTCTTAGAATTTATCAAGTAGCTTAGTAATATCAGGAAAGGTCTTCTTTAATGACTGCCTGGCCTGACTCTAACCTAAATTGCTAACATGTCAAACCACGTTGGGTTACAACAGTGCCCCCTTCTCGCTGACCCTACAGTCTTCAAGGTCTCCACCAGAATTAATACACGCAGAATTCCTAACCTGTGAAGACCACGTTCTAGTTGGAGGGGAAGAAAGAGACAATGAACATCTGTAAGTGTTCCAGTAGCTTAGCCAGTAACAAACACTATGAAGAATAAAAAGCAGGATATGGAGGACTGATATTATAGGCAGAGAGAAGCAGGGCTTTTAAAATAAACAGTGGACAGGGTAAGCCTCACCAGGGAGGTGTGACTTGAACCATCTAGAAGGAGGTGACAGAACCAGGTATCTGAGGGAAAAGCATTCCATAAAATGGGATAAATTACTGAAAAAGCCAAGAGGAAGGAAGCTTGTGGTTTTCAGGGAGCAGTCAGTCAAAAAATGTGGCTAGAATACCGTCAGCAAGGAAGACAAAGAGGACCGGGGACAGAGATATGTGTTGAAGTCCCCGCAGCACCATTTACTAGCTTTGCAGTCACACGCTGATGACTCGATGTGCAAATGTCTCGATGAAACCAGTGCAGTCTGTCTTCAGGGCCTAGTTACCTTGCAGACTTTTGGAAACATAAGTAGAGAAGTGACATATAAGAAAACTTGTGAACTGTTCTGTACATAAGTATAGATGGGTAGACAAAAAATGATAGATAGGACAGATAGACAGATAGATAGATGACAGACCAGATAGGATAGGTGATAGGTATGGATAGATTGAATAAATAGATGATAGATAGATAGATAGATAGATAGATAGATAGATAGATAGATAGATAGATAGATAGATAGATAGATAGATAGACAGACTGATAGATAGCCAGCTATTTTAGATAGTCATGTTGTTAACAGTTTGTAAGGCTACAGCCACTGAAGGGAGGAGCGAGCACGTCGGACTCGGACACTGATGATGTGCCTATCTCTCTGGCTGCTGCCCCCTCCCACATGGGTCACTGATGATGTGCCGAAGTTCTTGGCTGTTGCCCCCTCCGAAACTGATAAATACGCCTTGGGAAATCCAATCCTCGTGCTGCTCTAAATCTATGCTCTGCCTCCACTTACCTTCTTTAAAATATCGCTGCCTGTCTACTTAAGTGTGAATTCCCCAGCCTCCATTTTTATAGACTGGGGAAAACTCGCCCGGGTATTTGCGTTCAAATAATCTACCGGGCCCATTGTTGCCTCTCTTCACGTGCTTATTTTAGCAAAAATTTATCTTACACTGTTCTGTAAATAAGGATAGATGGGTAGACAAAAAGATGACGACAGGTAGATGACAGAAAGATGACAGGTGATAGGTGATACATTAGAAGAAGATACATTAGATAGATAATAGATATTCATAGATTAGACGAATAGATTAACAGAGATGACAGATAGATAAGATAAATATAGATGATGGATGATAGACTAGATAGGATACATGATAAAGGTAGCTTAGATTAGACAGATAGACGATAGATAGATACAGAGTTATGAACTGAATTTTTGGGCTCTCACCTCAACATCTTCCGCTCCTCCTAATCCCCCGCCGCCACCACACACACACACACACACACACACACAAACACACACAAGTTCACATTTGAACTAAGTCAGGGTTGAAGCCCTAACTCCCACTGTCATGTTATTTTGAGGTCGGGCCTTTGGAGGTAATTAGGTTTGGAAGAGATCATGAGGGTGTGGGTGGAGCTGCCATTATGCGATCAGTGCTATTAAGAAGAACAGAGGACAGTGCTTTCTCCCTCGACCCTGTGTGGACACAGTAGGGATGCGGACGTATGCAAGCCAGAAAAGGGACCTCACCAGGAGCTGAACCTGTCTTGGTCTTAGACTTCTGCTTCCAGAATGGCAAGAAATCAGTGTCTATGGATGAAGTACCCACTCAATGACACTTAGGTTATCAGCTCGAGTAGACAAACATAGATATGCACGTAAACAGAGACGCACTTAGATGATGGATGGAGAGAGCCTACGCAGACATATATTTTCTTAGCTGTTTGCATAGGTATCTGTGTCCAACCACCTCTGCACTTTGAAGTCTGCTCCCTATGGGGGGAACACCAGGAGCACAACTTATGCTCGTTTCTTTTTTAAAGTGTCGGCTGCAGTTTCCGCTAACTTTGGATTCCATTAACTCTCAGCCATGTGTGTGTGACTGTGCGTGTGCGTGTGTGTGTGTACACCACGGCCACGATCGGTCTACAATCACAGTAGATACAAAAGTTACAAAGGAACACAGGATAGGGCAAACATCTTGCAAATTGTGACCAGAAAGTGTAAAATTTTCCACTAACCTCTCGGGGTATCTTTGCCAAGTGTTTCTATGCAATTTTAGAATGATCTTGCTGGAAATGATGCTGGGTCCACTCTGAAACATCAAGTTAGTTAAGGTAATAAGCCAGGAGAGGAGAGCATCAAAGAGCACAAACGGTGTGTCTCCTATGTATCAGGCCAAGGTGTACAGGCTTTAATTCTACTAAACCAATTCATCTCACCTTAGCTGACATGGGATGACCTTATGCACCACGTCCATCCGTGAGTAAAAAGTTTCTTCAGAATCACCTCCCTTAACAGAAAATAAATAAGTGTGGGGACATAAACATTCCTAGAATTCCTGCCACCAACACCCAACTCTTTATGCTCAGCACCATTTACATACGAACGGAAACATAGTTATCAACGCTACTATTGCATTTCAGATAGACCGCACTAACATCTAAATGCCTAAATGCACTGAAACTCCACCTCCACCTTGACAGCCGAGGGGATCAGTTTCCCCACAAGGTAGCTGGCCTACCACCACAGCAATCACATGGGCCACCGGCTCACAAGAGCCCCGCGTGTCACCAAAAGGCAGTTCCCTTAACCAGTGACTACACGCAGGCTCTGTGGAGATGGACCACCAAACAGGGCTGCCGAGGTGACATCGGTGCACAGGCAAAAATAACTACTACTGGGCAAGCACCTGCCTCGGACCACACAGTACAGCCAGGGTGCTCCTTGTGTGGGGCCTCGGATATGCCCCGCAGCTCACGCAGCCACCACAGCAGGAACGGCCCTGGGGCAGAGCAGCTGGAGGGCCCTGGCCAGCACAGGTTCAAGACCCCAGTGCGCCAACCACACCATCCACACCCAGGAAATTCGTGCAACCTACGCAGGAGAAGATCCCACCGAAGACCACTCCTCTCAAGACCCAAACACACAGCTAACTCACATAAACAAACACAAGGAACTGAGACTGAGAAGGACACAGAGGAATCAAAGTTTACCTAGTGACTGAACGTTGACAAAAGTGAGAAAAGATACACAGACAGATGATTGATACATAAATTGGATTGATATACATACGTATAGAAGATAGATTAATTAGATAGATATACAGTTGATAGTAGATATATGATAGATCATAGGTAGATAGAAGACAGATAGATAACAGGGAGATAGATTACATAGATAGATAAAGAGATAGGTAGGTAGGTAGGTAGATAGGAAATCATCATACCTAACAAAGCTATCTTTCAATCAAGACCATCTACGTGCTCCCTTTCAGGAGACTCACTTGAGATCCAAGGACAGAGAAAAACTACAAGGTGAAGGGGCGAGGACAGGTACCCTACAGAAGTGAAACTGAGAAACAAACAAACAAATGAATTCTGTTTTAGTCCCCAGAGACAGTCAGTAGAAAATAGCCGTATCGAGCCACCGTGTATTCTTTTTGTTTGGTTTTAGCAGGGCCCAGCCATAGATTTAGTGCTACAGCAACGTCCTTCTCATTTTTTCTCACCTCAACAACTGAATTGCTATGATTATATGCATCTGGGCCTTTAAAATCAGTGGGTTTTATGATGTTCAAGAATGTAAAGATGTAATAACCACATACAGAGGGAAGTTTGGACACTCAACTAAACATGTCACACCACAACACACTCTTTGCTCCCAAATTCTCTTGTCTAGAAATTGGTGTATATTTTAATATGTCCCTCTCCCTATCAGCGGTGATCATCCAGTTGTCCCTCAAACATGGTGGTGAGCAAAAAACCAAGTTTACTTTCCTGCGGACAACAGGCCCAGAGAAAGGATACATATGGTCTCCAGGGAGCACTTAGTCAATGAAGGTGGCTAAATACAGTCAGCAAGCGAGAAGGAGGTAAAAGAGGACAGAGGACAGAGATACGGGTTCAAGTCCCTGCACCACCATTTCCTGGTTCTGTAGGTACACATGGCTGACTCGACCTGCAAGTCACGGTGAACCCAGTCTTCTCCGTACGGCCTAGATAATTGTAAGATTTTTGGAAGCATAACGTAGGGAAGTGACATAGGCTCTGTGGTCAACTGTTCTGTACACAAAGACAGATAGGCAGACAAAAAGATGATTGATTGACAGATAGATAGATAGATAGATAGATAGATAGATAGATAGATAGATAGATAGATAGATAGATAGATAGATAGGTATGTATGTAGATAAATAGATAGATAGACAGGTGGATATTTATAGGTACATATCAATTAACAAAAAGCTATTGCTCATATCCAGGAGAGCAATGGTGAAAGCATATAGCAAAACTACAGACAAAAGAGAAGACAGAAAACCAGTTTAAAAAGTTCAGTAAGCAGCCGTAAGAAGAAAACAAATCCTACCATATGCAACAACGTGGATGGAGCTAGAGGGTATAATGCTCAGTGAAATAGGGCAGGCGGAGAAAGACAAGTACCAAATAATTTCACTCATGTGTGGGGTATAAAAACAAAGAAAAACTCAAGGAAAAAAATAGCAGGAGACTCACAGAAGCTGAGAGTGGACTAACAGTTACCAAAGGAAAAGGCACTGGACAGGTTGGGTGGGAAAGGAGGGATAAGGGCGGGGAGAAAGAAAGAGGGCATTAGGACTAGCACATATAATGTGTGGGGTGGGGGGAGCATGGGGAGGGCTGTACAACACAGAGAAGACAAGTAGTGATTCTACAGCATCTTACTACATGCTGATGGACAACGACTGTAACGGGTTGTGGGGGGGAACATGGTGATGGGGTCTACAGCATCCAACTACGCTGATGGAAAGCAACGGTAACAGGGTTTTTGGGGGGGCTTGGTGTACTTGGTGATCATAATGGTCTTTGCGTGATTGTAGATTAATGATAACAAAACAATTTTTTAAGTACAGTAAGGACACAGCTCTCAATTGTCAGGAAAAAAATGACAGGCTTTGAGTGCTCCAATCAAAAGACACAGGGTTAAAAGAAGGGATCAAAACTCTAGAACACCTACTTGCTCCCTTACAGGAAACTCACTTGAGATCCAAGGACGAAGAATAGCTACAAGTTGAGGGGTTGGGAACAGGTACCCTAGACAAGTGGAACTGAAAAAAAAAGAAAAAATATGTGCTGATGTTATTAAAGAACGTGGCTCACGTGCGAGGGGATGTGGAAACCTCCTCCCTAAACCAAAACCACATACATATGTACTATATGGAAATAGAACAACTACACCAAATCCTGGAAGAGCAGCAGGGAAGCACGCTGCTGTGGCAGGCTGTCACCTCAAGGAGAAGTGTGACGTACAGCCCTGGAGATGTGCTCTGGAGCACGAACCTACCATTACAAGTGCAGCGCTCTGGACGATCGGTGGGGTTGGAAAGCAAAGACAGGCAGAAGACTTCGAGAGACTTGAGATTCCAGGAACTTGTGGGACAACACAGGGATCCACATTTGGCTGATGTGGGAAAAAAGAAAGGCGGACAGTCTGAGAGACTTCAAAACAGCGACAGAACTGCTAAAGGGGGAAGGCTTCCACAGTGCTTGCCTCTCGGGAGAAAGGACATTTGCGACAAACTGCCCAGGTGCACTCTGGCCGGCAGGCGTGGGAGCTTTCAGGAGCTCCGGGCGCTCCATCCTCCTGGCTGGCCGCGCAGCTCCGAGGCCCCTTACCGTGCTGTGACTATTACACGGCCTGCTTCCAAGCCAGCACCGGCCTGCAAAACGGCCGCCTCCACCTACGGCAGTTTCTCCCTGCGTGCTCCGCAAACTGGCCCTGGCAGTGGAGATGGGCACTGCGGTCAGGAAGCAGGAAAGACCTCTTTCATCCCGGCGGGTTTGGGCACCGGCACCGCTCCCCTGGGACCCCTGTCATCACTGCAAGGGCTGAGAATCTAAAGAGAATAAAGCTTCTGGGAGCTAGAGTGCACCACCTACAAATATGAACCTTCAAAGGAACCTGGTAACTGGACTCAAATCAATCTTCCTGAGAAAGAGATCTCAAAATAAACATCAGGAGCATGCTCAGGTAGCAACAGAAAATAAAAGTGTCCCTCTCCCTCGAACGCAATTCTCTCTCTCTCTCTCTATCTCCCGGGAACGCTGCTGAGGCCCAGCAGGAAAGGCAGAGCTCTCAGGTCCACCCCGGCCGTTGCCAGAACAGTCAAACAACGGCTCTGACTGAACTGCAAATGGGGTCGCCACACGTCTAACTCCGCAGGAAAGACAACAGTGCCGCATGCTAGACTTCCCATCAATTGCTAGAGGCTATGTGGCACCACTGATACCAGGTGACGTCAACACCCGGGTTCATTTCCTTGGGAATCTTTTTTCCCTATGACTCTTAAAAGCAGCACATGGTAAGATACAGCCTACCAGTCTCCACACCACCTCACCTCTCAGTTTTACGTTAGATGTTCCTGCATCACAGCTTCTGCTCTTCATTCCAATTTTATCGGCTTGTTGGTGTTCTTCAAATAAGGAATAATTAGTCAGATTTGGAATGAAGTGGTAGGGGGTTTAGTAAGATTCTTTTTGACCACCATCAGTAAACCAAAAGTCATCCTTCAGTATTAGAGAATATATTCACTGATGAGACATTTGATAAGGCGTTGCCATCCAAAACATGTGTCAAGAGCTCACGAACTTCAACACACAAAAAGCAAACGAATGCAATTACAAAATGGGCAGAGGATATGAACAAACACTACTCCACAGAAGCAATTTCAGGTGGCCAGAAGGCACATGAAAAGATGCTCCACATCGCTAACTATCAGAGAAATGCACATTAATCCACAGTGGGGTATCACCTCACACCAGTAAGGATGGCCACCACCCAAAAGACAGACAACAGATGTCGACAAAGGTGTGGAGATAGGGGAACCCTCCTATACTGCTGGTGGGAATGTCAGTCACCTCAAACATTGTGGAAAGCAGTATGGAGGTTCCCAAAAAAAACCAAAGAACAGAAATAACATTTGACCCAGGAATTCCTCTCCTAGGAATTTACCCTAGGTGTGCAGGAGCCCAGTTTGAAAGAGACAGATGCACCCTTATGTTGATCGCAGCACCATTTACAATACCCAAGAAATGGAAGCAACCTAAGTGTCCATCAGGAGATGAATGGATAAAGAAGTGGTCGTACATACACTCTATGGAATATCAGTCAGCCATAGGAAGAAAACAAATCCTACCACCATTTGCCACAACACGGAAGGAGCTAGAAAGTGTTATGCTCAGTGAAATAAGCCAGGTGGAGAAAGACAAGTATCCTAGGATTTCACACCTCTGTGAGGTAATGGAACAAAGCAAAAACGGGAAGGAACAAAACAGCAGCAGACTCACAGAACCAAAGAATAAACTAACAGGTACCAAAGGGAAAGGGACCTGGGAGGATGGGTGGTAATGGAGGGATAAGGGGGTATAGGGGGCATTACGATCTGCACACATATTGTAGGGGGTGGGGTCCACGGTGATAGCAGTATAACACACAGAAGACAGGTAGTGATTCTATGGCATCTTACTACATTGACGGACAGCGACTTTAAAGGTATGAGGGGAGCGGACTTTATTATGGGGGAGAGGGGAGAGGAGGGGGAGTCTAGTAAACATAATGTTGCTCATGTAATTGTACATTACAGACACACACACACAAAAAAAAGTGATTCTGTTTTAGTGTCCAGAGAGACAGTCAGTGGAAAATAGCCCTTCCCGTCACCGTGGATGCTTTCTGTTCGGTTTTGGAAGTGCCCAGTCATAGATTCAGTGGTACAGTGAGTCCCTTCTCATTTTTTCTCACCTCAACAACTGAGTTGTTGTAATAATAGGCGACTGACATTTTAAAATCAATGGATTTTATGATGTTTACGAATGGTAAGAAGCAATAACCAGATACAGAGGGATGTTTGGATGCTCAAACGAACACGTCACTCCACAACACACTCTTTGCTCCCAACTGCTCCCATCTAGAACTCGGTGTTCCTTTTCACCTGGCCCTCCTCCTATCAGTGGTGACGCCGATGTCCCTCAAACATGGTGGTGAGCAAAGCGCCAAGTTAACTCTTCTCTCTACCACAGGCTTGTGGTACAGGTCCTCCCAGAGGAAAAGCACTAGCAGCGGGAGAAAACCCAAAGACGTAGAAATAGAAGATGGTACAGTACAATGAAAACTGACAAAAGGGACTTCTGAGACCCTTACTTAATTCCTTCAGAGACACGAAAGCAGCCTCCCCCATACAACAAAACTACACCACTATGGAGACAGCACAGGCAGAGAACAAGAAGGGATCTGAAATCTTACGTCACTGGGCCAGAGAGAGGAGTCATCACAGCAGCAGCAGCTGGGACATGCCAAACACACTCTGCCCTCATCGCCATTATAGATAAGGTTGTTTGCGCAGCTCGCTGGGCCTCTCCCTAAGCACCCGGAGGCATACACAGTGGGGACTGAGGAGTCGTCGTTGGCATCTCGCCCACATTTATGTTCCGCACGGTTTGGAACATAACGAAAGGTTGGCAGAGGAGCAAGTGGCATTAGGTACCAATGAACGGGTAGCTGAGCTATGAAGCTGAGTCCAGTCATTCACTGACACCATTCTTCAACAGATACTGTGACTCGAAGAGTGATGTGCACGAGCTGACACACTCGCATTTGATAACAGAGTTTCTCACCAAGTACGGAGAAGGGAGAGGAGGGCACGAATAATTGAGTGTGCACGGGAAGCCTCCAAGGGGAGGTGACTAGAGAGACGGGACTTCAACGATCCATGTTCTTCTGCTGTGGTGAAATGCCTTAAAAACCAGAGGCAGAAGGTCGGAATCCCCAGAGGAAATAATTCAGAGATGAAAAGGCATGAGACAGGATCTTTTCAAGGAGCAGGGAGCTTGGCTCATAGGGAAGGAGATGTAGACAAAGTGAAGGCCAGACCGTGAGTTGGGGCTGGAAAATTTCACATTTTATTCTGTAACAATGTCAGTGCTTCCACAGTGAAGCAGTGAGCAAGCAGGGCCTAGGTCCACCAGGAAAGACCTGAGAAACTAGAAGCAGGGTTACTGACACAGGACACGAGCTTCACAATTTATAATATAAAGAATGAACAGTCAGGATCAAGAATGGACAGGCTGCCTGTTGAGAGGAGGCGAGGTTGCCCCACAAGCTTCCAGCTTGGCTGATGGGTACGAATGGCAATGCCATCAAGGCCAGGAGCCTAAAGGAGAAGCATTTTAAAAATAAAAAGTGTTTCCCAGTTTACTGTGTTGTGTTATTCACATATGAGACCCAGGCCCCCAAAACTAGATCAGAAAGAAAATCTGGGCGGCCGAGCCCAGTCAGAATGCAGGATGTGGCTATGCTGAGACCTGGTGGTCCCCGACCTACGCTTTCTGTGAGAAGCAAATGAAGAACCTTCGCGCTAGCTAGAAAGGCAAGTCATGGGGTCTGCGCCCTCCTCAGAAGTCAGCCACCTGGCTGGCCATGGCCGAGAAGGCATGCCTGGCTCCAGGTGTCCCAGAGAAGCTGGGAAGTCCCGGGAAAGGGCTGGCTGTGCACCCGGCAGCTTCTGGGTGGCTCCACGCTGGGCTGTGAGCAGGCCCTGGCCTCCGGGTTCGCAGGAGTCAGGAGTGCAAGGCACTTGATGCCCGCAGCACTCCGGGTGCCAAGCCCATGCAGAGTGGGCACCCGTGCAGGCTGAGCTCTGACAGACGCGGGCACTGCAACCCTCGACGGTCCGCAAGGTGGCGTCATTGGACCAAACACCTGTACGGCTCTCAGCGTGCAGTCCCAGGGGCTAGTGATTCTACTGGGGTTGTCCTTGGGGCCGTGCCGTGTCCTTGGCCCATCGTCTCCTCTGGGTGGGGCCGGTGTGCTTATAGCAATTGGCGCGTGGTGATGCGGTTCCTGGGTGACGTTACAGAGGCCCAGGCCGCTTTGTGATGTGTCCCCTGGTGACATACATACCAGGCTCGCCCTAGCTGGGCAGCTCAGTGCATGCTTGGCCTGAGATTGAGATAGTGGCAAAGGAGACCCTCTCCCTAACTTCAGAACCTTTCCTCGGATCATTTGACGCACACCACAACCCATTTTTCTGTGTAGCCTCTTTCCTCCTTCCTAAGGTTTGTGCCCCTCACCACCCGCTGCCTCTCCAGTACCACCTTATTTGCCCGCCGGTCCTTCCCTTTCCCTGGGCGCTGCCCTGCACGCCTCCTGCCAGGGAGCACCCTGCACCTGCCCACTGACCTGGTCACAGGCTGTTCCACCGGGATACTGTGCCTTTAGCAGCTGGCTTTTCCCACATTTCCCAGCAGACTTCCCACTTCCTTGGGGAGCAGTCCGGGCCTCTGGATCATCCTGGGCTCCCAGCAGACTGCTGGAAAGAGACCACCCAGACGAGCTCCTCCTCTGCAGGGCACACAGGCACCACTACCAGCCCGCCTCGAGTTGTCCTGCCTTTGCAATATCACCATCCAGAGTCAGCCAACAGACTAGTAATTGGGCAGCACAAGCACCGGCCCGATGGATGGCTCTGATGCTCAGGACGAGCCGATGGACCCGACGCCACCATTGCTCACCATCATCTTCCGGTCCACCCGGCCCCGTAGGATGCCATGGGAAGCACCAACTTCGACCCGAGGGCCGACAATGACGCTCGAGATGAGCCCATGGACAGGACACCACCCTCGATGGCAGTCACCTTCTGGTGGCCCCCGGCCACGCATTTGCCCATGGGCAGTACCACTGCCGGACTTCTGTGCAACCCAGGCACCCATCACGTGGGCAGTCTTCGTCTGGTCTCCTCTGGACCCATACGATGCCATGGAAGGCACAGACGACGGCCTAAGCCCTAGCTGTAAATCAGCCTCGGACCCGATGTTCTACGCTACCGCCCTCGGGAAAGGCACCTACAACTGCCCCCGGCCCTAGACAAGGCACAGGGCAGAACAAGTGCCGGCCCAAAGGCTGACGCTGACGCTCAAGATAAGCCGATGGGATACGACAGCCCCCTCGATAGCTGTCATCTTCCGGTCCACCCAGCCCCACACGAGGCTGTGGGCAGCACGACCGCTGGCCTCCTGTGCACCTTACACAACCACAACACGGGCGGTCATCGTCTGGTCTCCCATGGCCCCATACGATGCCGTGAGAGGCACAGACGATGGCCTCGGCCCTACACGTAAGTCAGACTCGGACCAATGGGCACGCCAACGCCCTCGGTCAAGGCATCTATAACTGCCCACCAGCCCCAGACAAGGCGAATGTCAGCACAAGTGCCGGCCCGAAGGCTGATGCTGATGCTCAAGACGAGCCGATGGGACATGACACACCCCTTGATGGCCGTCATCTTCCGGTCACCCACCAGCCCCACACAAGTCTGTGGGCAGCAGCACCGCCGGCCTCCTGTGCACCTCAGACACCCACCAAGCGGGCAGTTTTCATCCAATCTCCACTGGCCCCACATGATGCCATGGGAGGCAGAGACGACGGCTGAGGACCTACCACCAAGCCGGACTAGTACACAATGGGCATGCCACCGGCATAGGGAATTGCAACTACTCTTCACCCCGGGGCCCAGATGACGCAACGGGCAGAACATGCACCAGCCCGAAGTTTCACTCTGACTGTCAAGACGAGTCAATGGGCATGCCACCGTCGTTTGCCATCATCTTCCGGTTCACACCGGGCCCCACAGCAGGATGTTTGATTCACCACTGCCAGCCTCCTGCGCACCTCAGACAACCACCACGCAGGCGGTCATCGTCCTGTCTCCCTTGGACCCACACTATGCCATGGGAGGCACAGACGACGGCCATGGCCCTACCGCCAAGTCAGACGATGACCCGATGGGCACACCACCAACCTCGGAAAAGGCACCTAAAATTGAACCCTGGCCCCAGACAAGGCCATGGGCTGTACAAGCGCCGGACATAAGGCAGACGCTGATGCTCTTGACGAACCAATGGAAATGACGCCGCCCTTTCTGGCCGTGATCTTGCAGTCCACCCGGCCCCACACGAGGCCGTGGGCAGTACCACCGACGGCCCGAAGGCTGCCAATGATGCTCGAGTCGAGCCGATGGACACGACACAACCCTCGATGGCCGTATACTTCTGGTCACCCCCGGCCCCTCAGGACGCCGTGGGCGGCACCACTGCCGGCAATCTGCGTGCCTCAGACACCCACAGCGTGGGCGGTCATCCTCCGTTCAGCCCTGGACCCATACGATGCTATGCGAGGCACAGCCGACCGCCTCAGATCTTCACCTAACTCGGCTTCCGACCCGGTGGACATGCCACAGCCCTTGCCAATGGCAGCTACAGGTCTCCCCCAGCTCCAGACATGGCCTATGTCCTCCTATCCATTTAACAAAATCTTTCCCACAATATGTGTGTATATTATATATTCACACTAAACCCTGCTCTTGCTAGTATGCCTCTGCTCTCTTTACTCTTTGACTCGGCGACAGAGGAAGAACACACATAAATGAGTGATAATGTTCTGAGCCACACTTAACTATGAAACGTGTTCCATGCCCCAGTGACTGGGATGTGGAAGTAGCTGCATTTTATGACTGTGCATGCTCACCGCGAGGTCTGCATGTTGAGCGTTTAATGGATGACAACCCAGGGGGAGGCAAGTCCACAGGAAGGAGACCGGGTTGGCTTATGTGGCCCCTTCCCTCTCCTCTCCCACTGCACTGCTCTGAGCTCACTGGAGGCTGGGGAATCCCTGCTGTGACAGAGGGAACAACTCATCATTTTATTTTTAAACATGTTTAATTCTGTATGTGTGTGCCTTAAGTAACTTAAGACTTTGGCTGATCATCCTCACACATTCCCACTTCCCCACGAGATTAGGGATTTCGCATCCAGGTCCTCGAGTCTGGAGGAACGACAGAAGGAAGTACTTCTGCCTGCTGTGTGATTATTGAAAATTTAAGCTTACTTAGAATTTATGAAGTTGCTTAGTAATATCAAAAAATGTCCTCCTTAATGACTGCCTGGCCTGACTCTAACCTAAACTGCTAACATGTCAAACCACGTTGAGTTACAACTGTGCCCACTTCTCGCTGACCCTAGAGTCTGCAGGGTCTCCTCCAGACTTAATACACGCAGAAATCCTAACCTGTGAAGACCACGTTCTAGTTGGAGGGGAGGAAAGAGACAATGAAAATCTGTAAGTTTTCCGGTAGCTTAGCCAGTAACAAACACTATGAAGAATAAAAAGCAGGATTTGGAGGAATGAGATTACAGGCATAGAGAAGCAGGACTTTCAAAATAAACAGTGGACAGGGTAAATCTCACCAGGGAGGTGGGACTTGAACAGAGTAGCAGGAGGTGACAGAACCAGGTATCTGAGGGAAAAGCATTCCATACAATGGGATAAATTACTGAAAAAGCCAAGAGTAAGGATGCTTGTGGTCTTCAGGGAGCAGTCAGTCAACAAATGAGGCTAGAATACTGTCAGTAAGAAGGGCAAAGAGGACCGGGGACAGAGATATGGGTTGAAGTCATCGCACCAATATTAACTAATTTTGTTGTTGAACGCTGTTGACTCGATGTGAAAATGTCTCGGTGAACCCAGTGCAGTCTGTCTCTAGGGCCTAGTTACCTTGCAGGCTTTTGGAAACATAAGTAGGGAAATGACATATAAGCCAACGTGTGAACTGTTCTGTGCATAAGGATAGATGGGTAGACAAAAAGATGATGATAGATAGGACGGACAGACAGATAGATGGATGACAGATTAGATAGGATAGATGATAGGTATAGATAGATAGAATAGATAGATGATAGATACATAGAATACATAGATAGATAGATGATAGATAGATAGATAGATAGATAGATAGATAGATAGATAGATAGATAGATAGATAGATAGGTAGGTAGGTAGGTAGGTAGGTAGGTAGGTAGGTAGATAGATAGTCATGTTACATAGCCATGTTGTTAACTGTTTGTAAGGTTGGGGGCACTGATGGAAGGAGCGAGTACGTCGGAGAGTAATGATGTGACAATGTCTCTGGCTGCTGAACCCTCCCATATGGGACACTGCTGATGTGCCAAATTTCTTGGCAGTTGCCCCTCACAATCTGAAAAATATGCCATTTGCTAGCCAATCCTCGTGCTGCTGTAAATCCAAGCTCTGCCTCCCCCTACCTTCTTTAAAATCTCACTGCCTGTCTACTTAAGTGTGAATTCCCCAGCCTCCATTCCTATAGACTGGGGATATCTCGCCCTGGTATTTGCGTTCAAATAAGATACCGGGCACTTTATTTCCTCTCTTCACCTGCTTATTTCAGCTAGAATTTATCTTACACTCTTCTGTACATAAGGATAGATGAGTAGACAAAAAGATGACAACAGGTAGATGACAGATAGATGACAGTTGGTAGATGATAGATTACAAATAGATACATTAGATAGATGATAGATATTCAGAGATTAGACGAATAGATTGACAGAGATGAAAGATAGATAAGATATATACAGATGACAGATATTAGACTAGATAGGATAGATGATATAGGTAGGTTAGATTAGACAGTTAGATGATAGATAGATACAGAGTTATGAACTGAATTTTCGGGCCCTCACCTAACCATATTCACCTCCTCCTAACCCATTGTTGCCACCACACACACACACACACACTCACACAATTTCATATTTGAACTGAGTCAGGGTTGAAGCCCAAAACAACTCTGTAATCGTATTGGGAGGTGGGGAATTTGGAGGTAATTAGGTTTGGAAGATATCATGAGGGTGTGGGTGGAGCTGCCATTATGCAAACAGTGCTATTAAGTGGAACAGAGGACAGAGCTTTCTCCCTCGACCCTGTGAGGACACAGCAGGGATGCGGCCGTATGCAAGCCAGGAGAAGGGACCTCACAAGGAACTGAACCTGCCTTGGTCTTGGACTTCTACCCTCAGAATTGGGAGAAATCAGTGTCTATGGATTAAGCCCCCACTCAATGACACCCTGTTTATCAGCTTGAGTAGACTAACATAGATATGTAGGTAAACAGAGACGCACATAGACAATAGATGGAAAGAGACTACGCATTGATATCTGTGCTTAGGTGTCTGCATAGTTATCTGTGTCCAAACATGTCTGCACTTTGAATTCTGCTCCCGATGGGGGGATCACAAGGAGCACAATTTATGTACGTTTCTTTTTTAAATTGTGGGCTGCATTTTCCGATAACTGGGGTCTCTGTTAATTCTCAGCCTTGTGTGGGTGTCTGTGCGTGTGCATGTGCGTGTGTACACCACTGCCCCAATCGGTCTACAATCACAGGAGACTCAAAGTAACAAAGGAATGCAGGATACGGCAAACATCTTGTAAACTATGACCACCAAGAGTAAAATTTTCCACTAGCCTCTGGGGATATCTTTGCCAAGTGTTTCTATGCAATTTTAGAAAGATCTTGCTGGAAATGTTGCTGGGACCACACTGAACCATCAAGTTAGTTATGTTAATAAGCCAGGATAGGAGAGAAGCAAAGAGTGCCTTCGGTGTGTCCCCTATGTATCAGGCCAAGGTGTACAGGATTTAATTCTACTACACCACTTCATCTCACCATGGCTGACGTGGGATGACCTTATGCACCACCTTTATCCGTGAATAAAAAGTAATTTCAGAATCACCTCCCTCAACAGAAAATAAATAAGTGCGGGAACATAAACATTCAAAAATTCCTGCCACCATCACCCACCTCTTTATGCTCAGTGCCTTTACATACGAACGGAAACATAGCTCTCAATGCTACTATTCCATTTCAGATAGACCTCACTCACATCTAAATGCCTAAATGCACTGAAACTCCACCTCCACCTTGACAGCAGAGGGTAGCAGTTTCCCCACAAGCTAGCTGGCCTGCCACCATAGCAAGGCCATGGGAAACTGGCCCACAGGAGACCCGCATGTCACCAAAAGGCAGTTCCCTTAATCAGGGACTACACGCATGCTCTCTGGAGATTGGCCACCAAGCAGGGCCATGGAGGTGACATTGGTGCACAGGGAAAAATCCTACTACTGTTCATGCAACTGCAAAAGAACCCGCATTCCAGCCAGGGTGCTCCCTGCGTGGGGCCTCGGATATGCCCCGCAGCTCACGCAGGCGCAACAGCACAAAAGGCCCAGGGGCAGAGCAGACGGAGGGCTCTGTTAAAGAGCCCAGCCCGCCAAGCACACCATCAACACCCAGCAGACTCTTGCAACCTACGCAGGAGAAGTTCCCACCCAAGGCCACTCCTCTCAAGACACAAACACACAGCTAACTCAATTAAACAAACAAAAAATTGAGACTGAGTAGGACACAAAGGTATCAAAGAGCACCTAGTAACAGAACGCTGACAAAAGAGAGAAAACAGATACAAAGACAGATGATTGATACATAGACTGGATTGATATACATACATATAGATGATAGATTAATTAGATAGATACACAGATGATAGTAGATAGATGATAGATCATAGAGAGATGACAGATAGATATATAGGCAGATAGATTACATAGATAGAAAAAGAGATAGGTATTTAGGTAGATGGGAAAGCATCATACAAATCAAAGTTATGTTTCTCTCAAGACCATCTACGTGCTCCCTTAAAGGAGACCCAATTGAGATACAAAGACACAGACAAACTACAAGCCGAAGAGGTGGGGACAGGTACCCTACACAAGTGAAACTGAGAAACAAACAAACACACAAATGGATTCTGTTTGAGTCCCCAGAGACAGTCAGTACAAAATTGCCCCATCTGGCCAACGTGAATTCTTTTTATTTGCTTTCACCACTGCCCAGCCATAGATTTAGAGCTGCAGCAACATCCTTCTCATTTCCTCTCACCTCAACAACTGAATTGCTGTAATAATATGGGTCTGCGCTTTTAAAATCATTGCTTTCTATGATGTTCATGAATGTAAAGAAGTAATAACCATTTAAAGAGGGACGTTTGGACGCTCAAATAAACAATTCACTCCACTACACACTCTTATTTCCCAAACGCTCCTGAAAAGAAAAAGGTGTTCCTTTATATTTGTCCCTCCACCTATCGCCAGTGATCACACCGATGTCCCTCAAACATGGTGGTGTGCAAAGAACCAAGTACACTTTTCTGTCGACAACAGGCCCAGACGAAGGATACTTGTGGTCTTCAGGGATCACTTACTCACTGAATGTAGCTAAATAAAGTCACCAAGCGAGCAGGAAGTATAAGAGGACAGAGGACAGAGATACGGGTTCAAGTCCTTTCATCTCCATTTAATGGTTTTGTAAGCACACGCGGCTGACTCTACCTGAAAGCGTATCGGTGAACACAGTGCTCTCCTTATGTCTTAGTTACCTTGCAAGATTTCTGGAAGCATTATGTAGGAAAGAGACATAGGCTACGTTGTTAACTGTTCTGTACAGGATAGATGGGCAGACAAAAAGGTGATTGATTCATAGATAGATAGGTAGACAGACGACAGATGAAAGAAAGATAGATAGGTACATAGACCGATAGATGATAGACATCATAGGTAGATGATAGGAAGATAGATAGATATATAGAAAGATAGATCCATAGATACATACATACATACTTACATACATAGATACATAGATAGACAGACAGACCGTTAGATTGACAGATACAGATACATATTGATTGACACAAAGCTATTGTTCATAAATAGGTGTTGAATGGTGAATAACATAGCTCATCTGCAAACAAAAAGGAAGAATGAAATCCAGTTTAAAATTGCAGTAAGCAGCCTTAAGAAGAAAACAAACACTACAATTTGCAATGACGTGGATGGGGCTAGACGGTAGTATGTTCAGAGAAATAGGCCAGGCGGAGAAAGACAAGTACCAAGTGATTTCACTCATGGGTGGAGCATAACAACAAAGAGAAACTGAAGGAAAAAAACAGCAGTATTCTCACAGAATCCGAGAGCTGAATAAAAGTTACCAAAGGGAAAAGGACTAGGCAGGGTGAGTCTGAAGGGAGGGATAAGAGTGAGGAGAAAGAATAGTGGTAATTGGGATTAGCATGAATAATGCGTTGGGTCGGGTGTGCATGGGGAGTACTTTACAACACAGAGAAGACTAGTAGAGATCATATAGCATCTTACTACTCACTGATGGACAGCGACTGTAACGGGGTCTGTGGGGACTGACATGGTGAAGGGAACCACAGCATTCAACTACGCTGATAGACAGCGCCTAAAGAGGTTTTACGGGGGGACTTGGTGAAGGGGGGAGCATAGTAAACATAATGTACTTCTCGTGATTGTAGATTAATGATAAAAAAATTTGTAAGGGAATAATTGTACAGCTCTGAATCATCAGAATAAAAGGTCATGCACTGAGTGCTGAAAACAAAAGACACAGTGTTAAAAGAAGGGATAAAAACTCAAGACACCTACGTGCTTACTTACAGGAGACTCACTTGAGATCCAAGGACACAGACAAACTACAAGCCGAAGGTGTGTGGACAAGTACCCTACACGAGTGAGACTGAAAAACAAACAATCAAACAAATAGATTCTGTTTGAGTCCCCAGAGACAGTCAGCAGAAAATAGCCCTATCTGACCACCGTGAATTCTCTTTGTTTGGTTTCTGCAGTTCCCAGCGATAGATTTAGTGGTGCAGCAACATACTCCTCATTTTCTCTCACCTCAACAACTGAGTTGCTGTAATAATAAGCATCTCGGCCATTGAAATCAGTGGGTTTTATGATGTTCACGATTGAGAAGATCTAATAACCACCTAAAGAGGGAAGTTTGGACACTCAAATAAACACGTCACTCCACAATGCACTCTTATCGCCCAACTGCTCCTGTCTAGAAATTTGTGTTCCTTTTTATTTGACCCTCCAGCCTATCAGCGGTGATAACACTAATGTCCTTCAAACATGGTGGTGAGCAAAGCAACAAGTTTACTTTTCTGTAGACAACAGGCCCAGAGGAATGATACTTGTGGTCTTCAGGGAGCACTTAGTCAATGAATGTGGCTAAATACAAACAGCAAGTTAGAAGGAGATGAAAGAGGACAGAGGTCAGAGACACGGGTTCAAGTCCCGACACAACCATTTCCCGGTTTTGTATTTACACGTGGCCGTCTCGACCTGCAAGGGTCTCGGTGAACCCAGTGCTCTCTCTACAGCCTAGATACTTTGCAGGATTTTTGGAAGCAAAGTGTAGGAAAGTGTTATAGGATATGTGGATAACTGTGCTGTACACAAGGACAGATGGGCAGACAAAAATTGATTGATTGATTGATAAATAGATAGACAGGCAGATAGATAGATATAGGTACTTATCGACTAACACAAAGCTACTGCTCATTACCAGGAGAGCAATGGTGAAAGCACATAGCGAAACTACAAACAAAAAAGAAGAATGAAATCCAGTTTAAAAAAGTGCAGTAAGCAGCCATAAGAAGAAAACAAATCCTATCATTTGCAATAACGTGGATGGAGGTAGACGGTATTATACCCAGTCAAACAAGGCAGGCGGAGAAATACATGTACCAAATGATTTCACTCATGTGTGGAGTATGATAACAAAGAAAAACTGAAGGAAAAGACAGCAGCAGACTCACAGAACCCGAGAGTGGACTAACAGTTACCAAAGAGAAAGGGACTGGGTAGCGTTTGTGGGAAGGGACTAATAAGGGTGTGGAAAAAGAATGGGGGCATTAGGATTAGCATGTTTATTGTGTAGGGTGGGGGATCAAGGGTAGGGCTGTACAACTCAGAGAAGACATGTAGTGATTCTACAGCATCTTAGTACATGCTGACAGACAGCGACTGTAACTGGGGTTTGGGGGGGACTTGCTGCAGTGGGTAGACTGGAAAACATAATGTTCTGCATGTGATAGTATATTACTGAGAACAAAGAAAATTTCAAACTGATGTAAGAGCACTGCTCTCAAATATCAGAATAAAGTTACAGGCTTTGAGTGCTCCAATCAAAAGACACAGGGTTAGAAGAACTGATGAAAACTCAAGACCACCTATGTGCTCCCTTTCTGGAGACTCACTTGAGATCCAAGGACACAGACAAACTATAACCTGAAGGGGCGGGGACAGGTACCCTATACAAGTGAAACTGAGAAACAAACAAACAAATGGATTCTGTTTGAGTCCCCAGAGAGACTCAGTAGAAAATAGCCCAATCTAGCCATCGTGAGTTCTTTTTGTTTTGTTTCAGCAGTGCTCAGGCATAGATTTCGTAGTGCAGCAACTTCCTTCTCATTTCCTCCCACCTCAACAAAAGAATTGCTGTAATAATATGTGTCTGCGCTTTTAAAATCATTGCTTTTTATGATGTTCACGAATGTAAAGAAGTAATAACCATCTGAAGAGGGACGTTTGGACCCTCAAATAAACACTTCACTCCACAACACACTCTTATTTCCCAAATGCTCCTGTCCAGAAATAGGTGTTCTTTATATTTGTCCCTCCACCTATCAGCAGTGATCACACCTATGTCCCTCAAACATGGTGGTGTGCAAAGAACCAAGTACACTTTTCTGTCGACAACAGGCCCAGACGAAGGATACTTGTGTTCTTCAGGGATCACTTACTCACGGAATGTGGCTAAATAAAGTCACCAAGCGAGCAGGAATTATAAGAGGACAGAGGACAGAGATACGGGTTCAAGTCCTTTCATCTCCATTTACTGGTTTTGGAAGCACACGCGGCTGACTCTACCTGAAAGTTTATCGGTGAACGCAGTGCTCTCCTTATGGCTTAGATACCTTGCAAGATTTCTGGAAGCATAATGTAGGAAAGAGACATAGGCTATGTTGTTAACTGTTCTGTACAGAAGGATAGATGGGCAGAAAAAAAGGTGATTGATTCATAGATAGATAGGTAGACAGACGACAGATGAAAGAAAGATTGATAGGTACATAGACCGATAGATGATAGACTTCAAAGATAGATGATAGGAAGATAGATAAATAGATAGAAAGATAGATCCATAGATACATACATACATACTTACATACATAGATACTTAGATAGACAGACAGACCGTTAGATAGATAGATACAGATACATATAGATTGACACAAAGCTATTGTTCATAAATAAGAGTTGAATGGTGAATAACATAACTAATCTACAAACAAAAAGGAAGAATGAAATCCATTTTAAAATTGCAGTAGGCAGCCTCAAGAAGAAAACAAACACTACCATTTGCAATGATGTGGATGGAGATAGACGGTAGTACGTTCAGAGAAATATGCCAGGCGGAGAAAGACAAGTACCAAGTGATTTCACTCATGTGTGGAGTATAACAACAAAGAGAAACTGAAGGAAAGAAACAGCAGCACTCTCACAGAATCCGAGAGTTGACTAAAAGTTACGAAAGGGAAAAGGACTAGGCAGAGTGAGTCTGAAGGGAGGGATAAGTGTGAGGAGAAATAATAGTGGTAATTGGGATTAGCATGAATATTGCGTGGGGTCGGGTGTGCATGGGGAGTACTGTACAAAACAGAGAAGACTAGTAGAGATCATATAGCATCTTACTACTCACTGATGGACAGCGACTGTAACGGGGTCTGTGGGGGCGGATATGGTGAAGGGATACACAGCATTCAACTACGCTGATAGACAGCGACTGAAGAGGTTTTTCCGGGGGACTTGGTGAGGGGGGGAGCATAGTAAACATAATGTTCTTCTCGTGATTGTAGATAAATGATAAAAAAATTTTTAAGTGCAATAAGTGTACAGCTCTGAATCATCAGAATAAAAGGTCAGGCACTGAGTGCTGCAAACAAAAGACACAGGGATAAAAGAAGGGATAAAAACTCAAGACACCTATGTGCTTACTTACATGAGACTCACTTGAGATTGAAGGACAAAGACAAACTACAAGCCAAAGGTGTGTGGACAAGTACCCTACACGAGTGAAACTGAAAAACAAACAATCAAACAAGTGGATACTGTTTGAGTCCCCAGAGACAGTCAGCAGAAAATAGCCCTATCTGACCACCGTGAATTCTTTTTGTTTGGTTTCAGCAGTTCCCAGAGATATATTTAGTGGTGCAGCAACATATTTCTCAGTTTCTCTCACCTCAACAACTGAGTTGCTGTAATAATAAGCATCTGGGATATTGAAATCAGTGGGTTTTATGAAGTTCACGATTGAGAAGATCTAATAAACAACGAAAGAGGGAAGTTTGGACACTCAAATAAACACGTCACTTCACAATACACTCTTGGCTCCCAACTGCTCCAGTCTAGAAATTGGTGTTCCTTTCTATTTGACCCTCCGTCCTATCGGCGGTGATCACGCTGATGTCCTTCAAACATGGTGGTGAGCAAAGCAACAAGTTTACTTTTCTGTTGACAACAGGCCCAGAGGAATGATACTTGTGGTCTTCAGGGAGCACTTAGTCAATGAATGTGTCTAAATACAGACAGCAAGTTAGAAGGAGATGTAAGAGGACAGGGGAGAGAGACACAGGTTCAAGTCCCGGCACAACCATTTCCTGGTTTTGTAGGTACACATGGCCGTCTCGTCCTGCAAGGTTCTCGGTGAACCCAGTGCTCTCTCTACAGCCTAGATACTTTGCAGAAATTTTGGAAGCAAAGTGTAGGAAAGTGATACAGGATATGTGGTTAACTGTTCTGTACACAAGGACAGATGGGCAGACAAAAGTTGATTGATTGATAAATAGATAGACAGGCAGATAGATAGATATAGGCACATATCGACTAACAAAAAGCTACTGCTCATAATCAGGTGAGCAACGGTGAAAGCACATAGCCAAATTACAAACAAAAAAGAAGAATGAAATCCAGTTTAAAAAGTGCAGTAAGCAGCCATAAGAAGAAAACAAATCCTATCATTTGCAATAACGTGGATGGAGGTAGACGGTATTATGCCCAGTCAAACAAGGCAGGCGGAGAAATACATGTACCAAATGATTTCACTCATGTGTGGATTATGATAACAAAGAAAAACTGAAGGAAAAGACAGCAGCAGACTCACAGAACCCGAGAGTGGACTAACAGTTACCAAAGAGAAAGGGACTGGGTAGTGTTTGTGGGAAGGGAGTAATAAGGGCGGGGAAAAGAATGGGGGCATTAGGATTAGCATGTTTAATGTGTAGGGTGGGGGTTCATGGGTAGGGCTGTACAACACAGAGAAGACATGTAGTGATTCTACAGCATCTTAGTACATGCTGACGGACAGCGGCTGTAACTAGGATATGGGAGGGACTTGCTGAAGAGGGTAGACTGGAAAACATGATGTTCTGCATGTGATTGTATATTAATGAGAACAAAGAAAATTTCAAACTGATGTAAGAGCACTGCCCTCAAATATCAGAGTAAAAGTACAGGCTTTGAGTGCTCATATCAAAAGACACAGGTTTAGAAGAACTGATGAAAACTCAAGACCACCTACGTGCTCCCTTTCTGGAGACTCACTTTAGATCCAAGGACACAGACAAACTACAAGCTGAAGGGGCGGGGACAGGAACCCTATACAAGTGAAACTGAGAAACAAACAAACAAATGGATTCTGTTTGCGTCCCCAGAGAGAGTCAGTAGAAAATAGCCCAATCTAGCCACCGTGAATTCTTTTTGCTGTTTCAGCAGTGCTCAGGCATAGATTTCGTGGTGCAGCAACTTCCTTCTCATTTCCTCTCACCTCAACAAATGAATTGCTGTAATAATAGGCGTCTGCGCTTTTAAAATCATTGCTTTTTATGATGTTCCCGAATGTAAAGAAGTAATAACCATCTAAAGAGGGACGTTTGGACCCTCAAATAAACACTTCACTCCACTACACACTCTTATTTCCCAAATGCTCCGGTCCAGAAATAGGTGTTCCTTTATATTTGTCCCTCCACCTATCAGCAGTGATCACACCTATGTCCCACAAACATGGTGGTGTGCAAAGAACCAAGTACACTTTTCTGACGACAACAGGCCCAGACGAAGGATACTTGTGTTCTTCAGGGATCACTTACTCACTGAATGTGGCTAAATAAAGTCACCAAGCGAGCAGGAATTATAAGAGGACAGAGGACAGAGATACGGGTTCAAGTCCTTTCACCTCCATTTACTGGTTTTGTAAGCACACGCGGCTGACTCTACCTGAAAGTGTATCGGTGAACACAGTGCTCTCCTTATGGCTTAGCTACCTTGCAAGATTTCTGGAAGCATAATGTAGGATAGAGACATAGGCTATGTTGTTAACTGTTCTGTACAGAAGGATAGATGGGCAGACAAAAAGGTGATTGATACATAGATAGATAGGTAGACAGACGACAGATGAAAGAAAGATTGATAGGTACATAGACCGATAGATTACAGACATCATAGATAGATGATAGGAAGATAGATAGATAAATAGAAAGATAGATCCATAGATTCATACATACATATTTACATACATAGATACATAGATAGAACGTTAGATAGATAGATACAGATACATATCGATTGACACAAAGCTATTATTCATAAATAGGAGTTGAATGGTGAGTAACATAGCTAATCTACAAGCAAAAAGGAAGAATGAAATCCAGTTTAAAATTGCAGTAAGCAGGCTTAAGAAGAAAACAATCACTACCATTTGCAATGACGTGGATGGAGGTAGACGGTAGTACGTTCAGAAAAATAGGGCAGGCGGATAAAGACAAGTAAAAGTGATTTCACTCATGTGCGGAGTATAACAACAAAGAGAAAGTGAAGGAAAAAAACAGCAGCACTCTCACAGAATCCGAGAGTTGACTAAAAGTTACCAAAGGGAGAAGGACTAGGCAGGGTGAGGCTGAAGGGAGGGAGAAGTGTGGGGAGAAATAATAGTGGTAATTGGGATTAGCATGAATAATGCGTGGGTTCGTGTGTGCATGGGGAGTACTGTACAACACAGGGAAGACTAGTAGAGATCATATAGCATCTTACTACTCACTGATGGACAATTACTGTAAAGGGTCTCTGTGGGTGGACACGGTGAAGGGATCCACAGCATTCAACTACGCTGATAGCGACTGAAGAGGTTTTTTGGGGGGACTTGGTGAGGGGTGGAGCATAGTAAACATAATGTTCTTCACGTGAATGTAGATTAATGATAAAAAAAATGCTTTAAGTGCAATAAGTGTACAGCTCTGAATCATCAGAATAAAAGGTCATGCACTGAGTGCTGCAAACAAAAGACACAGGGTAAAAAGAAGGGATAAAAACTCAAGACACCTACGTGCTTACTTACAGGAGACTCACTTGAGATCCAAGGACACAGACAAACTACAAGCCGAAGGTGTGTGGACAAGTACCCTACAAGAGTGAAACTGAAAAACAATCAAGCAAATGGGTTCTTTTTGTGTCCCCAGAGACAGTCAGCAGAAAATAGCCCTATCTGACGACCGTGAATTCTTTTTGTTTGGTATCAGCAGCTCCCAGCGATAGATTTAGTGGTGCAGCAACATACTTCTCATTTTCTCTGACCTCAACAACCTAGTTGCTGTAATAATAAGCATCTGGGCCATTGAAATCAGTGGGTTTTATGATGTTCACGATTGAGAAGATCTAAAAACCACTTAAGAGGGAAGTTTGGGCACTCAAATAAACACGTCACTCCACAATACACTCTTGGCTCCCAACTGCTCCTGTCTAGAAATTGGTGTTCCTTTCTATTTGACCCTCCGTCCTATCGGCGGTGATCACGCTGATGTCCTTCAAACATGGTGGTGAGTAAAGAAAAAGTTTACTTTTCTGTCGACAACAGGCCCAGAGGAATGATACTTTTGGTCTTCAGGGAGCTCTTACTCAATGAATGTGGCCAAATACACACAGCAAGTTAGAAGGAGATGAAAGAGGACAAAGGACAGAGACACGGGTTCAAGTCCCGGCACAACCATTTCCTGGTTTTGTAGGTACACGCGGCCGTCTCGTCCTGCCAGGGTCTCGGTGAACCCAGTGCTCCCTCTACAGCCTAGATACTTTGCAGGATTTTTGGAAGCAATGTGTAGGAAAGTGATATAGGATATGTGGTTAACTGTTCTGTACACAAGGACAGATGGGCAGACATAAAGTTGATTGATTGATTGATAAATAGATAGTCAGACACATATATAGATATACGTACATATCGACTAACACAAAGCTACTGCTCATAACCAGGAGAGCAATGGTGAAAGCACATAGCGAAATTACAAACAAAAAAGAAGAATGAAAACCAGTTTAAAAAGTGAAGTAAGCAGCCATAAGAAGAAAACAAATCCAATCATTTGCAATAACGTGGATGGAGGTAGAGGGTATTATGCTCAGATAAACAAGACAGGCGGAGAACTACATGTACCAAATGATTTCACTCATGTGTGGAGTATGATAACAAAGAAAACCTGAAGGAAAAGACAGCAGCAGACTCACAGAACCCGAGAGTGGACTAACAGTTACCAAAGAGAAAGGGACTGGGTAGGGTTTGTGGGAAGGGAGTAATAAGTGCGGGGAAAAAGAATGGGGGCATTAGGATTAGAATGTATAATGTGTAGGGTGGGGTGTCATGGGTAGTGCTGTACAACACAGAAAAGACATGTAGTGATTCTACAGCATCTTAGTACATGCTGACGGAGAGCGGCTGTAACTGGGATTTGGGGTGACTTGGTGAAGAGGGTAGACAGAATAACATAATTTTCTGCATGTGATTGTATATTAATGAGAACAAAAAGAATTTCAAAGTGCAGTAAGAGCACAGCTCTCAAATATCAGAATAAAAGTACAGCCTTTGAGTGCTCCAATCAAAAGACACAGGGTTAGAAGAACTGATGAAAACTCAAGACCACCTACGTGCTCCCTTACTGGAGACTCACTTGAGATCCAAGGACAAAGACAAACTACAAGCTGAAGGGGCGGGGACAGGTACCCTACACAAGTGAAACTGAGAAACAAAGAAAGAAATGGATTCTGTTTTGGACCCCAGAGAGAGTCAGTAGAAAATAGCCCTATCTAGCCACCGTGAATTCTTTTTGTTTGGTTTCAGCAGTGCTCAGGCATAGATTTAGTGGTGCAGCAACTTCCTTCTCATTTCCTCTCACCTCAACAAATGAATTGCTGTAATAATATGCGTCTGGGCATTTATAATCATTGCTTTTTATGATGTTCACGAATGTAAAGAAGTAATAACCACCTAAAGAGGGAAGTTTGGACACTCAAATAAACACTTCACTCCACAACACACTCTTTGTTCCCAACTGCTCCTGTCCAGAAATAGGTGTTAATTCATATTTGTCCCTCCACCTATCAGCAGTGATCACGCCAATGTCCCTCAAACATGGTGGTGTGCAAAGGGCCAAGTACACTTTTCTGTCGACAACAGGCCCAGACGAAGGATACTTGTGGTCTTCAGGGATCACTTCCTCACTGAATGTGGCTAAATAAAGTCAACAAGCGAGCAGGAAGTATAAGAGGACAGATGACAAAGATACGAGTTCAAGTCCTTTCACCTCCATTTACTGGTTTTGTAAGCACACTCTGCTGACTCTACCTGAAAGCGTATCGGTGAACACAGTGCTCTCCTTATGGCTTAGTTACCTTGCAAGGTTTCTGGAAGCATAATGTAGGGAAGAGACATAGGCTATGTTGTTAACTGTTCTGTACATAAGGATAGATTGGCAGACAAAAAGATGATTGTTTCATAGATAGATAGGTAGACAGACGACAGGTGAAAGATAGATAGATAGGTACATAGATTAATAGATGATAGACATCATAGATAGATGATAGGAAGATAGATAGATAGATACGTGGATAGATACATAGATAGATACATAGATATATACATACATAGATACATAGATAGACAGACAGACCTTTAGATAGGTAGATACAGATACATGTCGATTGACACAAAGCTATTATTCATAACCAGGAGTTGAATGGTGAATAACATAGCTAAACTACAAACAAAAAGGAAGAATGAAATCCAGTTTAAAAAGTGCAGTAAGCAGCCTTAAGAAGAAAACAAATACAACCATTTGCAATGACGTGGATGGAGCAAGATGGTAGTATGTTCAGAAAAATAGGGCAATCGGATAAAGTCAAGTACCAAGTGATTTCACTCATGTGTGGAGTATAACAACAAAGAAAAACTGAAGTAAAAAAACAGCAGCAGACTCACAGAACCCGAGAGTTCACTAAAAGTAACCAAAGGAAAAAGGACTGGGCAGGGTGAGTCTGAAGGGAGGGATAAGTGTGGGGAGAAAGAATGGGGGCATTAAGTTTAGCATGTATATTGCGCGGGGTCGGGTGTGCATGGGGAGTACTGTACAACACAGAGAAGACTAGTAGAGATCATATAGCATCTTACTACTCACTGATGGACAGTGACTGTAACGGGGACTTTTGGGGGGGACATGGTGAAGGGGTCGACAGCATCCAACTACGCTGATCGACAGTGACAGAAGAGGTTTTTCGGGGGGACTTGGTGAAGGGGGGAGCATAGTAAACATAATGTTCTTCACGTGATTGTAGATTAATGATAAAAAATATTCTTTAAGTGCAATAAGTGCACAGCTCTGAATCATCAGAATAAAAGGTCAGGCACTGAGTGCTGCAAACAAAAGACACAGGGATAAAAGAAGGGATGAAAACTCAAGACACCTACGTGCTTACTTACAGGAGACTCACTTGAGATCCAAGGACACAGACAAACTACAAGCCGAAGGTGTGTGGACAAGTACCCTACACGAGTGAAACGGAAAATCAAACAATCAAGCAAATGGATTCTGTTTGAGTCCCCAGAGACAGTCAGCAGAAAATAGCCCTATCTGGCCACCGTGAATTCTTTTTGTTTGGTTTCAACAGTTCCCAGCCATAGATTTAGTGGTGCAGCAACATACTTCTCATTTTCTCTCACCTCAACAACTGAGTTGCTGCAATAATAAGAATCTGGGCCTTTGAAATCAGTGGATTTTATGATGTTCACGAATGTGAAAATCTAATAACCACCTAAAGAGGGAAGTTTGGACACTCAATAAACACGTCACTCCACAATACACTGTTAGCTCCCAACTGCTCCTATCTAGAAATTGGTGTTCCTTTTTATTTGACCCTCCGTCCTATCGGCGGTGATCACGCTGATGTCCTTCAAACATGGTGGTGAGCAAAGCAACAAGTTGACTTTTCTGTCGACAACAGGCCCAGAGGAATGATACTTGAGATCTTCAGGGAGCCCTTAGTCAATGAATGTGGCTAAATACAGACAGCAAGTTAGAAGGAGATGAAAGAGGACAGGGGATAGAGACACGGGTTCAAGTCCCAGCACAACCATTTCCTGGTTTTGTAGGTACACGCGGCCGACTCGAACTGCAAGTGTCTCGGTGAACCCAGTGCTCCCTCTGCAGCCTAGATACTTTGCAGGATTTTGGGGAGCATAGTGCAGGAAAGTGATATAGGGTATATGGTTAACTGTTCTGTACAGATGGACAGATGGACAGACCAAAGGATGATTGATTGTGTAATTGATTAATAGATAGACAGACAGATAGATAGATATAGGTACATATCGATTAGCACAAAGCTACTGCTCATAACAAGGAGAGCAATGGTGAAAGCACATTGCAAAACTACAAACAAAAAAGAAGAATGAAATCCAGTTTAAAAAGTGCAGTAAGCAGCCATAAGAAGAAAACAAATCCTATCATTTGCAATAACGAGGATGGAGCTAGAGCGTATTATGCTCAGTCAAATAGGCCAGGCGGAGAAATACATGTACCAAATGATTTCACTCATGTGTGGAGTATGATAACAAAGAAAAACTGAAGGAAAAGACAGCAGCAGACTCACAGAACCCGAGAGTGGACTAACAGTTACCAAAGAGAAAGGGACTGGGTAGGGTTTGTGGGAAGGGAGTAATAAGTGCGGGGAAAAAGAATGGGGGCATTAGGATTAGCATGTATAATGTGTAGGGTGGGGTGTCATGGGTAGGGCTGTACAACACAGAGAAGACATGTAGTGATTCTACAGCATCTTAGTACATGCTGACGGAGAGCGGCTGTAACTGGGATTTGGGGTGACTTGGTGAAGAGGGTAGACAGAATAACATAATTTTCTGCATGTGATTGTATATTAATGAGAACAAAAAGAATTTCAAAGTGCAGTAAGAGCACAGCTCTCAAGTATCAGAATAAAAGTACAGCCTTTGAGTGCTCCAATCAAAAGACACAGGGTTAGAAGAACTGATGAAAACTCAAGACCACCTACGTGCTCCCTTACTGGAGACTCACTTGAGATCCAAGGACAAAGACAAACTACAAGCTGAAGGGGCGGGGACAGGTACCCTACACAAGTGAAACTGAGAAACAAAGAAAGAAATGGATTCTGTTTTGGACCCCAGAGAGAGTCAGTAGAAAATAGCCCTATCTAGCCACCGTGAATTCTTTTTGTTTGGTTTCAGCAGTGCTCAGGCATAGATTTAGTGGTGCAGCAACTTCCTTCTCATTTCCTCTCACCTCAACAAATGAATTGCTGTAATAATATGCGTCTGGGCATTTATAATCATTGCTTTTTATGATGTTCACGAATGTAAAGAAGTAATAACCACCTAAAGAGGGAAGTTTGGACACTCAAATAAACACTTCACTCCACAACACACTCTTTGTTCCCAACTGCTCCTGTCCAGAAATAGGTGTTAATTCATATTTGTCCCTCCACCTATCAGCAGTGATCACGCCAATGTCCCTCAAACATGGTGGTGTGCAAAAGGCCAAGTACACTTTTCTGTCGACAACAGGCCCAGACGAAGGATACTTGTGGTCTTCAGGGATCACTTCCTCACTGAATGTGGCTAAATAAAGTCAACAAGCGAGCAGGAAGTATAAGAGGACAGATGACAAAGATACGAGTTCAAGTCCTTTCACCTCCATTTACTGGTTTTGTAAGCACACTCTGCTGACGCTACCTGAAAGCGTATCGGTGAACACAGTGCTCTCCTTATGGCTTAGTTACCTTGCAAGGTTTCTGGAAGCATAATGTAGGGAAGAGACATAGGCTATGTTGTTAACTGTTCTGTACATAAGGATAGATTGGCAGACAAAAAGATGATTGTTTCATAGATAGATAGGTAGACAGACGACAGGTGAAAGATAGATAGATAGGTACATAGATTAATAGATGATAGACATCATAGATAGATGATAGGAAGATAGATAGATAGATACATGGATAGATACATAGATAGATACATAGATATATACATACATAGATACATAGATAGACAGACAGACCTTTAGATAGGTAGATACAGATACATGTCGATTGACACAAAGCTATTATTCATAACCAGGAGTTGAATGGTGAATAACAAAGCTAAACTACAAACAAAAAGGAAGAATGAAATCCAGTTTAAAAAGTGCAGTAAGCAGCCTTAAGAAGAAAACAAATACTACCATTTGCAATGACGTGGATGGAGCAAGACGGTAGTATGTTCAGAAAAATAGGGCAGGCGGATAAAGGCTAGTACCAAGTGATTTCACTCATGTGTGGAGTATAACAACAAAGAAAAACTGAAGTAAAAAAACAGCAGCAGACTCACAGAACCCGAGAGTTGACTAAAAGTAACCAAAGGAAAAAGGACTGGGCAGGGTGAGCCTGAAGGGAGGGATAAGTGCGGGGGAGAAAGAATGGGGGCATTAAGTTTAGCATGTATAATGCGCGGGGTCGGGTGTGCATGGGGAGTACTGTACAACACAGAGAAGACTAGTAGAGATCATATAGCATCTTACTACTCACTGATGGACAGTGACTGTAACGGGGACTTTTGGGGGGGACATGGTGAAGGGGTCGACAGCATCCAACTACGCTGATCGACAGTGACAGAAGAGGTTTTTCGGGGGGACTTGGTGAAGGGGGGAGCATAGTAAACATAATGTTCTTCACGTGATTGTAGATTAATGATAAAAAATATTCTTTAAGTGCAATAAGTGCACAGCTCTGAATCATCAGAATAAAAGGTCAGGCACTGAGTGCTGCAAACAAAAGACACAGGGATAAAAGAAGGGATGAAAACTCAAGACACCTACGTGCTTACTTACAGGAGACTCACTTGAGATCCAAGGACACAGACAAACTACAAGCCGAAGGTGTGTGGACAAGTACCCTACACGAGTGAAACGGAAAATCAAACAATCAAGCAAATGGATTCTGTTTGAGTCCCCAGAGACAGTCAGCAGAAAATAGCCCTATCTGGCCACCGTGAATTCTTTTTGTTTGGTTTCAACAGTTCCCAGCCATAGATTTAGTGGTGCAGCAACATACTTCTCATTTTCTCTCACCTCAACAACTGAGTTGCTGCAATAATAAGAATCTGGGCCTTTGAAATCAGTGGATTTTATGATGTTCACGAATGTGAAAATCTAATAACCACCTAAAGAGGGAAGTTTGGACACTCAATAAACACGTCACTCCACAATACACTGTTAGCTCCCAACTGATCCTATCTAGAAATTGGTGTTCCTTTTTATTTGACCCTCCGTCCTATTGGCGGTGATCACGCTGATGTCCTTCAAACATTTTGGTGAGCAAAGCAACAAGTTGACTTTTCTGTCGACAACAGGCCCAGAGGAATGATACTTGAGATCTTCAGGGAGCCCTTAGTCAATGAATGTGGCTAAATACAGACAGCAAGTTAGAAGGAGATGAAAGAGGACAGGGGATAGAGACACGGGTTCAAGTCCCAGCACAACCATTTCCTGGTTTTGTAGGTACACGCGGCCGACTCGAACTGCAAGTGTCTCGGTGAACCCAGTGCTCCCTCTGCAGCCTAGATACTTTGCAGGATTTTTGGGAGCATAGTGCAGGAAAGTGATATAGGGTATATGGTTAACTGTTCTGTACAGATGGACAGATGGACAGACAAAAGGAATATTGATTGTGTAATTGATTAATAGATAGACAGACAGATAGATAGATATAGGTACATATCGATTAGCACAAAGCTACTGCTCATAACAAGGAGAGCAATGGTGAAAGCACATTGCAAAACTACAAACAAAAAAGAAGAATGAAATCCAGTTTAAAAAGTGCAGTAAGCAGCCATAAGAAGAAAACAAATCCTATCATTTGCAATAACGAGGATGGAGCTAGAGCGTATTATGCTCAGTCAAATAGGCCAGGCGGAGAAATACATGTACCAAATGATTTCACTCATGTGTGGAGTATGATAACAAAGAAAAACTGAAGGAAAAGACAGCAGCAGACTCACAGAACCCGAGAGTGGACTAACAGTTACCAAAGAGAAAGGGACTGGGTAGGGTTTGTGGGAAGGGAGTAATAAGTGCGGGGAAAAAGAATGGGGGCATTAGGATTAGCATGTATAATGTGTAGGGTGGGGTGTCATGGGTAGGGCTGTACAACACAGTGAAGACATGTAGTGATTCTACAGCATCTTAGTACATGCTGACGGAGAGCGGCTGTAACTGGGATTTGGGGTGACTTGGTGAAGATGGTAGACAGAATAACATAATTTTCTGCATGTGATTGTATATTAATGAGAACAAAAAGAATTTCAAAGTGCAGTAAGAGCACAGCTCTCAAGTATCAGAATAAAAGTACAGCCTTTGAGTGCTCCAATCAAAAGACACAGGGTTAGAAGAACTGATGAAAACTCAAGACCACCTACGTGCTCCCTTACTGGAGACTCACTTGAGATCCAAGGACAAAGACAAACTACAAGCTGAAGGGGCGGGGACAGGTACCCTACACAAGTGAAACTGAGAAACAAAGAAAGAAATGGATTCTGTTTTGGACCCCAGAGAGAGTCAGTAGAAAATAGCCCTATCTAGCCACCGTGAATTCTTTTTGTTTGGTTTCAGCAGTGCTCAGGCATAGATTTAGTGGTGCAGCAACTTCCTTCTCATTTCCTCTCACCTCAACAAATGAATTGCTGTAATAATATGCGTCTGGGCATTTATAATCATTGCTTTTTATGATGTTCACGAATGTAAAGAAGTAATAACCACCTAAAGAGGGAAGTTTGGACACTCAAATAAACACTTCACTCCACAACACACTCTTTGTTCCCAACTGCTCCTGTCCAGAAATAGGTGTTAATTCATATTTGTCCCTCCACCTATCAGCAGTGATCACGCCAATGTCCCTCAAACATGGTGGTGTGCAAAGGGCCAAGTACACTTTTCTGTCGACAACAGGCCCAGACGAAGGATACTTGTGGTCTTCAGGGATCACTTCCTCACTGAATGTGGCTAAATAAAGTCAACAAGCGAGCAGGAAGTATAAGAGGACAGATGACAAAGATACGAGTTCAAGTCCTTTCTCCTCCATTTACTGGTTTTGTAAGCACACTCTGCTGACTCTACCTGAAAGCGTATCGGTGAACACAGTGCTCTCCTTATGGCTTAGTTACCTTGCAAGGTTTCTGGAAGCATAATGTAGGGAAGAGACATAGGCTATGTTGTTAACTGTTCTGTACATAAGGATAGATTGGCAGACAAAAAGATGATTGTTTCATAGATAGATAGGTAGACAGACGACAGGTGAAAGATAGATAGATAGGTACATAGATTAATAGATGATAGACATCATAGATAGATGATAGGAAGATAGATAGATAGATACATGGATAGATACATAGATAGATACATAGATATATACATACATAGATACATAGATAGACAGACAGACCTTTAGATAGGTAGATACAGATACATGTCGATTGACACAAAGCTATTGTTCATAACCAGGAGTTGAAAGGTGAATAACATAGCTAAACTGCAAACAAAAAGGAAGAATGAAATCCAGTTTAAAAAGTGCAGTAAGCAGCCTTAAGAAGAAAACAAATACTACCATTTGCAATGACGTGGATGGAGCAAGACGGTAGTATGTTCAGAAAAATAGGGCAGGCGGTTAAAGGCAAGTACCAAGTGATTTCACTCATGTGTGGAGTATAACAACAAAGAAAAACTGAAGTAAAAAAACAGCAGCAGACTCACAGAACCCGAGAGTTGACTAAAAGTAACCAAAGGAAAAAGGACTGGGCAGGGTGAGTCTGAAGGGAGGGAAAAGTGTGGGGAGAAAGAATGGGGGCATTAAGTTTAGCATGTATATTGCGCGGGGTCGGGTGTGCATGGGGAGTACTGTACAACACAGAGAAGACTAGTAGAGATCATATAGCATCTTACTACTCACTGATGGACAGTGACTGTAACGGGGACTTTTGGGGGGGACATGGTGAAGGGGTCTACAGCATCCAACTACGCTGATCGGCAGTGACAGAAGAGGTTTTTCGGGGGGACTTGGTGAAGGGGGGAGCATAGTAAACATAATGTTCTTCACGTGATTGTAGATTAATGATAAAAAATATTCTTTAAGTGCAATAAGTGCACAGCTCTGAATCATCAGAATAAAAGGTCAGGCACTGAGTGCTGCAAACAAAAGACACAGGGAGAAAAGAAGGGATGAAAACTCAAGACACCTACGTGCTTACTTACAGGAGACTCACTTGAGATCCAAGGACACAGACAAACTACAAGCCGAAGGTGTGTGGACAAGTACCCTACACGAGTGAAACGGAAAATCAAACAATCAAGCAAATGGATTCTGTTTGAGTCCCCAGAGACAGTCAGCAGAAAATAGCCCTATCTGGCCACCGTGAATTCTTTTTGTTTGGTTTCAACAGTTCCCAGCCATAGATTTAGTGGTGCAGCAACATACTTCTCATTTTCTCTCACCTCAACAACTGAGTTGCTGCAATAATAAGAATCTGGGCCTTTGAAATCAGTGGATTTTATGATGTTCACGAATGTGAAAATCTAATAACCACCTAAAGAGGGAAGTTTGGACACTCAATAAACACGTCACTCCACAATACACTGTTAGCTCCCAACTGCTCCTATCTAGAAATTGGTGTTCCTTTTTATTTGACCCTCCGTCCTATCGGCGGTGATCACGCTGATGTCCTTCAAACATGGTGGTGAGCAAAGCAACAAGTTGACTTTTCTGTCGACAACAGGCCCAGAGGAATGATACTTGAGATCTTCAGGGAGCCCTTAGTCAATGAATGTGGCTAAATACAGACAGCAAGTTAGAAGGAGATGAAAGAGGACAGGGGATAGAGACACGGGTTCAAGTCCCAGCACAACCATTTCCTGGTTTTGTAGGTACACGCGGCCGACTCGAACTGCAAGTGTCTCGGTGAACCCAGTGCTCCCTCTGCAGCCTAGATACTTTGCAGGATTTTTGGGAGCATAGTGCAGGAAAGTGATATAGGGTATATGGTTAACTGTTCTGTACAGATGGACAGATGGACAGACAAAAGGATGATTGATTGTGTAATTGATTAATAGATAGACAGACAGATAGATAGATATAGGTACATATCGATTAGCACAAAGCTACTGCTCATAACAAGGAGAGCAATGGTGAAAGCACATTGCAAAACTACAAACAAAAAAGAAGAATGAAATCCAGTTTAAAAAGTGCAGTAAGCAGCCATAAGAAGAAAACAAATCCTATCATTTGCAATAACGAGGATGGAGCTAGAGCGTATTATGCTCAGTCAAATAGGCCAGGCGGAGAAATACATGTACCAAATGATTTCACTCATGTGTGGAGTATGATAACAAAGAAAAACTGAAGGAAAAGACAGCAGCAGACTCACAGAACCCGAGAGTGGACTAACAGTTACCAAAGAGAAAGGGACTGGGTAGGGTTTGTGGGAAGGGAGTAATAAGTGCGGGGAAAAAGAATGGGGGCATTAGGATTAGCATGTATAATGTGTAGGGTGGGGTGTCATGGGTAGGGCTGTACAACACAGTGAAGACATGTAGTGATTCTACAGCATCTTAGTACATGCTGACGGAGAGCGGCTGTAACTGGGATTTGGGGTGACTTGGTGAAGATGGTAGACAGAATAACATAATTTTCTGCATGTGATTGTATATTAATGAGAACAAAAAGAATTTCAAAGTGCAGTAAGAGCACAGCTCTCAAATATTAGAATAAAAGTACAGCCTTTGAGTGCTCCAATCAAAAGACACAGGGTTAGAAGAACTGATGAAAACTCAAGACCACCTACGTGCTCCCTTACTGGAGACTCACTTGAGATCCAAGGACAAAGACAAACTACAAGCTGAAGGGGCGGGGACAGGTACCCTACACAAGTGAAACTGAGAAACAAGGAAAGAAATGGATTCTGTTTTGGACCCCAGAGAGAGTCAGTAGAAAATAGCCCTATCTAGCCACCGTGAATTCTTTTTGTTTGGTTTCAGCAGTGCTCAGGCATAGATTTAGTGGTGCAGCAACTTCCTTCTCATTTCCTCTCACCTCAACAAATGAATTGCTGTAATAATATGCGTCTGGGCATTTATAATCATTGCTTTTTATGATGTTCACGAATGTAAAGAAGTAATAACCACCTAAAGAGGGAAGTTTGGACACTCAAATAAACACTTCACTCCACAACACACTCTTTGTTCCCAACTGCTCCTGTCCAGAAATAGGTGTTAATTCATATTTGTCCCTCCACCTATCAGCAGTGATCACGCCAATGTCCCTCAAACATGGTGGTGTGCAAAGGGCCAAGTACACTTTTCTGTCGACAACAGGCCCAGACGAAGGATACTTGTGGTCTTCAGGGATCACTTCCTCACTGAATGTGGCTAAATAAAGTCAACAAGCGAGCAGGAAGTATAAGAGGACAGATGACAAAGATACGAGTTCAAGTCCTTTCACCTCCATTTACTGGTTTTGTAAGCACACTCTGCTGACTCTACCTGAAAGCGTATCGGTGAACACAGTGCTCTCCTTATGGCTTAGTTACCTTGCAAGGTTTCTGGAAGCATAATGTAGGGAAGAGACATAGGCTATGTTGTTAACTGTTCTGTACATAAGGATAGATTGGCAGACAAAAAGATGATTGTTTCATAGATAGATAGGTAGACAGACGACAGGTGAAAGATAGATAGATAGGTACATAGATTAATAGATGATAGACATCATAGATAGATGATAGGAAGATAGATAGATAGATACATGGATAGATACATAGATAGATACATAGATATATACATACATAGATACATAGATAGACAGACAGACCTTTAGATAGGTAGATACAGATACATGTCGATTGACACAAAGCTATTGTTCATAACCAGGAGTTGAAAGGTGAATAACATAGCTAAACTGCAAACAAAAAGGAAGAATGAAATCCAGTTTAAAAAGTGCAGTAAGCAGCCTTAAGAAGAAAACAAATACTACCATTTGCAATGACGTGGATGGAGCAAGACGGTAGTATGTTCAGAAAAATAGGGCAGGCGGTTAAAGGCAAGTACCAAGTGATTTCACTCATGTGTGGAGTATAACAACAAAGAAAAACTGAAGTAAAAAAACAGCAGCAGACTCACAGAACCCGAGAGTTGACTAAAAGTAACCAAAGGAAAAAGGACTGGGCAGGGTGAGTCTGAAGGGAGGGAAAAGTGTGGGGAGAAAGAATGGGGGCATTAAGTTTAGCATGTATATTGCGCGGGGTCGGGTGTGCATGGGGAGTACTGTACAACACAGAGAAGACTAGTAGAGATCATATAGCATCTTACTACTCACTGATGGACAGTGACTGTAACGGGGACTTTTGGGGGGGACATGGTGAAGGGGTCTACAGCATCCAACTACGCTGATCGGCAGTGACAGAAGAGGTTTTTCGGGGGGACTTGGTGAAGGGGGGAGCATAGTAAACATAATGTTCTTCACGTGATTGTAGATTAATGATAAAAAATATTCTTTAAGTGCAATAAGTGCACAGCTCTGAATCATCAGAATAAAAGGTCAGGCACTGAGTGCTGCAAACAAAAGACACAGGGAGAAAAGAAGGGATGAAAACTCAAGACACCTACGTGCTTACTTACAGGAGACTCACTTGAGATCCCAGGACACAGACAAACTACAAGCCGAAGGTGTGTGGACAAGTACCCTACACGAGTGAAACGGAAAATCAAACAATCAAGCAAATGGATTCTGTTTGAGTCCCCAGAGACAGTCAGCAGAAAATAGCCCTATCTGGCCACCGTGAATTCTTTTTGTTTGGTTTCAACAGTTCCCAGCCATAGATTTAGTGGTGCAGCAACATACTTCTCATTTTCTCTCACCTCAACAACTGAGTTGCTGCAATAATAAGAATCTGGGCCTTTGAAATCAGTGGATTTTATGATGTTCACGAATGTGAAAATCTAATAACCACCTAAAGAGGGAAGTTTGGACACTCAATAAACACGTCACTCCACAATACACTGTTAGCTCCCAACTGCTCCTATCTAGAAATTGGTGTTCCTTTTTATTTGACCCTCCGTCCTATCGGCGGTGATCACGCTGATGTCCTTCAAACATGGTGGTGAGCAAAGCAACAAGTTGACTTTTCTGTCGACAACAGGCCCAGAGGAATGATACTTGAGATCTTCAGGGAGCCCTTAGTCAATGAATGTGGCTAAATACAGACAGCAAGTTAGAAGGAGATGAAAGAGGACAGGGGATAGAGACACGGGTTCAAGTCCCAGCACAACCATTTCCTGGTTTTGTAGGTACACGCGGCCGACTCGAACTGCAAGTGTCTCGGTGAACCCAGTGCTCCCTCTGCAGCCTAGATACTTTGCAGGATTTTGGGGAGCATAGTGCAGGAAAGTGATATAGGGTATATGGTTAACTGTTCTGTACAGATGGACAGATGGACAGACAAAAGGATGATTGATTGTGTAATTGATTAATAGATAGACAGACAGATAGATAGATATAGGTACATATCGATTAGCACAAAGCTACTGCTCATAACAAGGAGAGCAATGGTGAAAGCACATTGCAAAACTACAAACAAAAAAGAAGAATGAAATCCAGTTTAAAAAGTGCAGTAAGCAGCCATAAGAAGAAAACAAATCCTATCATTTGCAATAACGAGGATGGAGCTAGAGCGTATTATGCTCAGTCAAATAGGCCAGGCGGAGAAATACATGTACCAAATGATTTCACTCATGTGTGGAGTATGATAACAAAGAAAAACTGAAGGAAAAGACAGCAGCAGACTCACAGAACCCGAGAGTGGACTAACAGTTACCAAAGAGAAAGGGACTGGGTAGGGTTTGTGGGAAGGGAGTAATAAGTGCGGGGAAAAAGAATGGGGGCATTAGGATTAGCATGTATAATGTGTAGGGTGGGGTGTCATGGGTAGGGCTGTACAACACAGAGAAGACATGTAGTGATTCTACAGCATCTTAGTACATGCTGACGGAGAGCGGCTGTAACTGGGATTTGGGGTGACTTGGTGAAGAGGGTAGACAGAATAACATAATTTTCTGCATGTGATTGTATATTAATGAGAACAAAAAGAATTTCAAAGTGCAGTAAGAGCACAGCTCTCAAATATTAGAATAAAAGTACAGCCTTTGAGTGCTCCAATCAAAAGACACAGGGTTAGAAGAACTGATGAAAACTCAAGACCACCTACGTGCTCCCTTACTGGAGACTCACTTGAGATCCAAGGACAAAGACAAACTACAAGCTGAAGGGGCGGGGACAGGTACCCTACACAAGTGAAACTGAGAAACAAGGAAAGAAATGGATTCTGTTTTGGACCCCAGAGAGAGTCAGTAGAAAATAGCCCTATCTAGCCACCGTGAATTCTTTTTGTTTGGTTTCAGCAGTGCTCAGGCATAGATTTAGTGGTGCAGCAACTTCCTTCTCATTTCCTCTCACCTCAACAAATGAATTGCTGTAATAATATGCGTCTGGGCATTTATAATCATTGCTTTTTATGATGTTCACGAATGTAAAGAAGTAATAACCACCTAAAGAGGGAAGTTTGGACACTCAAATAAACACTTCACTCCACAACACACTCTTTGTTCCCAACTGCTCCTGTCCAGAAATAGGTGTTAATTCATATTTGTCCCTCCACCTATCAGCAGTGATCACGCCAATGTCCCTCAAACATGGTGGTGTGCAAAGGGCCAAGTACACTTTTCTGTCGACAACAGGCCCAGACGAAGGATACTTGTGGTCTTCAGGGATCACTTCCTCACTGAATGTGGCTAAATAAAGTCAACAAGCGAGCAGGAAGTATAAGAGGACAGATGACAAAGATACGAGTTCAAGTCCTTTCACCTCCATTTACTGGTTTTGTAAGCACACTCTGCTGACTCTAAATGAAAGCGTATCGGTAAACACAGTGCTCTCCTTATGGCTTAGTTACCTTGCAAGGTTTCTGGAAGCATAATGTAGGGAAGAGACATAGGCTATGTTGTTAACTGTTCTGTACATAAGGATAGATTGGCAGACAAAAAGATGATTGTTTCATAGATAGATATGTAGACAGACGACAGGTGAAAGATAGATAGATAGGAACATAGATTAATAGATGATAGACATCATAGATAGATGATAGGAAGATAGATAGATAGATACATAGATAGATACATAGATACATAGACATATACATACATAGATACATAGATAGACAGACAGACCTTTAGATAGATAGATACAGATACATGTCGATTGACACAAAGCTATTGTTCATAACCAGGAGTTGAATGGTGAATAACATAGCTAAACTACAAACAAAAAGGAAGAATGAAATCCAGTTTAAAAAGTGCAGTAAGCAGCCTTAAGAAGAAAACAAATACTACCATTTGCAATGACGTGGATGGAGCAAGACGGTAGTATGTTCAGAAAAATAGGGCAGGCGGATAAAGGCAAGTACCAAGTGATTTCACTCATGTGTGGAGTATAACAACAAAGAAAAACTGAAGTAAAAAAACAGCAGCAGACTCACAGAACCCGAGAGTTGACTAAAAGTAACCAAAGGAAAAAGGACTGGGCAGGGTGAGTCTGAAGGGAGGGATAAGTGTGGGGAGAAAGAATGGGGGCATTAAGTATAGCATGTATAATGCGCGGGGTCGGGTGTGCATGGGGAGTACTGTACAACAGAGAAGACTAGTAGAGATCATATAGCATCTTACTACTCACTGATGGACAGTGACTGTAACGGGGACTTTTGGGGGGGACATGGTGAAGGGGTCTACAGCATCCAACTACGCTGATCGGCAGTGACAGAAGAGGTTTTTCGGGAGGACTTGGTGAAGGGGGGAGCATGGTAAACATAATGTTCTTCACGTGATTGTAGATTAATGATAAAAAATATTCTTTAAGTGCAATAAGTGCACAGCTCTGAATCATCAGAATAAAAGGTCAGGCACTGAGTGCTGCAAACAAAAGACACAGGGATAAAAGAAGGGATGAAAACTCAAGACACCTACGTGCTTACTTACAGGAGACTCACTTGAGATCCAAGGACACAGACAAACTACAAGCCGAAGGTGTGTGGACAAGTACCCTACACGAGTGAAACGGAAAATCAAACAATCAAGCAAATGGATTCTGTTTGAGTCCCCAGAGACAGTCAGCAGAAAATAGCCCTATCTGGCCACCGTGAATTCTTTTTGTTTGGTTTCAACAGTTCCCATCCATAGATTTAGTGGTGCAGCAACATACTTCTCATTTTCTCTCACCTCAACAACTGAGTTGCTGCAATAATAAGAATCTGGGCCTTTGAAATCAGTGGATTTTATGATGTTCACGAATGTGAAAATCTAATAACCACCTAAAGAGGGAAGTTTTGACACTCAATAAACACGTCACTCCACAATACACTGTTAGCTCCCAACTGCTCCTATCTAGAAATTGGTGTTCCTTTTTATTTGACCCTCCGTCCTATCGGCGGTGATCACGCTGATGTCCTTCAAACATGGTGGTGAGCAAAGCAACAAGTTGACTTTTCTGTCGACAACAGGCCCAGAGGAATGATACTTGAGATCTTCAGGGAGCCCTTAGTCAATGAATGTGGCTAAATACAGACAGCAAGTTAGAAGGAGATGAAAGAGGACAGGGGATAGAGACACGGGTTCAAGTCCCAGCACAACCATTTCCTGGTTTTGTAGGTACACGCGGCCGACTCGAACTGCAAGTGTCTCGGTGAACCCAGTGCTCCCTCTGCAGCCTAGATACTTTGCAGGATTTTTGGGAGCATAGTGCAGGAAAGTGATATAGGGTATATGGTTAACTGTTCTGTACAGATGGACAGATGGACAGACCAAAGGATGATTGATTGTGTAATTGATTAATAGATAGACAGACAGATAGATAGATATAGGTACATATCGATTAGCACAAAGCTACTGCTCATAACAAGGAGAGCAATGGTGAAAGCACATTGCAAAACTACAAACAAAAAAGAAGAATGAAATCCAGTTTAAAAAGTGCAGTAAGCAGCCATAAGAAGAAAACAAATCCTATCATTTGCAATAACGTGGATGGAGCTAGAGCGTATTATGCTCAGTCAAATAGGCCAAGCGGAGAAATACATGTACCAAATGATTTCACTCATGTGTGGAGTATGATAACAAAGAAAAACTGAAGGAAAAGACAGCAGCAGACTCACAGAACCCGAGAGTGGACTAACAGTTACCAAAGAGAAAGGGACTGGGTAGGGTTTGTGGGAAGGGAGTAATAAGTGCGGGGAAAAAGAATGGGGGCATTAGGATTAGCATGTATAATGTGTAGGGTGGGGTGTCATGGGTAGGGCTGTACAACACAGAGAAGACATGTAGTGATTCTACAGCATCTTAGTACATGCTGACGGAGAGCGGCTGTAACTGGGATTTGGGGTGACTTGGTGAAGAGGGTAGACAGAATAACATAATTTTCTGCATGTGATTGTATATTAATGAGAACAAAAAGAATTTCAAAGTGCAGTAAGAGCACAGCTCTCAAGTATCAGAATAAAAGTACAGCCTTTGAGTGCTCCAATCAAAAGACACAGGGTTAGAAGAACTGATGAAAACTCAAGACCACCTACGTGCTCCCTTACTGGAGACTCACTTGAGATCCAAGGACAAAGACAAACTACAAGCTGAAGGGGCGGGGACAGGTACCCTACACAAGTGAAACTGAGAAACAAAGAAAGAAATGGATTCTGTTTTGGACCCCAGAGAGAGTCAGTAGAAAATAGCCCTATCTAGCCACCGTGAATTCTTTTTGTTTGGTTTCAGCAGTGCTCAGGCATAGATTTAGTGGTGCAGCAACTTCCTTCTCATTTCCTCTCACCTCAACAAATGAATTGCTATAATAATATGCGTCTGGGCATTTATAATCATTGCTTTTTATGATGTTCACGAATGTAAAGAAGTAATAACCACCTAAAGAGGGAAGTTTGGACACTCAAATAAACACTTCACTCCACAACACACTCTTTGTTCCCAACTGCTCCTGTCCAGAAATAGGTGTTAATTCATATTTGTCCCTCCACCTATCAGCAGTGATCACGCCAATGTCCCTCAAACATGGTGGTGTGCAAAGGGCCAAGTACACTTTTCTGTCGACAACAGGCCCAGACGAAGGATACTTGTGGTCTTCAGGGATCACTTCCTCACTGAATGTGGCTAAATAAAGTCAACAAGCGAGCAGGAAGTATAAGAGGACAGATGACAAAGATACGAGTTCAAGTCCTTTCACCTCCATTTACTGGTTTTGTAAGCACACTCTGCTGACTCTACCTGAAAGCGTATCGGTGAACACAGTGCTCTCCTTATGGCTTAGTTACCTTGCAAGGTTTCTGGAAGCATAATGTAGGGAAGAGACATAGGCTATGTTGTTAACTGTTCTGTACATAAGGATAGATTGGCAGACAAAAAGATGATTGTTTCATAGATAGATAGGTAGACAGACGACAGGTGAAAGATAGATAGATAGGTACATAGATTAATAGATGATAGACATCATAGATAGATGATAGGAAGATAGATAGATAGATACATGGATAGATACATAGATAGATACATAGATATATACATACATAGATACATAGATAGACAGACAGACCTTTAGATAGGTAGATACAGATACATGTCGATTGACACAAAGCTATTATTCATAACCAGGAGTTGAATGGTGAATAACATAGCTAAACTACAAACAAAAAGGAAGAATGAAATCCAGTTTAAAAAGTGCAGTAAGCAGCCTTAAGAAGAAAACAAATACTACCATTTGCAATGACGTGGATGGAGCAAGACGGTAGTATGTTCAGAAAAATAGGGCAGGCGGATAAAGTCAAGTACCAAGTGATTTCACTCATGTGTGGAGTATAACAACAAAGAAAAACTGAAGTAAAAAAACAGCAGCAGACTCACAGAACCCGAGAGTTGACTAAAAGTAACCAAAGGAAAAAGGACTGGGCAGGGTGAGTCTGAAGGGAGTGAAAAGTGTGGGGAGAAAGAATGGGGGCATTAAGTTTAGCATGTATATTGCGCGGGGTCGGGTGTGCATGGGGAGTACTGTACAACACAGAGAAGACTAGTAGAGATCATATAGCATCTTACTACTCACTGATGGACAGTGACTGTAACGGGGACTTTTGGGGGGGACATGGTGAAGGGGTCTACAGCATCCAACTACGCTGATCGGCAGTGACAGAAGAGGTTTTTCGGGGGGACTTGGTGAAGGGGGGAGCATAGTAAACATAATGTTCTTCACGTGATTGTAGATTAATGATAAAAAATATTCTTTAAGTGCAATAAGTGCACAGCTCTGAATCATCAGAATAAAAGGTCAGGCACTGAGTGCTGCAAACAAAAGACACAGGGATAAAAGAAGGGATGAAAACTCAAGACACCTACGTGCTTACTTACAGGAGACTCACTTGAGATCCAAGGACACAGACAAACTACAAGCCGAAGGTGTGTGGACAAGTACCCTACACGAGTGAAACGGAAAATCAAACAATCAAGCAAATGGATTCTGTTTGAGTCCCCAGAGACAGTCAGCAGAAAATAGCCCTATCTGGCCACCGTGAATTCTTTTTGTTTGGTTTCAACAGTTCCCAGCCATAGATTTAGTGGTGCAGCAACATACTTCTCATTTTCTCTCACCTCAACAACTGAGTTGCTGCAATAATAAGAATCTGGGCCTTTGAAATCAGTGGATTTTATGATGTTCACGAATGTGAAAATCTAATAACCACCTAAAGAGGGAAGTTTGGACACTCAATAAACACGTCACTCCACAATACACTGTTAGCTCCCAACTGCTCCTATCTAGAAATTGGTGTTCCTTTTTATTTGACCCTCCGTCCTATCGGCGGTGATCACGCTGATGTCCTTCAAACATGGTGGTGAGCAAAGCAACAAGTTGACTTTTCTGTCGACAACAGGCCCAGAGGAATGATACTTGAGATCTTCAGGGAGCCCTTAGTCAATGAATGTGGCTAAATACAGACAGCAAGTTAGAAGGAGATGAAAGAGGACAGGGGATAGAGACACGGGTTCAAGTCCCAGCACAACCATTTCCTGGTTTTGTAGGTACACGCGGCCGACTCGAACTGCAAGTGTCTCGGTGAACCCAGTGCTCCCTCTGCAGCCTAGATACTTTGCAGGATTTTTGGGAGCATAGTGCAGGAAAGTGATATAGGGTATATGGTTAACTGTTCTGTACAGATGGACAGATGGACAGACAAAAGGATGATTGATTGTGTAATTGATTAATAGATAGACAGACAGATAGATAGATATAGGTACATATCGATTAGCACAAAGCTACTGCTCATAACAAGGAGAGCAATGGTGAAAGCACATTGCAAAACTACAAACAAAAAAGAAGAATGAAATCCAGTTTAAAAAGTGCAGTAAGCAGCCATAAGAAGAAAACAAATCCTATCATTTGCAATAACGTGGATGGAGCTAGAGCGTATTATGCTCAGTCAAATAGGCCAAGCGGAGAAATACATGTACCAAATGATTTCACTCATGTGTGGAGTATGATAACAAAGAAAAACTGAAGGAAAAGACAGCAGCAGACTCACAGAACCCGAGAGTGGACTAACAGTTACCAAAGAGAAAGGGACTGGGTAGGGTTTGTGGGAAGGGAGTAATAAGTGCGGGGAAAAAGAATGGGGGCATTAGGATTAGCATGTATAATGTGTAGGGTGGGGTGTCATGGGTAGGGCTGTACAACACAGAGAAGACATGTAGTGATTCTACAGCATCTTAGTACATGCTGACGGAGAGCGGCTGTAACTGGGATTTGGGGTGACTTGGTGAAGAGGGTAGACAGAATAACATAATTTTCTGCATGTGATTGTATATTAATGAGAACAAAAAGAATTTCAAAGTGCAGTAAGAGCACAGCTCTCAAATATCAGAATAAAAGTACAGCCTTTGAGTGCTCCAATCAAAAGACACAGGGTTAGAAGAACTGATGAAAACTCAAGACCACCTACGTGCTCCCTTACTGGAGACTCACTTGAGATCCAAGGACAAAGACAAACTACAAGCTGAAGGGGCGGGGACAGGTACCCTACACAAGTGAAACTGAGAAACAAAGAAAGAAATGGATTCTGTTTTGGACCCCAGAGAGAGTCAGTAGAAAATAGCCCTATCTAGCCACCGTGAATTCTTTTTGTTTGGTTTCAGCAGTGCTCAGGCATAGATTTAGTGGTGCAGCAACTTCCTTCTCATTTCCTCTCACCTCAACAAATGAATTGCTGTAATAATATGCGTCTGGGCATTTATAATCATTGCTTTTTATGATGTTCACGAATGTAAAGAAGTAATAACCACCTAAAGAGGGAAGTATGGACACTCAAATAAACACTTCACTCCACAACACACTCTTTGTTCCCAACTGCTCCTGTCCAGAAATAGGTGTTAATTCATATTTGTCCCTCCACCTATCAGCAGTGATCACGCCAATGTCCCTCAAACATGGTGGTGTGCAAAGGGCCAAGTACACTTTTCTGTCGACAACAGGCCCAGACGAAGGATACTTGTGGTCTTCAGGGATCACTTCCTCACTGAATGTGGCTAAATAAAGTCAACAAGCGAGCAGGAAGTATAAGAGGACAGATGACAAAGATACGAGTTCAAGTCCTTTCACCTCCATTTACTGGTTTTGTAAGCACACTCTGCTGACTCTACCTGAAAGCGTATCGGTGAACACAGTGCTCTCCTTATGGCTTAGTTACCTTGCAAGGTTTCTGGAAGCATAATGTAGGGAAGAGACATAGGCTATGTTGTTAACTGTTCTGTACATAAGGATAGATTGGCAGACAAAAAGATGATTGTTTCATAGATAGATAGGTAGACAGATGACAGGTGAAAGATAGATAGATAGGTACATAGATTAATAGATGATAGACATCATAGATAGATGATAGGAAGATAGATAGATAGATACATGGATAGATACATAGATAGATACATAGATATATACATACATAGATACATAGATAGACAGACAGACCTTTAGATAGGTAGATACAGATACATGTCGATTGACACAAAGCTATTATTCATAACCAGGAGTTGAATGGTGAATAACATAGCTAAACTACAAACAAAAAGGAAGAATGAAATCCAGTTTAAAAAGTGCAGTAAGCAGCCTTAAGAAGAAAACAAATACTACCATTTGCAATGACGTGGATGGAGCAAGACGGTAGTATGTTCAGAAAAATAGGGCAGGCGGATAAAGTCAAGTACCAAGTGATTTCACTCATGTGTGGAGTATAACAACAAAGAAAAACTGAAGTAAAAAAACAGCAGCAGACTCACAGAACCCGAGAGTTGACTAAAAGTAACCAAAGGAAAAAGGACTGGGCAGGGTGAGTCTGAAGGGAGGGAAAAGTGTGGGGAGAAAGAATGGGGGCATTAAGTTTAGCATGTATATTGCGCGGGGTCGGGTGTGCATGGGGAGTACTGTACAACACAGAGAAGACTAGTAGAGATCATATAGCATCTTACTACTCACTGATGGACAGTGACTGTAACGGGGACTTTTGGGGGGGACATGGTGAAGGGGTCTACAGCATCCAACTACGCTGATCGGCAGTGACAGAAGAGGTTTTTCGGGGGGACTTGGTGAAGGGGGGAGCATAGTAAACATAATGTTCTTCACGTGATTGTAGATTAATGATAAAAAATATTCTTTAAGTGCAATAAGTGCACAGCTCTGAATCATCAGAATAAAAGGTCAGGCACTGAGTGCTGCAAACAAAAGACACAGGGATAAAAGAAGGGATGAAAACTCAAGACACGTACGTGCTTACTTACAGGAGACTCACTTGAGATCCAAGGACACAGACAAACTACAAGCCGAAGGTGTGTGGACAAGTACCCTACACGAGTGAAACGGAAAATCAAACAATCAAGCAAATGGATTCTGTTTGAGTCCCCAGAGACAGTCAGCAGAAAATAGCCCTATCTGGCCACCGTGAATTCTTTTTGTTTGGTTTCAACAGTTCCCAGCCATAGATTTAGTGGTGCAGCAACATACTTCTCATTTTCTCTCACCTCAACAACTGAGTTGCTGCAATAATAAGAATCTGGGCCTTTGAAATCAGTGGATTTTATGATGTTCACGAATGTGAAAATCTAATAACCACCTAAAGAGGGAAGTTTGGACACTCAATAAACACGTCACTCCACAATACACTGTTAGCTCCCAACTGCTCCTATCTAGAAATTGGTGTTCCTTTTTATTTGACCCTCCGTCCTATCGGCGGTGATCACGCTGATGTCCTTCAAACATGGTGGTGAGCAAAGCAACAAGTTGACTTTTCTGTCGACAACAGGCCCAGAGGAATGATACTTGAGATCTTCAGGGAGCCCTTAGTCAATGAATGTGGCTAAATACAGACAGCAAGTTAGAAGGAGATGAAAGAGGACAGGGGATAGAGACACGGGTTCAAGTCCCAGCACAACCATTTCCTGGTTTTGTAGGTACACGCGGCCGACTCGAACTGCAAGTGTCTCGGTGAACCCAGTGCTCCCTCTGCAGCCTAGATACTTTGCAGGATTTTTGGGAGCATAGTGCAGGAAAGTGATATAGGGTATATGGTTAACTGTTCTGTACAGATGGACAGATGGACAGACAAAAGGATGATTGATTGTGTAATTGATTAATAGATAGACAGACAGATAGATAGATATAGGTACATATCGATTAGCACAAAGCTACTGCTCATAACAAGGAGAGAAATGGTGAAAGCACATTGCAAAACTACAAACAAAAAAGAAGAATGAAATCCAGTTTAAAAAGTGCAGTAAGCAGCCATAAGAAGAAAACAAATCCTATCATTTGCAATAACGTGGATGGAGCTAGAGCGTATTATGCTCAGTCAAATAGGCCAAGCGGAGAAATACATGTACCAAATGATTTCACTCATGTGTGGAGTATGATAACAAAGAAAAACTGAAGGAAAAGACAGCAGCAGACTCACAGAACCCGAGAGTGGACTAACAGTTACCAAAGAGAAAGGGACTGGGTAGGGTTTGTGGGAAGGGAGTAATAAGTGCGGGGAAAAAGAATGGGGGCATTAGGATTAGCATGTATAATGTGTAGGGTGGGGTGTCATGGGTAGGGCTGTACAACACAGAGAAGACATGTAGTGATTCTACAGCATCTTAGTACATGCTGACGGAGAGCGGCTGTAACTGGGATTTGGGGTGACTTGGTGAAGAGGGTAGACAGAATAACATAATTTTCTGCATGTGATTGTATATTAATGAGAACAAAAAGAATTTCAAAGTGCAGTAAGAGCACAGCTCTCAAGTATCAGAATAAAAGTACAGCCTTTGAGTGCTCCAATCAAAAGACACAGGGTTAGAAGAACTGATGAAAACTCAAGACCACCTACGTGCTCCCTTACTGGAGACTCACTTGAGATCCAAGGACAAAGACAAACTACAAGCTGAAGGGGCGGGGACAGGTACCCTACACAAGTGAAACTGAGAAACAAAGAAAGAAATGGATTCTGTTTTGGACCCCAGAGAGAGTCAGTAGAAAATAGCCCTATCTAGCCACCGTGAATTCTTTTTGTTTGGTTTCAGCAGTGCTCAGGCATAGATTTAGTGGTGCAGCAACTTCCTTCTCATTTCCTCTCACCTCAACAAATGAATTGCTGTAATAATATGCGTCTGGGCATTTATAATCATTGCTTTTTATGATGTTCACGAATGTAAAGAAGTAATAACCACCTAAAGAGGGAAGTTTGGACACTCAAATAAACACTTCACTCCACAACACACTCTTTGTTCCCAACTGCTCCTGTCCAGAAATAGGTGTTAATTCATATTTGTCCCTCCACCTATCAGCAGTGATCACGCCAATGTCCCTCAAACATGGTGGTGTGCAAAGGGCCAAGTACACTTTTCTGTCGACAACAGGCCCAGACGAAGGATACTTGTGGTCTTCAGGGATCACTTCCTCACTGAATGTGGCTAAATAAAGTCAACAAGCGAGCAGGAAGTATAAGAGGACAGATGACAAAGATACGAGTTCAAGTCCTTTCACCTCCATTTACTGGTTTTGTAAGCACACTCTGCTGACTCTACCTGAAAGCGTATCGGTGAACACAGTGCTCTCCTTATGGCTTAGTTACCTTGCAAGGTTTCTGGAAGCATAATGTAGGGAAGAGACATAGGCTATGTTGTTAACTGTTCTGTACATAAGGATAGATTGGCAGACAAAAAGATGATTGTTTCATAGATAGATATGTAGACAGACGACAGGTGAAAGATAGATAGATAGGTACATAGATTAATAGATGATAGACATCATAGATAGATGATAGGAAGACAGATAGATAGATACATGGATAGATACATAGATAGATACATAGATATATACATACATAGATACATAGATAGACAGACAGACCTTTAGATAGATAGATACAGATACATATCGATTGACAGAAAGCTATTGTTCATAAACAGGAGTTGAATGATGAATAACATAGCTAAACTACAAAAAAAAGGAAGAATGAAATCCAGTTTAAAATTGCAGTAAGCAGCCTTAAGAAGAAAACAAATACTACCGTTTGCAATGACGTGCATGGAGCTAGACAGTAGTATGTTCTGAGAAATAGGCTAGGCGGAGATAGACAAGAACCAAGTGATTTCACTCATGTGTGTAGTATAAAAACAAAGAAAAACTGAAGGAAAAAAACAGCAGCAGACTCACAGAACCCGAGAGTTCAGTAAAAGTTACCAATGGATAAAGGACTAGGCAAGGTGAGTCTGAAGGGATGGATAAGTGTGGGGAGAAAGAATAGTGGTAATTGGGATTAGCATGTATAATGCGTGGGGTCGGGTGTGCATGGGGAGTACTGTACAACATATAGAAGACTTGTACAGATCATATAGCATCTTACAACTCACTGATGGACAGCGACTGTAACGGGGTCTGTGGGGGGGGACATGGTGAAGGGGTCTACAGCATCCAACTACACTGATCGACAGGGTCTGAAGAGGTTTTTCGGGGGGACTTGGTGAAGTGGGGTGCATAGTAAACATAATGTTCTTCACGTGATTGTAGATTAATGATAAAAAAATTCTTTAAGTGCAATAAGTGCACTGCTCTGAATCATCAGAATAAAAGGTCAGGCACTGAGTGCTGCAAACAAAAGACAAGGGGTTAAAAGAAGGGATGAACACTCAAGACACCTACGTGCTTACTTACAGGAGACTCACTTGAGATCCAAGGACACAGACAATCTACAAGAAGAAGGTGTGTGGACAAGTACCCTACACGAGTGAAACGGAAAGTCAAACAATCAACCAAATGGATTCTGTTTGAGTCCCCAGAGACAGTCAGCAGAAAATAGCCCTATCTGGCCACCGTGAATTCTTTTTGTTTGGTTTCAGCAGTTCCCAGCCATAGATTTAGTGGTGCAGCAACATACTTCTCATTTTCTCTCACCTCAGCAACTGAGTTGCTGTAATAATAAGCATCTGGGCCTTTGAAATCAGTGGGTTTTCTGATGTTCAGGAATGTGAAGATATAATAACCAGCTAAAGAGGTAAGCTTGGACACTCAAATAAACACGTCACTCCACAATACACTCTTAGCTCCCAACTGCTCCTGTCTAGAAATTGGTGTTCCTTTTAATTTGACCCTCCGTCCTATTGGCAGTGATCACGCTGATGTCCTTCAAACATGGTGGTGAGTAAAGCAACAAGTTTACTTTTCTTTCAACAAGAGGACCAGAGGAATGATACTTGTGTTCTTCAGTGAGCACTTCGTCAATGAATTTGGCTAAATACAGACAGCAAGTTAGAAGGAGATGAAAGAGGACAGAGGATGGATACGCGGATTCAAGTCCCTGCACCACAATTTCCTAGTTTTGTTGGTTCACAAGGCTGACTTGACCTTTAAGTGCCTTGGCGAACCCAGTGCTCACAATACGGCCTAGTTACCTTGCAAGATTATTCGAAGCATAATGTAGGGATGTGACTTAGGCTATTTACTTAACTGTTCTGTACACAAGGACAGATGGGGAGAGAAAAAGATGATTGATTGATTGATTGATTGATTGATAATAGATAGACAGACAGATAGATAGATATAGGTACATATCGATTAACAAAAAGCTACTGCTCATAACCAGGAGAGCAATGGTGAAAGCACATAGCGAAACTACAAACAAAAGAGAAGAATGAAATCAAGTTTAAAAATTGCACTAAGCAGATATAAAAGAAAACAAATCCTATCATTTGCAATAACGTGGATGGACTAGAGGGTATTGTGCTCAGTGAAATAGGACAGGTGGAGAAAGACAAGTACCAAATGATTTCATTCATTTGTGGGGTATAACAACAAAGAAAAACTGAAGGAAAATAACAGCAGCAGACTAACAGTACCTGACAGTGGACTAACAGTTACCAAAGGGAAAGGGACTGGGCAGGGAGGGTGGGAAGGTAGGGAAAAGGGTGGGCAGAAAGAAAGGGGGCATTATGATTAGCATTTATAATGTCTGGGGTGGAGGGAGCATAGGTAGGGCTGTACAACACAAAAGAGAAGTACTATTTCTACAACATCTTACTACACGCCTATGGACAGCGACTGTAATGGGGTATGTGGGAGGGAAATGGTGAAGGGGTGTACAGCATCCAACTACGCTGATGGACTGTTACTGTAACAGGGCTTTTGGGGGGGACTTTGTGTACTTGGTGATCATAATGATCTTCGCGTGATTGTAGATTGATGATAACAAAAAAATTTTTGTAAGTGCAATAATGACACACCTCTCAATTGTCAGAATAAAAGGACAGGCTCTGAGTTCTCCAATCAAAAGACACAGGGATAGAGGAAGGGATGAAAACTCAAGACCACCTGCGTGCTCCCATTCTCGAGATTCACTTGGGATCCAAGGACACAGACAAACTACAAGCAGAATGGGCAGGTACAGGGACCCTACCCAAGTGTAACTGAGAAACAAACAAACAAATGGATTCTGTTTGAGACCCCAGAGACAGCCAGTAGGAAATAGCCCTATCTAGGCACCGTGAATTCTTTTTGTTTGGTTTCAGCTCTGCCCAACCATACATTTAGTGGTTCCGCAACATCCTTCTCATGTTTTCTCACCTCAACAACTGAATTGCTGTAATAATATGCGTCTTGGCTTTTGAAATCAGTGGGTTTTATGGTGTTCTTGAATGTAAAGAAGCAATAACCACCTAAAGAGGGAAGTTTGGACACTCAAACATGTAACTCCACAACACTGTCATTGCTGCCAAATGCTCCTGTCTAGAAATAGGTGTTCCTTTTTATTTGTCCCTCCTCCTATCAGCGGAGCTCACGTCGATGTCCCTCAAACTCGGTGGATAGCAAAGCACCAAGTATATTTTTCTGTCTTCAACAGGCCCAGAGGAAGGATACTTGTGGTATTCAGGGAGCACTTATTCCATGAATGTGGCTGAATACTGTCTTGAAGACAGAAGCAGGTAAAAGAGGATAGAGGACAGAGATATGGGTGCCAGTCCCTGCACCAACATTAACAGGTTTTGTAAGCACACGTGGCTGACTACACCTGCAAGAGTCTCAATGAACCCAGTGCTCTCCCTACGGCCTAGTTATCTTGCAGGATTTTTGGAAGCATAATGTAGGGAAGTGACATAGGCGATGTTGTTAACCGTTCTGTACATAAGGATAGATGGGAAGAAAAAAAGATGATTGATTCATAAATAGATAGATAGATGACAGATGATAGATAGATAGATGATAGACATGATAGATAGATGACAGGAAGATAGATAGATAGATAGATAGATAGATAGATAGATAGATAGATAGATAGATAGATAGATAGAAGGATAGATAGAGAGATAGAGAGATAGATAGAAAGAAAGAAAGATAGAAGGAAAGATAGAGAGATTGAAAGATAGATAGACAGACAGACAGATAGATAGATTCAGATACATATTGAGTAACATAAAGCTATTGCTCATAAACAGGAGTTCAATGGTGAAAGCACATAGCGAAACTACAAACAGACAGTTAGAATTAAGCCCAGTTTAAAAACTGCCGTAAGCAGTCATAAGAGGAAAACAAATCCTACCATTTGCAATGATGTGGATGGAGCAAGATGGTATTATGCTAAGTGAAATAGGCCAGGTGGAGAAAGACAAGTACCAAATGATTTCACTCGTGTGTGGAGTATAACAACAAAGAAACTCTGAAGGAAAAAAACAGCAGCATACTCACAGAACCCAAAAGCGGACTAACAGTTACCAAAGGGAAAGGGACTGGGCAGGGTGCTTGGGAAGGGAAGGATGAGGGTGTGGAGAAAGAAATGGGAGATTAGGATTAGCATGTATAAAGCTTGGGGTCGGGTGGGCTTGGATAGGGCTGTACAACACAGAGAAGACAAATAAAGTTTCTACAGCATATTACTACACGCTAATGGACTGCGACTGTAATGGTGTGTGTGGGGTGGTTCATGGTGAAGGGGTCTAGAGCATCCAACTCCGCTGATTGACAGCATCTGTAAGAAGTTTCTAAGGGTGCCTTGGTGAAGGGGGGAGCCAAGTAAACATAATGTTCTTCACGTGATTGTAGATTAATGATAATAAAAAAATTTTTTAAGTGCAATAAGGGCACAGCTCTGAATCATCAGAATAAAATGAAACAGGCTTTGAGTGCTCCAAACAAAAGACACAGGGTTAAAAGTAGGGATGAATATTCAAAACCACCTACGTGATCCCTCACAGGAAACTCCCTTGAGATGCAAGGACACAGACAAACTACAAGTCGAAGTGGTGGGAACAGGTACTCAACACTAGTGAAACTGAAAAACAAACAATCGAACAAATGGATTCTGTTTGTGTCTCCAGAGATAGCCAGTAGAAAATAGCCCTATCAAGCCACCGTGAATTCTTTTTGTTTGGTTTCAGCACTGCCCAGCCATAGATTTAGTGGTACAGCAATGTCCTTCTTATTTTCTCTCACCTCAACAACTGAATTGGTGAAAAAATAAGCATCTGGGCCTTTGAAATCAGTGGGTTTTATGATGTTCATTAATGTAAAGAAACAATATCCAGATAAAGAGGGAAGTTTGGACACTCAAATAAACACGTAACCCCACAACACACTCTTTGCACCCAACTGCTCCTGTCTAGAAATTGGTGTTCCTTTTCATTTGTTGTTCCATCCTATCAGTGGTGATCACGCTGATGTCCCTCAAACACGGTTAGGAGCAAAGCACCAAGTTTACTTTTCTGTCGAAAACAGGCCCAGAGGAAGGATACTTATGGTCTTCAGCGAGCCCTTAGTCAATGAATGTGACTACATACAGTCAGCAAGTGAGAAGTAGATAAAAGAGGAGAGAGGAGAGAGACACGTGTTCAAGACCCTGCAGCAAAATTTCCTGGTTTAGTAGGAATATGCGGCTGAATCTACCTGCAAATGTCTCGGTGAACCCAGTGCTTTACCTGCAGCCTAGTTAGCTTGAAAGATTTTTGGAAGCACAATGTAAGTAAGTGACACAGGCTATCTTGTTAACTGTTTTGTACAAAAGGACAGATGGGCAAACAGAAAGATGATTGACTGATTGATAGACAGATAGATAGATGGATAGACAGACAGATAGATAGATAAAAGTACATATTGATTAAAACAAAGCTATTGCTCATAACAAGGAGAGCAATGGTGAAATCACATAGCGAAACTACAGACAAAAGAGAAGACAGAAATCCAGTTTAAAAAGTGCAGTAATCAGCCATAAGAAGAAAACAAATCCTACCATTTGCAACAACGTGGATGGAGCTAGTGGGTATTATGCTCAATGAAATAGGCCAGGTGGAGAAAGAAAAGAACCAAATGATTTCACTCATGTGTGGAGTATAACAACCAAGAAAATCTGAAGAAAAAAATAGCAGCAGACTCACAGAACCCGCGAGTTTGCAAACATTTACTAAAGGGAAAGGGACTGGGCAGGTTGGGTGGGAAGGAGGGATAAGTGTGGGGAGAAAGAAAGGGGGCATTAGTATTAGTGTGTATAATGTGTGCGGTGGGAGTAGCATGGGGAGGACTGTACAACACAGACAGGACAGTAGGGATTCTACACCATCTTACTACATGCTGATGGGCAGCGACTGTAATTGGTTTTAGATGCGGAATGTTGAATGGGAAGCCTAGTAACCGTAAATTTCTTCACGTGATTGTAGATTAATGATAACAAAAAAAAATTTTAAGTGCAATAAGGGAACAGAGCTGAATCATCAGAATAAACGGACATTCTTTGAGTGCTCCAATCAAAACACACAGGGTTAGAATAAGGGATGAAAACACAAGACCACGTACGTGCTCCCTTACTGGATACTCACTTGAGATCCAAGGACACAAACCACAAGCTGAAGGGGCGGGAACGGGTACCCTACACAATTGAAACTGAGAAACAAAAAAAAAACAAACAAATGGATACTGTTTGAGTCCCCACAGACAGCCAGTAGAAAATAGCCCTATCTAGCCACCGTGAATTCTTTTTGTTTGGTTTCAGTAGTGCCCAGCCATTGATTTAGTGGTTTAGCAAAGTCCTTCTCATTTTTTCTCACCTCAACAACTGAATTGCTGTAATAATATGAGTCTGGGCTTTTGAAATCAGTGTGGTTTATGATGTTCACAAATGTAAAGAAGTAATAACCCCCTAAAGTGTGAAGTTTGGACACTCAAACAAACACGTAACTCCACAACAGTCTCTTTGCTCCCAAATGCTCCTGTCTAGACATAGGTGTTCTTTTTATTTGACCCTCCTCCTATCAGCGGTGATCACGCCGATGTCCCTCAAACATGGTGGTAAGCAAAGCACCAAGTATACTTTACTGTCTACAAGAGGCCCAGAGGAATGAAACTTGTGATCTTAAGGTAGCACTTAGTCAATGAATGTGGCTAAATACAGTCAGCAATCGAGAAGGAGGGAAAAGAGGACAGATGACAGAGAGATGGGTTCAAGTCCCTGCACCACCATTTACTGGTTTTGTAAGGACACGATGCTGACTCGACCTGCAATTGTCTCAGTGAACCCAGTGCTCTCAATACAGCCTATTCATCTTGCACTGTTTTTGGAAGCATAATGTTGGATAGTGACATAAGCTATGTTGTTAACTGTTCTGTACATAAGAATAGATGGGCACACAAAAAGATGGTAGATTCATAGATACATAGATGTCAGATGATTGATAGATGGATGATAGTCGTGAAAGATAGGCAGATAGATAGATAGATAGATAGATAGATAGATAGATAGATAGATAGATAGATAGATAGGTAGGTAGGTAGGTAGATTGAAAGATATTAGGAAAGATAGGTAGATAGACAGATAAATAGATTGATAGACAAATAGACAGATAGACAGACAGACAGATAGATAGATAGATAGATAGATAGATAGATAGATAGATAGATAGATAGATAGACAGATAGATAGACAGATAGATACATAGGTAGATAGGTTGTAGACAGACAGACAGATAGAAAGATAGATAGATACAGATACATATCGATTAACACAAAGCTATTGCTCATAACCAGGAGATAAATGGTGAAAACACATAGAGATACTACAAACAAAAAGGAAGAATGAAATCCAGTTTAAAGTGTGCAGTAAGCAGCCATAAGAAGAAAACAAATCCTACCATTTACAATGATGTGGATGGAGTTAGACGGTAGTATGCTCAGTGAAATAGGCCAGGAGGAGAAAGACAAGTACCAAATGATTTTATTCATGTGTAGAGTACAACAACATAGAAAAACTGATGGAAAATAAACAGCAGCAGAATCACAGAACCCGAGAGTGGACTAACAGATACCAAAGGGAAATGTACTGGGCAGGGTCGGTGATAAGGGAGGGATAAGGGCAGGAAGAAAGAAACTGGATATTATTATTAGCATGAATAATGCATGCGGTCGGTTGGGCATGGGGAGTGCTGTACAACACAGAGAAGAAAAGTAGAGATTCTACAACATCTTACCACACGCTGATGGACAGCGACTGTAACGGGGTGTGTGTGTGGGTTCATGGTGAAGTAGTCTAGAGCATCCAACTATGCTGATGGAGACATTCTGTAAGAGGTTTTGGGGGGACTTGGTGAAGGGGGGATCGTAGTAAACATAATGTTCTTCATGTGATTGTAGAATAATGATAACAAAAAAAGAATTTTAAAGTGCAATAAGGGCACAGCTCTGAATCATCAGTGTTAAAGGACAGGCTTTGAGTGCTCCAAACAAAAGACAGGGTTAAAAGAAGGGATGAAAACTGAAGAACACCTACGTGCTCTCTTACAGGAGACCCACTTGAGATCCAAGTACACAGACAAACTACAAGCCGTAGGGGTGCTGAGAGGTACCCAACACAATTGAATCCAAAAAACAATCAATCAAATGGATTCTGTGTGTGTCCCCAGAGACAGTCAGTAGAAAATAGCCCTATCTGGCCACTGTGAATGCTTTTTGTTTGGTATCAGCAGTGCCCAGACATAGATTTAGTGGTGCAGCAACATCCTTCTCATTTTCTCTCAACTCAACAACTGAATTGCTGTAATAATATGGGTCTGGGCCTTTGAAATCAGTGGGTTTATGATGTCCACGAATGTAAAGAAGTAATAACCAGATAAAGAGGGAAGTTTGGACACTGAAATAAACACTTCACTCCACAACACACTCTTTTATCCCAACTGCTCCTGTCTAGAAAGTGGTGTTCCTTTTTATTTGTCCCTCCCTCCTATCAGTGTTTATCACGCCGATGTTCCTCAAATATGTTGGTGAGCAAGTAGCAAGTTTACTTTTCTGTCGACATCATTCCCAGAGGAAGGATTCTTGTGGTCTTCAGGGAGCCCTTAGTCAATGAATGTGGCTAAATACAGTCAGCAAGTGAGAAGGAGATAAAAGAGGAGAGAGGACAGAGACACGAGTACAAGTCCCTGCACCACCATTTCCTGGTTTTGTAGGTACACTTCTGACTCAACCTGCAAGTGTCTCGGGGAACCCAGGACTCTCCTTACGACCTAGATACCTTGCAAGATTTTTGGAAGCATAACGTAGAGAAGGGTCATAGTCTATGTTGTTAACTGTTCTGCATACAAGGACAGATGTTCAGACAAAAAGATGACTGATTGATTGACAGATGGTTAGACATACAGAAAGATAGATAAGTATAGGTACATATCGTCAAACACAAAGGTATTGCTCATAACCAGGAAAGCAATGTTGAAAGCACATAGCGAAACTACAAACTAAAAGGAAGAATGAAGTCCAGTTTAAAAACTGCCGTTTGCAGCCATAAGAAGAAAACAAATGCTACCATTTGCAATGACATGGATGGAGCGAGACGGTAGTATGCTCAGTGAAATATTCCAGGTGGAGATAGACAAGTACAAAATGATTTCACTCATGTGTGGAGTATAACAAAGAAACACTGAAAAAAAAAAACAGCAGTAGACTCACAGAACCCGAATGTTGGGTAACAGTTACCAAAGGGAAAAAGACTGAGAAGGGTGGTTGGGAAGGGAGGGATAAGGGTGGGGAGAAAGAAAAGTGAGATTAGGATAAGCATGTATAATGCGTGAGGGCGGGGTCGCATGGCGAGTGCTGTACAACACAGAGAAGACAAGTGGATATTCTACAGCATCTTACTACACGCTGAAGGACAGCGACTGTAATGGGGTGTGTGTGGGGGTACATCGTGAACGGGTCTACAGCATCCATCTCTGCTAACTGACAGCAACTGTAAGAGGTTTTTGGGAGGGACTTGGTGAAGGGTGGAGTCTAGTAAACATAATGTTCTTCACGTGATTGTAGATTAATGATAACAAAAACAATTTTTTAAGTGAAATAAGGGCACAGCTCTGAATCATCAGAATAAAAGGACAGGCTTTGAGTTCTCCAAACAAATGACACAGGGTTAAAAGAAGGGATGAAAACTCAAGACCACCTTCGTGCTCCCTTACAGGAGACACTCTTGAGATCCATGGACACAGACAATCTAAAAGCTGAAGGGGTGTGTACAGGTACCCAACACAGTGAAACTGAAAAACAAACAATCCTAGAATGGATTCTGTTTGAGTCCACAGAGACAGTCAGTAGAAAATAGCCCTATCTGGCCAACTTGAATTCTTTTTGTTTGGTTTCAGCATTGCCCAGCCATAGATTTAGTGGTACAGCAACGTCTTTCTCATTTTCTCTCAACTCAACAATTGAATTGCTGTAAAAGTATACGTCTGGACCTTTGAGATCAGTGGGTTTTATGAAGTTCATGAATGTAAAGAAGTAATAACTATATAAAGAGGGAAGTTTGGACACTGAAATAAACACGTCACTCCACAACACACTCTTTGTTCCCAAGTGCTCCTGTCTAGCAAACTGGTGTTCCTTTTCATTTGTCGTTCCATCCTATCAGCGGTGATCACGCCGATGTCCCTCAAACATGGTGGTGAGCAAAGCACCAAGTTTTCTTTCTGTGGACAACAGGCCCAGAGGAACAATACATGTGGTCTTCACGGAGCACTTAGTCAATGAATGTGGCTAAATAGAGTCAGCCAGTGAGAAGAAGATAATAGAGAATACAGACACAGGTTTAAGTCCCTGCACAACCATTTACTGGTTTTGTAGGTACACGTGGCTGACTCGACCTGCAAGTGTCTCGGTGAACCGAGTGCTCTTCCTACAGCCTAGTTACCTTGAAAGATTTTTGGTAGCATAATGTAGGGAAGTGACAAAGTCGATGTTGTTAACTGTTCTGTACATAAGGATAGATGGGCAGACAAAAAGATGATTGATTCATAGATAGATAGCTAGACAGACGACAGATGAAAGATAGATAGATAGGTACAAAGATTGATGATAGACATCATAGATAGATGATAGGAAGATAGATAGATAGATAGATAGATAGATAGATAGATAGATAGATAGATAGATAGACAGATAGATAGACAGATAGACAGACAGACAGATGGATAGATAGATATAGGTACATATTGATTAACGTAAAGTTATTGCTGATAACGAGGAGAGCAATGGTGAAAGCACATAGGGAAACTACAGACAAAAGAGAAGACAGAAATCTAGTTTAAAAAGTACAGTAAGCAGCCGTAAGATGAAAAAAATCCTAATATTTGAACAACTTGGATGGAGCTAGAGGGTATTATGCTCAGTGAAAAAGGCCATGCGGAGAAAGACAAGTACCAAATGATTTCACTCATGTGTTGAGTACAAAAACAAAGAAAAACTGAAGGAAAAAAACAGCAGCGGACTCACAGAACCCAAGAGTGGACTAACAGTTACCAAAGGTAAAGGGACAAGGCAGGGTGGGTGGGTAGAGTTTGATAAACGTGGGGTGAAAGAAAGGGGGCATTAGGATTAGCATGTATAATGTGTGGGTGGGGGTAGCATTGGGAGGGCTGTACAACACAGAGAAGACCAGTAGTGATTCTACAGCATCTTACTACACGCTGATGGAAAGCGACTGTAACGGGGTGTGGGGGGGACATGGTGAAGGGGTCTACAGCATCCAACTATGCTGATGGACAGCTACTGTAATGGGGTTTTTGGGGGGGACGTGGTGTACTTGGTGAACATAATGTTCTTTGCGTGATTGTGGATTAATGATAACAAAAAAAATTTTTTAAGTGCAATAAGGACATAGCTCTCAATTCTCAGAATAAAAGGACAGGCTCTTCAATACTCCAATGAAAAGACACAGGGTTAAAAGAAGGGATGAAAACTCAAGACCACCTACGTGCTCCCTTACAGGAGACTAACTTGAGATCCAAGGACGAAGATGAACTACAAGTTGAGGGGGTGGAAACATAGCTCTCAGCGCTACTATTCCATTTCAGATAGACCTCACTCACATCTAAATGCGTAAATGCACTGAAATTCCACCTCCACCTTGACAGCAGAGGGGAGCAGTTTCCCCACAAGCTAGCTGGGCTGACACCTCAGCAACTCCATGGGCCACTGGCCCAGAAGGACCCCGCGTGTCACCAAAAGGCAGTTCCCTTAACCAGTGGCTACACACATACTCTCTGAAGATGGGCCACCAAGCAGGGCCACCGAGGTAACATCGGTGCACATGCAAAAAGACATACTACTGGGCATGTACCTACCACGGACCCCGCAGGCCCGCCAGGGTGCTCCCTGCATGGGGCCTCGGATATTCCCTGCAGCTCATGCAGCCGACACAGCAGGAACGGCCCAGGGGCAGAGCAGCTGGAGGGCACTGGGCTGCACCGTTTCAAGAGCGCAGCCCACCAACCACACTATCCACAGCCAGCAGACTCGTGCCACCTACGCAGGAGACGTTCCCACCCAAGGCCACTCCTCTCAAGACCCAAACACACAGCTAACTCACAAAAACAAACACAAAGAATTGAGAATGAGAAGGACACAGAGGAATCAAAGTGCACCTAGGGACAGAACGTTGACAAAAGTGAGAAAACAGATATATAGAGAGACAAATGATTGATACATAGATTTGACTGATATACATACATATAGATGATAGATTAATTAGATAGATACACAGATGATAGTAGATAGATGACAGACCATACATATATAGATGACAGATAGATAGATAGAAAGATTACATAGAAAGGTAAAGGGATAGGTAGGTAGATAGGAAAGCATCATACTAAACTAAGCTATCTTTCACTCAAGATCATGTATGTGCTTCCTTACAGGAGACTCACTTGAGATCCCAGGACACAGACAAATTAAAAGCTGAAGGGGCGGAGACAGGTACCCAAAAAAAGTGAAACTGAGAAACAAACAAACAAATGGATTCAGTTTGAGTCCCCAGAGACAGTCAGTAGAAAATAGCCCTAGCTGGCCACCATGAATTTTTTTTTGTTTGATTTCAGCAGTGCCCAGAAATAGATACCATTGTACAGCAAAGTCCTTCTCAATTTTTCTCACCTCAATAACAGAATTGCTGTAATAATATGTGTCTGGGCTTTTGAAATCAGTGCGTTTTATGATGTTCATGAATGTAAAAAAGTAATAACCAATTAAGAGTGAAGGTTGGACACTCAAATAAACACATCACTCCACAACACACTCTTTGTTCAAAACTGCTCCTGTCTAGAAATAGGTGTTCATTTTTATTTGTCCCTCCTCCTATCAGAGGTGATCACGCCGATGTCCTTCATACTTGGTGATGAGCAAAGCACAAAGTATACTTTTCTGACTACAACAGGCCCAGAGGAAGGATACTTGTGGTCTTCAGGGAAGACTTAGTCAATTATTGTGGCAAATTAGAGTCAGCAGGCGAGAAGCAGGTAAAAGAGGACAGAGGACAGAGATATGGGTTCAAGTCCCTGGACAACCATTTAATGGTTTTGTAAGCACACGCGGCAGACTCGACCTGCAATTGTCTCAGTGTACCCAGTGCTCTCCATACGTCCTAGTTACTTGGCAAGATTTTTGGAAGCATAATGTAGGGAAGTGACATAGGCGATGTTGTTAACTGTTCTGTACATAAGGATAGATGGGAAGACAAAAAGATGATTGATTCATAGATACATAGATAGATGAGAGATTATAGATAGATGATAGACACGATACATAGATGATAGGAAGATAGATAGAGAGATACATAGATAGAAAGATAGAAGGATAGATAGATAGATAGTTTGATAGATAGACAGACAGTTACACAGATTCAGATAGATATCGATTAACACAAATCTATTGCTCATAACCAACAGATCAATCGTGAAAGCAAATAGGGAAACTACAAACAAAAAGGAAGAATGAAGTCCAGTTTAAAAAGTGCAGTAAGAAGCCATAAGAAGAAAACAAATCCTACCATTTGCAAGGATGTGGATGTAGCTAGACGGTAGCATGCTCAGTGATATATACCAGGTGGAGAAAGACAAGTAGCCAATGATTTCACTCATGTGTGGAGTATAACAACAAAGAAAAACTGGAGGAAATAAACAGCAGCAGACTCACAGACCCCGAGAGTTCAATAACAGTTACCAAAGGGAAAGGGAATGGGCAGGGTGTGTGGGAAGGGAGGGATAAGGGCAGGGAGAAGAAAGGGGACATTAGGATTAACATGTATAATGCGTGGGCTCGGGGGGGCAAAGGGAGGGATGTACAACACAGAGAAGACAAGTAGAGATTCTACAGCATTTACTACACGCTGATGGACAGCGACTGTAATGGGGTGTTTGTGGGGGGACATGGTGAAGCAGTCTACAGCATACAACAATGCTTATGGACAACGACTGTAAGAGGTTTTGGTGGGGACTTGGTGAAGGTGGGAGCCTAGTAAATATGATGTTCTTCACGTGATTGCAGATTAATGATAAAAAAATGTTTTTAAGTGTAATATGGGCACAGCAATAAAACAGGCTTTGCGAGCTCCAAACAAAAGACACAGGGTTAAAAGAAGGGATGAAAACTCAAGATCACCTAAGTGCTCCCCTATAGGAGACTCACTTGAGATCCAAAGACACAGGCAAACTACAATCCGAAGGGGTGGGGACAGCAACCCCACACAAGTGTAACTGAAAAGCAAACAAACAAACAAATGGATTTTGTTTGAGTCCCCAGAGACAGTCAGTATAAAATAGCCCTATCTAGACACCGTGAATTCTTTTTGTTTGGTTTCAGCAGTGCCAAGCCATAGATTTAGTGGTACAGCAACGTCCTTCTCATTTTTTCTCACCTCAACAACTGAATTGCTGTATAATATGTGTCTGGGCTTTTGAAATCAGTGGATTTTATGATGTTCTTGAAAGTAAAGTAGTAATAACCACCTAAAGAGGATAGTTTGGACACTCAAACAAACACGTAACTCCACAACACTCTCTTTGCTCCCAAATGCTGCTGCCTAGAAAGAGGTGTTCTTTTTATTTGTCCCTCCTCCTATCAGGGTTATCATGCCATTGTCCCTTAAACTTGGTGGTGAGCAAAGCACCAAGTATACTTTTCTGTCTAAACAGGCCCAGAGGAACGATAGTTGTGGTCTTCTGGAAGCACTTAGTCAACGAAAGTGGCTGAATACAGTCAGCAAGCGAGAAGGAGGTAAAAGAGGACAGAGGACAGAGAGATGGGTGCAAGTCCCTGCACCACCATAAATTACTGGATTTGTAAGCACAAGCGGCTGACTCGACCTGGAAGCGTCTCAGTGAAACCTGTGCTCTCCCTAAGGACTAGTTACTTTGCAATATTTTTGGAAGCATAATGTAGGGAACTGACATAGGCGATGTTGTTAACTGTCCTGTTCATAAGGATAGATGGCCAGACAAAAAGATGATTGATTCATAGATAGATAGATGACAGATGACAGATAGACAGACGATAGACATGATAGGTAGATAGGAAGATAGATTGATAGACAGGTAGATGATAGATAGATAGATAGATTGAAAGATAGATAGATAGAAATATAGAAGGATAGACAGATAGATTGATAGAAAGATACATACAGATACATATTAAATAACACAAAGCTATTGCTCATAACAAGGAGATCAATGGTGAAAGCACATAGCGAAACTACAAACTAAAATGAAGAATGAAGTCCAGTTTAAAAACTGCCGTTTGCAGCCATAAGAAGAAAACAAATGCTACCATTTGCAATGACGTGGATGGAGCGAGACGGTAGTATGCTCAGTGAAATATTCCAGGTGGAGATAGACAAGTACAAAATGATTTCACTCATGTGTTGGGTATAACAAGAAAGAAACACTGAAAAAAAAAACAGCAGTAGACTCACAGAACCCGAATGTGTTGTAACAGTTACCAAAGGGAAAAGGACTGAGAAGGGTGGAAGGGAAGGGAGGGATAAGGGTGGGGAGAAAGAAAAGGGAGATTAGGAAAAGCATGTATAATGCGTGAGGGCGGGGTCGCATGGCGAGTGCTGTACAACACAGAGAAGACAAGTAGATATTCTACAGCATCTTACTACACGCTGAAGGACAGCGACTGTAATGGGGTGTGTGTGGGGGTACATCGTGAACGGGTCTACAGCATCCATCTCTGCTAACTGACAGCAACTGTAAGGTTTTTGGGAGGGACTTGGTGAAGGGGAGAGTCTAGTAAACATAATGTTCTTCACGTGATTGTAGATTAATGATAACAAAAACAATTTTTTAAGTGCAATAAGGGCACAGCTCTGAATCATCAGAATAAAAGGACAGGATTTGAGTGCTCCAAACAAATGACACAGGGTTAAAAGAAGGGAAGAAAATTCAAGACCACCTTCGTGCTCCCTTACAGGAGACTCTCTTGAGATCCAAGGACACAGACAATCTAAAAGCCGAAGGGGTGTGTACAGGCACCCAACACAGTGAAACTGAAAAACAAACAATCCTAGAATGGATTCTGTTTGAGTCCACAGAGACAGTCAGTAGAAAACAGCCCTATCTGGCCAACGTGAATTCTTTTTGTTTGGTTTCAGCATTGCCCAGCCATAGATTTAGTGGTACAGCAACGTCTTTCTCATTTTCTCTCAACTCAACAATTGAATTGGTGTAAAAGTATACATCTGGACCTTTGAGATCAGTGGGTTTTATGAAGTTCATGAATGTAAAGAAGTAATAACTATATAAAGAGGGAAGTTTGGACACTGAAATAAACACGTCACTCCACAACACACTCTTTGTTCCCAAGTGCTCCTGTCTAGCAACTGGTGTTCCTTTTCATTTGTCGTTCCATCCTATCAGCGGTGATCACGCCGATGTCCCTCAAACATGGTGGTGAGCAAAGCACCAAGTTTTCTTTCTGTGGACAACAGGCCCAGAGGAACAATACTTGTGGTCTTCACGGAGCACTTAGTCAATGAATGTGGCTAAATAGAGTCAGCCAGTGAGAAGAAGATAATAGAGGATACAGACACAGGTTCAAGTCCCTGCACAACCATTTACTGGTTTTGTAGGTACACGTGGCTGACTCGACCTGCAAGTATCTCGGTGAACCGAGTGCTCTTCCTACAGCCTAGTTACCTTGAAAGATTTTTGGAAGCATAATGTAGGGAAGTGACAAAGGCGATGTTGTTAACTGTTCTGTACATAAGGATAGATGGGCAGACAAAAAGATGATTGATTCATAGATAGATAGCTAGACAGACGACAGATGAAAGATAGATAGATAGGAACATAGATTGATGATAGACATCATAGATCGTTGATAGGAAGATAGATAGATAGATAGACAGACAGACAGATGGATAGATACATATAGGTACATATTGATTAACGTAAAGTTATTGCTAATAACGAGGAGAGCAATGGTGAAAGCACATAGCGAATCTACAGACAAAAGAGAAGACAGAAATCTAGTTTAAAAAGTACAGTAAGCAGCCGTAAGAAGAAAAAATCCTAATATTTGAACAACGTTAATGGAGCTGGAGGGTATTATGCTCAGTGAAAAAGGCCATTCGGAGAAAGACAAGTACCAAATGATTTCACTCCTGTGTTGAGTATAACAACAAAGAAAAACTGAAGGAAAAAAACAGCAGCAGACTCACAGAACCCAAGAGTGGACTAACAGTTACCAAAGGGAAAGGGACTAGGCAGGGTGGGTGGGAAGTGTTTGATAAATGTGGGGTGAAAGAAAGGGGGCATTAGGATTAGCATGTATAATGTGTGGGTGGGGGTAGCATTGGGAGGGCTGTACAACACAGAGAAGACCAGTAGTGATTCTACAGCATCTTACTACACGCTGATGGAAAGCGACTGTAACGGGGTGTGGGGGGGACATGGTGAAGGTGTCTACAGCATCCAACTATGCTGATGGACAGCTACTGTGAAGGGGTTTTGGGGGGTACGTGGTGTACTTGGTGATCATAATGTTCTTTGCGTGATTGTGGATTAATGATAACAAAAAAAATTTTTAAAGTGCAATAAGGACATAGCTCTCAGTTCTCAGAATAAAAGGACAGGCTCTTCAATACTCCAATGAAAAGACACAGGGTTAAAAGAAGGGATGAAAACTCAAGACCACCTACGTGCTCCCTTACAGGAGACTAACTTGAGATCCAAGGACGAAGATGAACTACAAGTTGAGGGGGTGGAAACATAGCTCTCAGCGCTACTATTCCATTTCAGATAGACCTCACTCACATCTAAATGCGTAAATGCACTGACATTCCACCTCCACCTTGACAGCAGAGGGGAGCAGTTTCCCCACAAGCTAGCTGGGCTGCCACCTCAGCAATCCATGGGCCACTGGCCCAGAAGAACCCCGCGTGTCACCAAAACGCAGTTCCCTTAACCAGTGGCTACACACATACTCTCTGAAGATGGGCCACCAAGCAGGGCCACCGAGGTAACATCGGTGCACAGGCAAAAAGACATACTACTGGGCATGTACCTACCACGGACCCCGCAGGCCCGCCAGGGTGCTCCCTGCATGGGGCCTCGGATATTCCCTGCAGCTCATGCAGCCGACACAGCAGGAACGGCCCAGGGGCAGAGCAGCTGGAGGGCACTGGGCTGCACCGTTTCAAGAGCGCAGCCCACCAACCACACTATCCACAGCCAGCAGACTCGTGCCACCTACGCAGGAGACGTTCCCACCCAAGGCCACTCCTCTCAAGACCCAAACACACAGCTAACTCACAAAAACAAACACAAAGAATTGAGAATGAGAAGGACACAGAGGAATCAAAGTGCACCTAGGGACAGAACGTTGACAAAAGTGAGAAAACAGATATATAGAGAGACAAATGATTGATACATAGATTTGACTGATATACATACATATAGATGATAGATTAATTAGATAGATACACAGATGATAGTAGATAGATGACAGACCATACATATATAGATGACAGATAGATAGATAGAAAGATTACATAGAAAGGTAAAGGGATAGGTAGGTAGATAGGAAAGCATCATACTAAACTAAGCTATCTTTCACTCAAGATCATGTATGTGCTTCCTTACAGGAGACTCACTTGAGATCCCAGGACACAGACAAATTAAAAGCTGAAGGGGCGGAGACAGGTACCCAAAAAAAGTGAAACTGAGAAACAAACAAACAAATGGATTCAGTTTGAGTCCCCAGAGACAGTCAGTAGAAAATAGCCCTAGCTGGCCACCATGAATTTTTTTTTGTTTGATTTCAGCAGTGCCCAGAAATAGATACCATTGTACAGCAAAGTCCTTCTCAATTTTTCTCACCTCAATAACAGAATTGCTGTAATAATATGTGTCTGGGCTTTTGAAATCAGTGCGTTTTATGATGTTCATGAATGTAAAAAAGTAATAACCAATTAAGAGTGAAGGTTGGACACTCAAATAAACACATCACTCCACAACACACTCTTTGTTCAAAACTGCTCCTGTCTAGAAATAGGTGTTCATTTTTATTTGTCCCTCCTCCTATCAGAGGTGATCACGCCGATGTCCTTCATACTTGGTGATGAGCAAAGCACAAAGTATACTTTTCTGACTACAACAGGCCCAGAGGAAGGATACTTGTGGTCTTCAGGGAAGACTTAGTCAATTATTGTGGCAAATTAGAGTCAGCAGGCGAGAAGCAGGTAAAAGAGGACAGAGGACAGAGATATGGGTTCAAGTCCCTGGACAACCATTTAATGGTTTTGTAAGCACACGCGGCAGACTCGACCTGCAATTGTCTCAGTGTACCCAGTGCTCTCCATACGTCCTAGTTACTTGGCAAGATTTTTGGAAGCATAATGTAGGGAAGTGACATAGGCGATGTTGTTAACTGTTCTGTACATAAGGATAGATGGGAAGACAAAAAGATGATTGATTCATAGATACATAGATAGATGAGAGATTATAGATAGATGATAGACACGATACATAGATGATAGGAAGATAGATAGAGAGATACATAGATAGAAAGATAGAAGGATAGATAGATAGATAGTTTGATAGATAGACAGACAGTTACACAGATTCAGATAGATATCGATTAACACAAATCTATTGCTCATAACCAACAGATCAATCGTGAAAGCAAATAGGGAAACTACAAACAAAAAGGAAGAATGAAGTCCAGTTTAAAAAGTGCAGTAAGAAGCCATAAGAAGAAAACAAATCCTACCATTTGCAAGGATGTGGATGTAGCTAGACGGTAGCATGCTCAGTGATATATACCAGGTGGAGAAAGACAAGTAGCCAATGATTTCACTCATGTGTGGAGTATAACAACAAAGAAAAACTGGAGGAAATAAACAGCAGCAGACTCACAGACCCCGAGAGTTCAATAACAGTTACCAAAGGGAAAGGGAATGGGCAGGGTGTGTGGGAAGGGAGGGATAAGGGCAGGGAGAAGAAAGGGGACATTAGGATTAACATGTATAATGCGTGGGCTCGGGGGGGCAAAGGGAGGGATGTACAACACAGAGAAGACAAGTAGAGATTCTACAGCATTTACTACACGCTGATGGACAGCGACTGTAATGGGGTGTTTGTGGGGGGACATGGTGAAGCAGTCTACAGCATACAACAATGCTTATGGACAACGACTGTAAGAGGTTTTGGTGGGGACTTGGTGAAGGTGGGAGCCTAGTAAATATGATGTTCTTCACGTGATTGCAGATTAATGATAAAAAAATGTTTTTAAGTGTAATATGGGCACAGCAATAAAACAGGCTTTGCGAGCTCCAAACAAAAGACACAGGGTTAAAAGAAGGGATGAAAACTCAAGATCACCTAAGTGCTCCCCTATAGGAGACTCACTTGAGATCCAAAGACACAGGCAAACTACAATCCGAAGGGGTGGGGACAGCAACCCCACACAAGTGTAACTGAAAAGCAAACAAACAAACAAATGGATTTTGTTTGAGTCCCCAGAGACAGTCAGTATAAAATAGCCCTATCTAGACACCGTGAATTCTTTTTGTTTGGTTTCAGCAGTGCCAAGCCATAGATTTAGTGGTACAGCAACGTCCTTCTCATTTTTTCTCACCTCAACAACTGAATTGCTGTATAATATGTGTCTGGGCTTTTGAAATCAGTGGATTTTATGATGTTCTTGAAAGTAAAGTAGTAATAACCACCTAAAGAGGATAGTTTGGACACTCAAACAAACACGTAACTCCACAACACTCTCTTTGCTCCCAAATGCTGCTGCCTAGAAAGAGGTGTTCTTTTTATTTGTCCCTCCTCCTATCAGGGTTATCATGCCATTGTCCCTTAAACTTGGTGGTGAGCAAAGCACCAAGTATACTTTTCTGTCTAAACAGGCCCAGAGGAACGATAGTTGTGGTCTTCTGGAAGCACTTAGTCAACGAAAGTGGCTGAATACAGTCAGCAAGCGAGAAGGAGGTAAAAGAGGACAGAGGACAGAGAGATGGGTGCAAGTCCCTGCACCACCATAAATTACTGGATTTGTAAGCACAAGCGGCTGACTCGACCTGGAAGCGTCTCAGTGAAACCTGTGCTCTCCCTAAGGACTAGTTACTTTGCAATATTTTTGGAAGCATAATGTAGGGAACTGACATAGGCGATGTTGTTAACTGTCCTGTTCATAAGGATAGATGGCCAGACAAAAAGATGATTGATTCATAGATAGATAGATGACAGATGACAGATAGACAGACGATAGACATGATAGGTAGATAGGAAGATAGATTGATAGACAGGTAGATGATAGATAGATAGATAGATTGAAAGATAGATAGATAGAAATATAGAAGGATAGACAGATAGATTGATAGAAAGATACATACAGATACATATTAAATAACACAAAGCTATTGCTCATAACAAGGAGATCAATGGTGAAAGCACATAGCGAAACTACAAACTAAAATGAAGAATGAAGTCCAGTTTAAAAACTGCCGTTTGCAGCCATAAGAAGAAAACAAATGCTACCATTTGCAATGACGTGGATGGAGCGAGACGGTAGTATGCTCAGTGAAATATTCCAGGTGGAGATAGACAAGTACAAAATGATTTCACTCATGTGTTGGGTATAACAAGAAAGAAACACTGAAAAAAAAAACAGCAGTAGACTCACAGAACCCGAATGTGTTGTAACAGTTACCAAAGGGAAAAGGACTGAGAAGGGTGGAAGGGAAGGGAGGGATAAGGGTGGGGAGAAAGAAAAGGGAGATTAGGAAAAGCATGTATAATGCGTGAGGGCGGGGTCGCATGGCGAGTGCTGTACAACACAGAGAAGACAAGTAGATATTCTACAGCATCTTACTACACGCTGAAGGACAGCGACTGTAATGGGGTGTGTGTGGGGGTACATCGTGAACGGGTCTACAGCATCCATCTCTGCTAACTGACAGCAACTGTAAGGTTTTTGGGAGGGACTTGGTGAAGGGGAGAGTCTAGTAAACATAATGTTCTTCACGTGATTGTAGATTAATGATAACAAAAACAATTTTTTAAGTGCAATAAGGGCACAGCTCTGAATCATCAGAATAAAAGGACAGGATTTGAGTGCTCCAAACAAATGACACAGGGTTAAAAGAAGGGAAGAAAATTCAAGACCACCTTCGTGCTCCCTTACAGGAGACTCTCTTGAGATCCAAGGACACAGACAATCTAAAAGCCGAAGGGGTGTGTACAGGCACCCAACACAGTGAAACTGAAAAACAAACAATCCTAGAATGGATTCTGTTTGAGTCCACAGAGACAGTCAGTAGAAAACAGCCCTATCTGGCCAACGTGAATTCTTTTTGTTTGGTTTCAGCATTGCCCAGCCATAGATTTAGTGGTACAGCAACGTCTTTCTCATTTTCTCTCAACTCAACAATTGAATTGGTGTAAAAGTATACATCTGGACCTTTGAGATCAGTGGGTTTTATGAAGTTCATGAATGTAAAGAAGTAATAACTATATAAAGAGGGAAGTTTGGACACTGAAATAAACACGTCACTCCACAACACACTCTTTGTTCCCAAGTGCTCCTGTCTAGCAACTGGTGTTCCTTTTCATTTGTCGTTCCATCCTATCAGCGGTGATCACGCCGATGTCCCTCAAACATGGTGGTGAGCAAAGCACCAAGTTTTCTTTCTGTGGACAACAGGCCCAGAGGAACAATACTTGTGGTCTTCACGGAGCACTTAGTCAATGAATGTGGCTAAATAGAGTCAGCCAGTGAGAAGAAGATAATAGAGGATACAGACACAGGTTCAAGTCCCTGCACAACCATTTACTGGTTTTGTAGGTACACGTGGCTGACTCGACCTGCAAGTATCTCGGTGAACCGAGTGCTCTTCCTACAGCCTAGTTACCTTGAAAGATTTTTGGAAGCATAATGTAGGGAAGTGACAAAGGCGATGTTGTTAACTGTTCTGTACATAAGGATAGATGGGCAGACAAAAAGATGATTGATTCATAGATAGATAGCTAGACAGACGACAGATGAAAGATAGATAGATAGGAACATAGATTGATGATAGACATCATAGATCGTTGATAGGAAGATAGATAGATAGATAGACAGACAGACAGATGGATAGATACATATAGGTACATATTGATTAACGTAAAGTTATTGCTAATAACGAGGAGAGCAATGGTGAAAGCACATAGCGAATCTACAGACAAAAGAGAAGACAGAAATCTAGTTTAAAAAGTACAGTAAGCAGCCGTAAGAAGAAAAAATCCTAATATTTGAACAACGTTAATGGAGCTGGAGGGTATTATGCTCAGTGAAAAAGGCCATTCGGAGAAAGACAAGTACCAAATGATTTCACTCCTGTGTTGAGTATAACAACAAAGAAAAACTGAAGGAAAAAAACAGCAGCAGACTCACAGAACCCAAGAGTGGACTAACAGTTACCAAAGGGAAAGGGACTAGGCAGGGTGGGTGGGAAGTGTTTGATAAATGTGGGGTGAAAGAAAGGGGGCATTAGGATTAGCATGTATAATGTGTGGGTGGGGGTAGCATTGGGAGGGCTGTACAACACAGAGAAGACCAGTAGTGATTCTACAGCATCTTACTACACGCTGATGGAAAGCGACTGTAACGGGGTGTGGGGGGGACATGGTGAAGGTGTCTACAGCATCCAACTATGCTGATGGACAGCTACTGTGAAGGGGTTTTTGGGGGTACGTGGTGTACTTGGTGATCATAATGTTCTTTGCGTGATTGTGGATTAATGATAACAAAAAAAATTTTTAAAGTGCAATAAGGACATAGCTCTCAGTTCTCAGAATAAAAGGACAGGCTCTTCAATACTCCAATGAAAAGACACAGGGTTAAAAGAAGGGATGAAAACTCAAGACCACCTACGTGCTCCCTTACAGGAGACTAACTTGAGATCCAAGGACGAAGATGAACTACAAGTTGAGGGGGTGGAAACATAGCTCTCAGCGCTACTATTCCATTTCAGATAGACCTCACTCACATCTAAATGCGTAAATGCACTGACATTCCACCTCCACCTTGACAGCAGAGGGGAGCAGTTTCCCCACAAGCTAGCTGGGCTGCCACCTCAGCAATCCATGGGCCACTGGCCCAGAAGAACCCCGCGTGTCACCAAAACGCAGTTCCCTTAACCAGTGGCTACACACATACTCTCTGAAGATGGGCCACCAAGCAGGGCCACCGAGGTAACATCGGTGCACAGGCAAAAAGACATACTACTGGGCATGTACCTACCACGGACCACGCAGGCCCGCCAGGGTGCTCCCTGCATGGGGCCTCGGATATTCCCTGCAGCTCATGCAGCCGACACAGCAGGAACGGCCCAGGGGCAGAGCAGCTGGAGGGTACTGGGCTGCACCGTTTCAAGAGCGCAGCCCACCAACCACACTATCCACAGCCAGCAGACTCGTGCCACCTACGCAGGAGACGTTCCCACCCAAGGCCACTCCTCTCAAGACCCAAACACACAGCTAACTCACAAAAACAAACACAAAGAATTGAGAATGAGAAGGACACAGAGGAATCAAAGTGCACCTAGGGACAGAACGTTGACAAAAGTGAGAAAACAGATATATAGAGAGACAAATGATTGATACATAGATTTGACTGATATACATACATATAGATGATAGATTAATTAGATAGATACACAGATGATAGTAGATAGATGACAGACCATACATATATAGATGACAGATAGATAGATAGAAAGATTACATAGAAAGGTAAAGGGATAGGTAGGTAGATAGGAAAGCATCATACTAAACTAAGCTATCTTTCACTCAAGATCATGTATGTGCTTCCTTACAGGAGACTCACTTGAGATCCCAGGACACAGACAAATTAAAAGCTGAAGGGGCGGAGACAGGTACCCAAAAAAAGTGAAACTGAGAAACAAACAAACAAATGGATTCAGTTTGAGTCCCCAGAGACAGTCAGTAGAAAATAGCCCTAGCTGGCCACCATGAATTTTTTTTTGTTTGATTTCAGCAGTGCCCAGAAATAGATACCATTGTACAGCAAAGTCCTTCTCAATTTTTCTCACCTCAATAACAGAATTGCTGTAATAATATGTGTCTGGGCTTTTGAAATCAGTGCGTTTTATGATGTTCATGAATGTAAAAAAGTAATAACCAATTAAGAGTGAAGGTTGGACACTCAAATAAACACATCACTCCACAACACACTCTTTGTTCAAAACTGCTCCTGTCTAGAAATAGGTGTTCATTTTTATTTGTCCCTCCTCCTATCAGAGGTGATCACGCCGATGTCCTTCATACTTGGTGATGAGCAAAGCACAAAGTATACTTTTCTGACTACAACAGGCCCAGAGGAAGGATACTTGTGGTCTTCAGGGAAGACTTAGTCAATTATTGTGGCAAATTAGAGTCAGCAGGCGAGAAGCAGGTAAAAGAGGACAGAGGACAGAGATATGGGTTCAAGTCCCTGGACAACCATTTAATGGTTTTGTAAGCACACGCGGCAGACTCGACCTGCAATTGTCTCAGTGTACCCAGTGCTCTCCATACGTCCTAGTTACTTGGCAAGATTTTTGGAAGCATAATGTAGGGAAGTGACATAGGCGATGTTGTTAACTGTTCTGTACATAAGGATAGATGGGAAGACAAAAAGATGATTGATTCATAGATACATAGATAGATGAGAGATTATAGATAGATGATAGACACGATACATAGATGATAGGAAGATAGATAGAGAGATACATAGATAGAAAGATAGAAGGATAGATAGATAGATAGTTTGATAGATAGACAGACAGTTACACAGATTCAGATAGATATCGATTAACACAAATCTATTGCTCATAACCAACAGATCAATCGTGAAAGCAAATAGGGAAACTACAAACAAAAAGGAAGAATGAAGTCCAGTTTAAAAAGTGCAGTAAGAAGCCATAAGAAGAAAACAAATCCTACCATTTGCAAGGATGTGGATGTAGCTAGACGGTAGCATGCTCAGTGATATATACCAGGTGGAGAAAGACAAGTAGCCAATGATTTCACTCATGTGTGGAGTATAACAACAAAGAAAAACTGGAGGAAATAAACAGCAGCAGACTCACAGAGCCCGAGAGTTCAATAACAGTTACCAAAGGGAAAGGGAATGGGCAGGGTGTGTGGGAAGGGAGGGATAAGGGCAGGGAGAAGAAAGGGGACATTAGGATTAACATGTATAATGCGTGGGCTCGGGGGTCAAAGGGAGGGATGTACAACACAGAGAAGACAAGTAGAGATTCTACAGCATTTACTACACGCTGATGGACAGCGACTGTAATGGGGTGTTTGTGGGGGGACATGGTGAAGCAGTCTACAGCATACAACAATGCTTATGGACAACGACTGTAAGAGGTTTTGGTGGGGACTTGGTGAAGGTGGGAGCCTAGTAAATATGATGTTCTTCACGTGATTGCAGATTAATGATAAAAAAATGTTTTTAAGTGTAATATGGGCACAGCAATAAAACAGGCTTTGCGAGCTCCAAACAAAAGACACAGGGTTAAAAGAAGGGATGAAAACTCAAGATCACCTAAGTGCTCCCCTATAGGAGACTCACTTGAGATCCAAAGACACAGGCAAACTACAATCCGAAGGGGTGGGGACAGCAACCCCACACAAGTGTAACTGAAAAGCAAACAAACAAACAAATGGATTTTGTTTGAGTCCCCAGAGACAGTCAGTATAAAATAGCCCTATCTAGACACCGTGAATTCTTTTTGTTTGGTTTCAGCAGTGCCAAGCCATAGATTTAGTGGTACAGCAACGTCCTTCTCATTTTTTCTCACCTCAACAACTGAATTGCTGTATAATATGTGTCTGGGCTTTTGAAATCAGTGGATTTTATGATGTTCTTGAAAGTAAAGTAGTAATAACCACCTAAAGAGGATAGTTTGGACACTCAAACAAACACGTAACTCCACAACACTCTCTTTGCTCCCAAATGCTGCTGCCTAGAAAGAGGTGTTCTTTTTATTTGTCCCTCCTCCTATCAGGGTTATCATGCCATTGTCCCTTAAACTTGGTGGTGAGCAAAGCACCAAGTATACTTTTCTGTCTAAACAGGCCCAGAGGAACGATAGTTGTGGTCTTCTGGAAGCACTTAGTCAACGAAAGTGGCTGAATACAGTCAGCAAGCGAGAAGGAGGTAAAAGAGGACAGAGGACAGAGAGATGGGTGCAAGTCCCTGCACCACCATAAATTACTGGATTTGTAAGCACAAGCGGCTGACTCGACCTGGAAGCGTCTCAGTGAAACCTGTGCTCTCCCTAAGGACTAGTTACTTTGCAATATTTTTGGAAGCATAATGTAGGGAACTGACATAGGCGATGTTGTTAACTGTCCTGTTCATAAGGATAGATGGCCAGACAAAAAGATGATTGATTCATAGATAGATAGATGACAGATGACAGATAGACAGACGATAGACATGATAGGTAGATAGGAAGATAGATTGATAGACAGGTAGATGATAGATAGATAGATAGATTGAAAGATAGATAGATAGAAATATAGAAGGATAGACAGATAGATTGATAGAAAGATACATACAGATACATATTAAATAACACAAAGCTATTGCTCATAACAAGGAGATCAATGGTGAAAGCACATAGCGAAACTACAAACTAAAATGAAGAATGAAGTCCAGTTTAAAAACTGCCGTTTGCAGCCATAAGAAGAAAACAAATGCTACCATTTGCAATGACGTGGATGGAGCGAGACGGTAGTATGCTCAGTGAAATATTCCAGGTGGAGATAGACAAGTACAAAATGATTTCACTCATGTGTTGGGTATAACAAGAAAGAAACACTGAAAAAAAAAACAGCAGTAGACTCACAGAACCCGAATGTGTTGTAACAGTTACCAAAGGGAAAAGGACTGAGAAGGGTGGAAGGGAAGGGAGGGATAAGGGTGGGGAGAAAGAAAAGGGAGATTAGGAAAAGCATGTATAATGCGTGAGGGCGGGGTCGCATGGCGAGTGCTGTACAACACAGAGAAGACAAGTAGATATTCTACAGCATCTTACTACACGCTGAAGGACAGCGACTGTAATGGGGTGTGTGTGGGGGTACATCGTGAACGGGTCTACAGCATCCATCTCTGCTAACTGACAGCAACTGTAAGGTTTTTGGGAGGGACTTGGTGAAGGGGAGAGTCTAGTAAACATAATGTTCTTCACGTGATTGTAGATTAATGATAACAAAAACAATTTTTTAAGTGCAATAAGGGCACAGCTCTGAATCATCAGAATAAAAGGACAGGATTTGAGTGCTCCAAACAAATGACACAGGGTTAAAAGAAGGGAAGAAAATTCAAGACCACCTTCGTGCTCCCTTACAGGAGACTCTCTTGAGATCCAAGGACACAGACAATCTAAAAGCCGAAGGGGTGTGTACAGGCACCCAACACAGTGAAACTGAAAAACAAACAATCCTAGAATGGATTCTGTTTGAGTCCACAGAGACAGTCAGTAGAAAACAGCCCTATCTGGCCAACGTGAATTCTTTTTGTTTGGTTTCAGCATTGCCCAGCCATAGATTTAGTGGTACAGCAACGTCTTTCTCATTTTCTCTCAACTCAACAATTGAATTGGTGTAAAAGTATACATCTGGACCTTTGAGATCAGTGGGTTTTATGAAGTTCATGAATGTAAAGAAGTAATAACTATATAAAGAGGGAAGTTTGGACACTGAAATAAACACGTCACTCCACAACACACTCTTTGTTCCCAAGTGCTCCTGTCTAGCAACTGGTGTTCCTTTTCATTTGTCGTTCCATCCTATCAGCGGTGATCACGCCGATGTCCCTCAAACATGGTGGTGAGCAAAGCACCAAGTTTTCTTTCTGTGGACAACAGGCCCAGAGGAACAATACTTGTGGTCTTCACGGAGCACTTAGTCAATGAATGTGGCTAAATAGAGTCAGCCAGTGAGAAGAAGATAATAGAGGATACAGACACAGGTTCAAGTCCCTGCACAACCATTTACTGGTTTTGTAGGTACACGTGGCTGACTCGACCTGCAAGTATCTCGGTGAACCGAGTGCTCTTCCTACAGCCTAGTTACCTTGAAAGATTTTTGGAAGCATAATGTAGGGAAGTGACAAAGGCGATGTTGTTAACTGTTCTGTACATAAGGATAGATGGGCAGACAAAAAGATGATTGATTCATAGATAGATAGCTAGACAGACGACAGATGAAAGATAGATAGATAGGAACATAGATTGATGATAGACATCATAGATCGTTGATAGGAAGATAGATAGATAGATAGACAGACAGACAGATGGATAGATACATATAGGTACATATTGATTAACGTAAAGTTATTGCTAATAACGAGGAGAGCAATGGTGAAAGCACATAGCCAATCTACAGACAAAAGAGAAGACAGAAATCTAGTTTAAAAAGTACAGTAAGCAGCCGTAAGAAGAAAAAATCCTAATATTTGAACAACGTTAATGGAGCTGGAGGGTATTATGCTCAGTGAAAAAGGCCATTCGGAGAAAGACAAGTACCAAATGATTTCACTCCTGTGTTGAGTATAACAACAAAGAAAAACTGAAGGAAAAAAACAGCAGCAGACTCACAGAACCCAAGAGTGGACTAACAGTTACCAAAGGGAAAGGGACTAGGCAGGGTGGGTGGGAAGTGTTTGATAAATGTGGGGTGAAAGAAAGGGGGCATTAGGATTAGCATGTATAATGTGTGGGTGGGGGTAGCATTGGGAGGGCTGTACAACACAGAGAAGACCAGTAGTGATTCTACAGCATCTTACTACACGCTGATGGAAAGCGACTGTAACGGGGTGTGGGGGGGACATGGTGAAGGTGTCTACAGCATCCAACTATGCTGATGGACAGCTACTGTGAAGGGGTTTTTGGGGGTACGTGGTGTACTTGGTGATCATAATGTTCTTTGCGTGATTGTGGATTAATGATAACAAAAAAAATTTTTAAAGTGCAATAAGGACATAGCTCTCAGTTCTCAGAATAAAAGGACAGGCTCTTCAATACTCCAATGAAAAGACACAGGGTTAAAAGAAGGGATGAAAACTCAAGACCACCTACGTGCTCCCTTACAGGAGACTAACTTGAGATCCAAGGACGAAGATGAACTACAAGTTGAGGGGGTGGAAACATAGCTCTCAGCGCTACTATTCCATTTCAGATAGACCTCACTCACATCTAAATGCGTAAATGCACTGACATTCCACCTCCACCTTGACAGCAGAGGGGAGCAGTTTCCCCACAAGCTAGCTGGGCTGCCACCTCAGCAATCCATGGGCCACTGGCCCAGAAGAACCCCGCGTGTCACCAAAACGCAGTTCCCTTAACCAGTGGCTACACACATACTCTCTGAAGATGGGCCACCAAGCAGGGCCACCGAGGTAACATCGGTGCACAGGCAAAAAGACATACTACTGGGCATGTACCTACCACGGACCCCGCAGGCCCGCCAGGGTGCTCCCTGCATGGGGCCTCGGATATTCCCTGCAGCTCATGCAGCCGACACAGCAGGAACGGCCCAGGGGCAGAGCAGCTGGAGGGCACTGGGCTGCACCGTTTCAAGAGCGCAGCCCACCAACCACACTATCCACAGCCAGCAGACTCGTGCCACCTACGCAGGAGACGTTCCCACCCAAGGCCACTCCTCTCAAGACCCAAACACACAGCTAACTCACAAAAACAAACACAAAGAATTGAGAATGAGAAGGACACAGAGGAATCAAAGTGCACCTAGGGACAGAACGTTGACAAAAGTGAGAAAACAGATATATAGAGAGACAAATGATTGATACATAGATTTGACTGATATACATACATATAGATGATAGATTAATTAGATAGATACACAGATGATAGTAGATAGATGACAGACCATACATATATAGATGACAGATAGATAGATAGAAAGATTACATAGAAAGGTAAAGGGATAGGTAGGTAGATAGGAAAGCATCATACTAAACTAAGCTATCTTTCACTCAAGATCATGTATGTGCTTCCTTACAGGAGACTCACTTGAGATCCCAGGACACAGACAAATTAAAAGCTGAAGGGGCGGAGACAGGTACCCAAAAAAAGTGAAACTGAGAAACAAACAAACAAATGGATTCAGTTTGAGTCCCCAGAGACAGTCAGTAGAAAATAGCCCTAGCTGGCCACCATGAATTTTTTTTTGTTTGATTTCAGCAGTGCCCAGAAATAGATACCATTGTACAGCAAAGTCCTTCTCAATTTTTCTCACCTCAATAACAGAATTGCTGTAATAATATGTGTCTGGGCTTTTGAAATCAGTGCGTTTTATGATGTTCATGAATGTAAAAAAGTAATAACCAATTAAGAGTGAAGGTTGGACACTCAAATAAACACATCACTCCACAACACACTCTTTGTTCAAAACTGCTCCTGTCTAGAAATAGGTGTTCATTTTTATTTGTCCCTCCTCCTATCAGAGGTGATCACGCCGATGTCCTTCATACTTGGTGATGAGCAAAGCACAAAGTATACTTTTCTGACTACAACAGGCCCAGAGGAAGGATACTTGTGGTCTTCAGGGAAGACTTAGTCAATTATTGTGGCAAATTAGAGTCAGCAGGCGAGAAGCAGGTAAAAGAGGACAGAGGACAGAGATATGGGTTCAAGTCCCTGGACAACCATTTAATGGTTTTGTAAGCACACGCGGCAGACTCGACCTGCAATTGTCTCAGTGTACCCAGTGCTCTCCATACGTCCTAGTTACTTGGCAAGATTTTTGGAAGCATAATGTAGGGAAGTGACATAGGCGATGTTGTTAACTGTTCTGTACATAAGGATAGATGGGAAGACAAAAAGATGATTGATTCATAGATACATAGATAGATGAGAGATTATAGATAGATGATAGACACGATACATAGATGATAGGAAGATAGATAGAGAGATACATAGATAGAAAGATAGAAGGATAGATAGATAGATAGTTTGATAGATAGACAGACAGTTACACAGATTCAGATAGATATCGATTAACACAAATCTATTGCTCATAACCAACAGATCAATCGTGAAAGCAAATAGGGAAACTACAAACAAAAAGGAAGAATGAAGTCCAGTTTAAAAAGTGCAGTAAGAAGCCATAAGAAGAAAACAAATCCTACCATTTGCAAGGATGTGGATGTAGCTAGACGGTAGCATGCTCAGTGATATATACCAGGTGGAGAAAGACAAGTAGCCAATGATTTCACTCATGTGTGGAGTATAACAACAAAGAAAAACTGGAGGAAATAAACAGCAGCAGACTCACAGACCCCGAGAGTTCAATAACAGTTACCAAAGGGAAAGGGAATGGGCAGGGTGTGTGGGAAGGGAGGGATAAGGGCAGGGAGAAGAAAGGGGACATTAGGATTAACATGTATAATGCGTGGGCTCGGGGGGGCAAAGGGAGGGATGTACAACACAGAGAAGACAAGTAGAGATTCTACAGCATTTACTACACGCTGATGGACAGCGACTGTAATGGGGTGTTTGTGGGGGGACATGGTGAAGCAGTCTACAGCATACAACAATGCTTATGGACAACGACTGTAAGAGGTTTTGGTGGGGACTTGGTGAAGGTGGGAGCCTAGTAAATATGATGTTCTTCACGTGATTGCAGATTAATGATAAAAAAATGTTTTTAAGTGTAATATGGGCACAGCAATAAAACAGGCTTTGCGAGCTCCAAACAAAAGACACAGGGTTAAAAGAAGGGATGAAAACTCAAGATCACCTAAATGCTCCCCTATAGGAGACTCACTTGAGATCCAAAGACACAGGCAAACTACAATCCGAAGGGGTGGGGACAGCAACCCCACACAAGTGTAACTGAAAAGCAAACAAACAAACAAATGGATTTTGTTTGAGTCCCCAGAGACAGTCAGTATAAAATAGCCCTATCTAGACACCGTGAATTCTTTTTGTTTGGTTTCAGCAGTGCCAAGCCATAGATTTAGTGGTACAGCAACGTCCTTCTCATTTTTTCTCACCTCAACAACTGAATTGCTGTAATAATATGTGTCTGGGCTTTTGAAATCAGTGGATTTTATGATGTTCTTGAAAGTAAAGTAGTAATAACCACCTAAAGAGGATAGTTTGGACACTCAAACAAACACGTAACTCCACAACACTCTCTTTGCTCCCAAATGCTGCTGCCTAGAAAGAGGTGTTCTTTTTATTTGTCCCTCCTCCTATCAGGGTTATCATGCCATTGTCCCTTAAACTTGGTGGTGAGCAAAGCACCAAGTATACTTTTCTGTCTAAACAGGCCCAGAGGAACGATAGTTGTGGTCTTCTGGAAGCACTTAGTCAACGAAAGTGGCTGAATACAGTCAGCAAGCGAGAAGGAGGTAAAAGAGGACAGAGGACAGAGAGATGGGTGCAAGTCCCTGCACCACCATAAATTACTGGATTTGTAAGCACAAGCGGCTGACTCGACCTGGAAGCGTCTCAGTGAAACCTGTGCTCTCCCTAAGGACTAGTTACTTTGCAATATTTTTGGAAGCATAATGTAGGGAACTGACATAGGCGATGTTGTTAACTGTCCTGTTCATAAGGATAGATGGCCAGACAAAAAGATGATTGATTCATAGATAGATAGATGACAGATGACAGATAGACAGACGATAGACATGATAGGTAGATAGGAAGATAGATTGATAGACAGGTAGATGATAGATAGATAGATAGATTGAAAGATAGATAGATAGAAATATAGAAGGATAGACAGATAGATTGATAGAAAGATACATACAGATACATATTAAATAACACAAAGCTATTGCTCATAACAAGGAGATCAATGGTGAAAGCACATAGCGAAACTACAAACTAAAATGAAGAATGAAGTCCAGTTTAAAAACTGCCGTTTGCAGCCATAAGAAGAAAACAAATGCTACCATTTGCAATGACGTGGATGGAGCGAGACGGTAGTATGCTCAGTGAAATATTCCAGGTGGAGATAGACAAGTACAAAATGATTTCACTCATGTGTTGGGTATAACAAGAAAGAAACACTGAAAAAAAAAACAGCAGTAGACTCACAGAACCCGAATGTGTTGTAACAGTTACCAAAGGGAAAAGGACTGAGAAGGGTGGAAGGGAAGGGAGGGATAAGGGTGGGGAGAAAGAAAAGGGAGATTAGGAAAAGCATGTATAATGCGTGAGGGCGGGGTCGCATGGCGAGTGCTGTACAACACAGAGAAGACAAGTAGATATTCTACAGCATCTTACTACACGCTGAAGGACAGCGACTGTAATGGGGTGTGTGTGGGGGTACATCGTGAACGGGTCTACAGCATCCATCTCTGCTAACTGACAGCAACTGTAAGGTTTTTGGGAGGGACTTGGTGAAGGGGAGAGTCTAGTAAACATAATGTTCTTCACGTGATTGTAGATTAATGATAACAAAAACAATTTTTTAAGTGCAATAAGGGCACAGCTCTGAATCATCAGAATAAAAGGACAGGATTTGAGTGCTCCAAACAAATGACACAGGGTTAAAAGAAGGGAAGAAAATTCAAGACCACCTTCGTGCTCCCTTACAGGAGACTCTCTTGAGATCCAAGGACACAGACAATCTAAAAGCCGAAGGGGTGTGTACAGGCACCCAACACAGTGAAACTGAAAAACAAACAATCCTAGAATGGATTCTGTTTGAGTCCACAGAGACAGTCAGTAGAAAACAGCCCTATCTGGCCAACGTGAATTCTTTTTGTTTGGTTTCAGCATTGCCCAGCCATAGATTTAGTGGTACAGCAACGTCTTTCTCATTTTCTCTCAACTCAACAATTGAATTGGTGTAAAAGTATACATCTGGACCTTTGAGATCAGTGGGTTTTATGAAGTTCATGAATGTAAAGAAGTAATAACTATATAAAGAGGGAAGTTTGGACACTGAAATAAACACGTCACTCCACAACACACTCTTTGTTCCCAAGTGCTCCTGTCTAGCAACTGGTGTTCCTTTTCATTTGTCGTTCCATCCTATCAGCGGTGATCACGCCGATGTCCCTCAAACATGGTGGTGAGCAAAGCACCAAGTTTTCTTTCTGTGGACAACAGGCCCAGAGGAACAATACTTGTGGTCTTCACGGAGCACTTAGTCAATGAATGTGGCTAAATAGAGTCAGCCAGTGAGAAGAAGATAATAGAGGATACAGACACAGGTTCAAGTCCCTGCACAACCATTTACTGGTTTTGTAGGTACACGTGGCTGACTCGACCTGCAAGTATCTCGGTGAACCGAGTGCTCTTCCTACAGCCTAGTTACCTTGAAAGATTTTTGGAAGCATAATGTAGGGAAGTGACAAAGGCGATGTTGTTAACTGTTCTGTACATAAGGATAGATGGGCAGACAAAAAGATGATTGATTCATAGATAGATAGCTAGACAGACGACAGATGAAAGATAGATAGATAGGAACATAGATTGATGATAGACATCATAGATCGTTGATAGGAAGATAGATAGATAGATAGACAGACAGACAGATGGATAGATACATATAGGTACATATTGATTAACGTAAAGTTATTGCTAATAACGAGGAGAGCAATGGTGAAAGCACATAGCGAATCTACAGACAAAAGAGAAGACAGAAATCTAGTTTAAAAAGTACAGTAAGCAGCCGTAAGAAGAAAAAATCCTAATATTTGAACAACGTTAATGGAGCTGGAGGGTATTATGCTCAGTGAAAAAGGCCATTCGGAGAAAGACAAGTACCAAATGATTTCACTCCTGTGTTGAGTATAACAACAAAGAAAAACTGAAGGAAAAAAACAGCAGCAGACTCACAGAACCCAAGAGTGGACTAACAGTTACCAAAGGGAAAGGGACTAGGCAGGGTGGGTGGGAAGTGTTTGATAAATGTGGGGTGAAAGAAAGGGGGCATTAGGATTAGCATGTATAATGTGTGGGTGGGGGTAGCATTGGGAGGGCTGTACAACACAGAGAAGACCAGTAGTGATTCTACAGCATCTTACTACACGCTGATGGAAAGCGACTGTAACGGGGTGTGGGGGGGACATGGTGAAGGTGTCTACAGCATCCAACTATGCTGATGGACAGCTACTGTGAAGGGGTTTTTGGGGGTACGTGGTGTACTTGGTGATCATAATGTTCTTTGCGTGATTGTGGATTAATGATAACAAAAAAAATTTTTAAAGTGCAATAAGGACATAGCTCTCAGTTCTCAGAATAAAAGGACAGGCTCTTCAATACTCCAATGAAAAGACACAGGGTTAAAAGAAGGGATGAAAACTCAAGACCACCTACGTGCTCCCTTACAGGAGACTAACTTGAGATCCAAGGACGAAGATGAACTACAAGTTGAGGGGGTGGAAACATAGCTCTCAGCGCTACTATTCCATTTCAGATAGACCTCACTCACATCTAAATGCGTAAATGCACTGAAATTCCACCTCCACCTTGACAGCAGAGGGGAGCAGTTTCCCCACAAGCTAGCTGGGCAGACACCTCAGCAACTCCATGGGCCACTGGCCCAGAAGAACCCCGCGTGTCACCAAAAGGCAGTTCCCTTAACCAGTGGCTACACACATACTCTCTGAAGATGGGCCACCAAGCAGGGCCACCGAGGTAACATCGGTGCACAGGCAAAAAGACATACTACTGGGCATGTACCTACCACGGACCCCGCAGGCCCGCCAGGGTGCTCCCTGCATGGGGCCTCGGATATTCCCTGCAGCTCATGCAGCCGACACAGCAGGAACGGCCCAGGGGCAGAGCAGCTGGAGGGCACTGGGCTGCACCGTTTCAAGAGCGCAGCCCACCAACCACACTATCCACACCCAGCAGACTCATGCCACCTACGCAGGAGACGTTCCCACCCAAGGCCACTCCTCTCAAGACCCAAACACACAGCTAACTCACAAAAACAAACACAAGGAATTGAGAATGAGAAGGACACAGAGGAATCAAAGTGCACCTAGGGACAGAACGTTGACAAAAGTGAGAAAACAGATATATAGAGAGACAAATGATTGATACATAGATTTGACTGATATACATACATATAGATGATAGATTAATTAGATAGATACACAGATGATAGTAGATAGATGACAGACCATACATATATAGATGACAGATAGATAGATAGAAAGATTACATAGAAAGGTAAAGGGATAGGTAGGTAGATAGGAAAGCATCATACTAAACTAAGCTATCTTTCACTCAAGATCATGTATGTGCTTCCTTACAGGAGACTCACTTGAGATCCCAGGACACAGACAAATTAAAAGCTGAAGGGGCGGAGACAGGTACCCAAAAAAAGTGAAACTGAGAAACAAACAAACAAATGGATTCAGTTTGAGTCCCCAGAGACAGTCAATAGAAAGTAGCCCTAGCTGGCCACCATGAATTTTTTTTTGTTTGATTTCAGCAGTGCCCAGAAATAGATACCATTGTACAGCAAAGTCCTTCTCAATTTTTCTCACCTCAATAACAGAATTGCTGTAATAATATGTGTCTGGGCTTTTGAAATCAGTGCGTTTTATGATGTTCATGAATGTAAAAAAGTAATAACCACTTAAGAGTGAAGGTTGGACACTCAAATAAACACATCACTCCACAACACACTCTTTGTTCAAAACTGCTCCTGTCTAGAAATAGGTGTTCATTTTTATTTGTCCCTCCTCCTATCAGAGGTGATCACGCCGATGTCCTTCATACTTGGTGATGAGCAAAGCACAAAGTATACTTTTCTGACTACAACAGGCCCAGAGGAAGGATACTTGTGGTCTTCAGGGAAGACTTAGTCAATTATTGTGGCAAATTAGAGTCAGCAGGCGAGAAGCAGGTAAAAGAGGACAGAGGACAGAGATATGGGTTCAAGTCCCTGGACAACCATTTAATGGTTTTGTAAGCACACGCGGCAGACTCGACCTGCAATTGTCTCAGTGTACCCAGTGCTCTCCATACGTCCTAGTTACTTGGCAAGATTTTTGGAAGCATAATGTAGGGAAGTGACATAGGCGATGTTGTTAACTGTTCTGTACATAAGGATAGATGGGAAGACAAAAAGATGATTGATTCATAGATACATAGATAGATGAGAGATTATAGATAGATGATAGACACGATACATAGATGATAGGAAGATAGATAGAGAGATACATAGATAGAAAGATAGAAGGATAGATAGATAGATAGTTTGATAGATAGACAGACAGTTACACAGATTCAGATAGATATCGATTAACACAAATCTATTGCTCATAACCAACAGATCAATCGTGAAAGCAAATAGGGAAACTACAAACAAAAAGGAAGAATGAAGTCCAGTTTAAAAAGTGCAGTAAGAAGCCATAAGAAGAAAACAAATCCTACCATTTGCAAGGATGTGGATGTAGCTAGACGGTAGCATGCTCAGTGATATATACCAGGTGGAGAAAGACAAGTAGCCAATGATTTCACTCATGTGTGGAGTATAACAACAAAGAAAAACTGGAGGAAATAAACAGCAGCAGACTCACAGACCCCGAGAGTTCAATAACAGTTACCAAAGGGAAAGGGAATGGGCAGGGTGTGTGGGAAGGGAGGGATAAGGGCAGGGAGAAGAAAGGGGACATTAGGATTAACATGTATAATGCGTGGGCTCGGGGGGGCAAAGGGAGGGATGTACAACACAGAGAAGACAAGTAGAGATTCTACAGCATTTACTACACGCTGATGGACAGCGACTGTAATGGGGTGTTTGTGGGGGGACATGGTGAAGCAGTCTACAGCATACAACAATGCTTATGGACAACGACTGTAAGAGGTTTTGGTGGGGACTTGGTGAAGGTGGGAGCCTAGTAAATATGATGTTCTTCACGTGATTGCAGATTAATGATAAAAAAATGTTTTTAAGTGTAATATGGGCACAGCAATAAAACAGGCTTTGCGAGCTCCAAACAAAAGACACAGGGTTAAAAGAAGGGATGAAAACTCAAGATCACCTAAGTGCTCCCCTATAGGAGACTCACTTGAGATCCAAAGACACAGGCAAACTACAATCCGAAGGGGTGGGGACAGCAACCCCACACAAGTGTAACTGAAAAGCAAACAAACAAACAAATGGATTTTGTTTGAGTCCCCAGAGACAGTCAGTATAAAATAGCCCTATCTAGACACCGTGAATTCTTTTTGTTTGGTTTCAGCAGTGCCAAGCCATAGATTTAGTGGTACAGCAACGTCCTTCTCATTTTTTCTCACCTCAACAACTGAATTGCTGTAATAATATGTGTCTGGGCTTTTGAAATCAGTGGATTTTATGATGTTCTTGAAAGTAAAGTAGTAATAACCACCTAAAGAGGATAGTTTGGACACTCAAACAAACACGTAACTCCACAACACTCTCTTTGCTCCCAAATGCTGCTGCCTAGAAAGAGGTGTTCTTTTTATTTGTCCCTCCTCCTATCAGGGTTATCATGCCATTGTCCCTTAAACTTGGTGGTGAGCAAAGCACCAAGTATACTTTTCTGTCTAAACAGGCCCAGAGGAACGATAGTTGTGGTCTTCTGGAAGCACTTAGTCAACGAAAGTGGCTGAATACAGTCAGCAAGCGAGAAGGAGGTAAAAGAGGACAGAGGACAGAGAGATGGGTGCAAGTCCCTGCACCACCATAAATTACTGGATTTGTAAGCACAAGCGGCTGACTCGACCTGGAAGCGTCTCAGTGAAACCTGTGCTCTCCCTAAGGACTAGTTACTTTGCAATATTTTTGGAAGCATAATGTAGGGAACTGACATAGGCGATGTTGTTAACTGTCCTGTTCATAAGGATAGATGGCCAGACAAAAAGATGATTGATTCATAGATAGATAGATGACAGATGACAGATAGACAGACGATAGACATGATAGGTAGATAGGAAGATAGATTGATAGACAGGTAGATGATAGATAGATAGATAGATTGAAAGATAGATAGATAGAAATATAGAAGGATAGACAGATAGATTGATAGAAAGATACATACAGATACATATTAAATAACACAAAGCTATTGCTCATAACAAGGAGATCAATGGTGAAAGCACATAGCGAAACTACAAACTAAAATGAAGAATGAAGTCCAGTTTAAAAACTGCCGTTTGCAGCCATAAGAAGAAAACAAATGCTACCATTTGCAATGACGTGGATGGAGCGAGACGGTAGTATGCTCAGTGAAATATTCCAGGTGGAGATAGACAAGTACAAAATGATTTCACTCATGTGTTGGGTATAACAAGAAAGAAACACTGAAAAAAAAAACAGCAGTAGACTCACAGAACCCGAATGTGTTGTAACAGTTACCAAAGGGAAAAGGACTGAGAAGGGTGGAAGGGAAGGGAGGGATAAGGGTGGGGAGAAAGAAAAGGGAGATTAGGAAAAGCATGTATAATGCGTGAGGGCGGGGTCGCATGGCGAGTGCTGTACAACACAGAGAAGACAAGTAGATATTCTACAGCATCTTACTACACGCTGAAGGACAGCGACTGTAATGGGGTGTGTGTGGGGGTACATCGTGAACGGGTCTACAGCATCCATCTCTGCTAACTGACAGCAACTGTAAGGTTTTTGGGAGGGACTTGGTGAAGGGGAGAGTCTAGTAAACATAATGTTCTTCACGTGATTGTAGATTAATGATAACAAAAACAATTTTTTAAGTGCAATAAGGGCACAGCTCTGAATCATCAGAATAAAAGGACAGGATTTGAGTGCTCCAAACAAATGACACAGGGTTAAAAGAAGGGAAGAAAATTCAAGACCACCTTCGTGCTCCCTTACAGGAGACTCTCTTGAGATCCAAGGACACAGACAATCTAAAAGCCGAAGGGGTGTGTACAGGCACCCAACACAGTGAAACTGAAAAACAAACAATCCTAGAATGGATTCTGTTTGAGTCCACAGAGACAGTCAGTAGAAAACAGCCCTATCTGGCCAACGTGAATTCTTTTTGTTTGGTTTCAGCATTGCCCAGCCATAGATTTAGTGGTACAGCAACGTCTTTCTCATTTTCTCTCAACTCAACAATTGAATTGGTGTAAAAGTATACATCTGGACCTTTGAGATCAGTGGGTTTTATGAAGTTCATGAATGTAAAGAAGTAATAACTATATAAAGAGGGAAGTTTGGACACTGAAATAAACACGTCACTCCACAACACACTCTTTGTTCCCAAGTGCTCCTGTCTAGCAACTGGTGTTCCTTTTCATTTGTCGTTCCATCCTATCAGCGGTGATCACGCCGATGTCCCTCAAACATGGTGGTGAGCAAAGCACCAAGTTTTCTTTCTGTGGACAACAGGCCCAGAGGAACAATACTTGTGGTCTTCACGGAGCACTTAGTCAATGAATGTGGCTAAATAGAGTCAGCCAGTGAGAAGAAGATAATAGAGGATACAGACACAGGTTCAAGTCCCTGCACAACCATTTACTGGTTTTGTAGGTACACGTGGCTGACTCGACCTGCAAGTATCTCGGTGAACCGAGTGCTCTTCCTACAGCCTAGTTACCTTGAAAGATTTTTGGAAGCATAATGTAGGGAAGTGACAAAGGCGATGTTGTTAACTGTTCTGTACATAAGGATAGATGGGCAGACAAAAAGATGATTGATTCATAGATAGATAGCTAGACAGACGACAGATGAAAGATAGATAGATAGGAACATAGATTGATGATAGACATCATAGATAGTTGATAGGAAGATAGATAGATAGATAGACAGACAGACAGATGGATAGATACATATAGGTACATATTGATTAACGTAAAGTTATTGCTAATAACGAGGAGAGCAATGGTGAAAGCACATAGCGAATCTACAGACAAAAGAGAAGACAGAAATCTAGTTTAAAAAGTACAGTAAGCAGCCGTAAGAAGAAAAAATCCTAATATTTGAACAACGTTAATGGAGCTGGAGGGTATTATGCTCAGTGAAAAAGGCCATTCGGAGAAAGACAAGTACCAAATGATTTCACTCCTGTGTTGAGTATAACAACAAAGAAAAACTGAAGGAAAAAAACAGCAGCAGACTCACAGAACCCAAGAGTGGACTAACAGTTACCAAAGGGAAAGGGACTAGGCAGGGTGGGTGGGAAGTGTTTGATAAATGTGGGGTGAAAGAAAGGGGGCATTAGGATTAGCATGTATAATGTGTGGGTGGGGGTAGCATTGGGAGGGCTGTACAACACAGAGAAGACCAGTAGTGATTCTACAGCATCTTACTACACGCTGATGGAAAGCGACTGTAACGGGGTGTGGGGGGGACATGGTGAAGGTGTCTACAGCATCCAACTATGCTGATGGACAGCTACTGTGAAGGGGTTTTTGGGGGTACGTGGTGTACTTGGTGATCATAATGTTCTTTGCGTGATTGTGGATTAATGATAACAAAAAAAATTTTTAAAGTGCAATAAGGACATAGCTCTCAGTTCTCAGAATAAAAGGACAGGCTCTTCAATACTCCAATGAAAAGACACAGGGTTAAAAGAAGGGATGAAAACTCAAGACCACCTACGTGCTCCCTTACAGGAGACTAACTTGAGATCCAAGGACGAAGATGAACTACAAGTTGAGGGGGTGGAAACATAGCTCTCAGCGCTACTATTCCATTTCAGATAGACCTCACTCACATCTAAATGCGTAAATGCACTGACATTCCACCTCCACCTTGACAGCAGAGGGGAGCAGTTTCCCCACAAGCTAGCTGGGCTGCCACCTCAGCAATCCATGGGCCACTGGCCCAGAAGAACCCTGCGTGTCACCAAAACGCAGTTCCCTTAACCAGTGACTACACACATACTCTCTGAAGATGGGCCACCAAGCAGGGCCACCGAGGTAACATCGGTGCACAGGCTAAAAGACATACTACTGGGCATGTACCTACCACGGACCCCGCAGGCCCGCCAGGGTGCTCCCTGCATGGGGCCTCGGATATTCCCTGCAGCTCATGCAGCCGACACAGCAGGAACGGCCCAGGGGCAGAGCAGCTGGAGGGCACTGGGCTGCACCGTTTCAAGAGCGCAGCCCACCAACCACACTATCCACACCCAGCAGACTCGTGCCACCTACGCAGGAGACGTTCCCACCCAAGGCCACTCCTCTCAAGACCCAAACACACAGCTAACTCACAAAAACAAACACAAGGAATTGAGAATGAGAAGGACACAGAGGAATCAAAGTGCACCTAGGGACAGAACGTTGACAAAAGTGAGAAAACAGATATATAGAGAGACAAATGATTGATACATAGATTTGACTGATATACATACATATAGATGATAGATTAATTAGATAGATACACAGATGATAGTAGATAGATGACAGACCATACATAGATAGATGACAGATAGATAGATAGAAAGATTACATAGATAGGTAAAGAGATAGATAGGTAGGTAGATAGGAAAGCATCTTACTAAATTAAGCTATCTTTCACTCACGATCATGTATGTGCTCCCTTACAAGAGACTCACTTGAGATCCCAGGACACGGACAAATTAAAAGCTGAAGGGGCGGTGACAGGTACCCAAAAAATGTGAAACTGAGAAACAAACAAACAAACAAATGGATTCTGTTTGAGTCCCCAGAGACAGTCAGTAGAAAATAGCCCTAGCTGGCCACCATGAATTTTTTTTTGTTTGGTTTCAGCAGTGCCCAGAAATAGATTCCGTTGTACAGCAAAGTCCTACTCAATTTTTCTCACCTCAATAACAGAATTGCTGTAATAAAATGCGTCTGGGCTTTTGAAATCAGTGCGTTTTATGATGTTCATTAATGTAAAAAAGAAATAACCACTTAAGAGTGAAGGTTGGACACTCAAATAAACACGTCACTACACAACACACTCTTTGTTCAAAACTGCTCCTGTCTAGAAATAGGTGTTCATTTTTATTTGTCCCTCCTCCTATCAGAGGTGATCACGCCGATGTCCTTCATACTTGGTGATGAGCAAAGCACAAAGTATACTTTTCTGACTACAACAGGCCCAGAGGAAGGATACTTGTGGTCTTCAGGGAAGACTTAGTCAATTATTGTGGCAAATTAGAGTCAGCAGGCGAGAAGCAGGTAAAAGAGGACAGAGGACAGAGATATGGGTTCAAGTCCCTGGACAACCATTTAATGGTTTTGTAAGCACACGCGGCAGACTCGACCTGCAATTGTCTCAGTGTACCCAGTGCTCTCCATACGTCCTAGTTACTTGGCAAGATTTTTGGAAGCATAATGTAGGGAAGTGACATAGGCGATGTTGTTAACTGTTCTGTACATAAGGATAGATGGGAAGACAAAAAGATGATTGATTCATAGATACATAGATAGATGAGAGATTATAGATAGATGATAGACACGATACATAGATGATAGGAAGATAGATAGAGAGATACATAGATAGAAAGATAGAAGGATAGATAGATAGATAGTTTGATAGATAGACAGACAGTTACACAGATTCAGATAGATATCGATTAACACAAATCTATTGCTCATAACCAACAGATCAATCGTGAAAGCAAATAGGGAAACTACAAACAAAAAGGAAGAATGAAGTCCAGTTTAAAAAGTGCAGTAAGAAGCCATAAGAAGAAAACAAATCCTACCATTTGCAAGGATGTGGATGTAGCTAGACGGTAGCATGCTCAGTGATATATACCAGGTGGAGAAAGACAAGTAGCCAATGATTTCACTCATGTGTGGAGTATAACAACAAAGAAAAACTGGAGGAAATAAACAGCAGCAGACTCACAGACCCCGAGAGTTCAATAACAGTTACCAAAGGGAAAGGGAATGGGCAGGGTGTGTGGGAAGGGAGGGATAAGGGCAGGGAGAAGAAAGGGGACATTAGGATTAACATGTATAATGCGTGGGCTCGGGGGGGCAAAGGGAGGGATGTACAACACAGAGAAGACAAGTAGAGATTCTACAGCATTTACTACACGCTGATGGACAGCGACTGTAATGGGGTGTTTGTGGGGGGACATGGTGAAGCAGTCTACAGCATACAACAATGCTTATGGACAACGACTGTAAGAGGTTTTGGTGGGGACTTGGTGAAGGTGGGAGCCTAGTAAATATGATGTTCTTCACGTGATTGCAGATTAATGATAAAAAAATGTTTTTAAGTGTAATATGGGCACAGCAATAAAACAGGCTTTGCGAGCTCCAAACAAAAGACACAGGGTTAAAAGAAGGGATGAAAACTCAAGATCACCTAAGTGCTCCCCTATAGGAGACTCACTTGAGATCCAAAGACACAGGCAAACTACAATCCGAAGGGGTGGGGACAGCAACCCCACACAAGTGTAACTGAAAAGCAAACAAACAAACAAATGGATTTTGTTTGAGTCCCCAGAGACAGTCAGTATAAAATAGCCCTATCTAGACACCGTGAATTCTTTTTGTTTGGTTTCAGCAGTGCCAAGCCATAGATTTAGTGGTACAGCAACGTCCTTCTCATTTTTTCTCACCTCAACAACTGAATTGCTGTAATAATATGTGTCTGGGCTTTTGAAATCAGTGGATTTTATGATGTTCTTGAAAGTAAAGTAGTAATAACCACCTAAAGAGGATAGTTTGGACACTCAAACAAACACGTAACTCCACAACACTCTCTTTGCTCCCAAATGCTGCTGCCTAGAAAGAGGTGTTCTTTTTATTTGTCCCTCCTCCTATCAGGGTTATCATGCCATTGTCCCTTAAACTTGGTGGTGAGCAAAGCACCAAGTATACTTTTCTGTCTAAACAGGCCCAGAGGAACGATAGTTGTGGTCTTCTGGAAGCACTTAGTCAACGAAAGTGGCTGAATACAGTCAGCAAGCGAGAAGGAGGTAAAAGAGGACAGAGGACAGAGAGATGGGTGCAAGTCCCTGCACCACCATAAATTACTGGATTTGTAAGCACAAGCGGCTGACTCGACCTGGAAGCGTCTCAGTGAAACCTGTGCTCTCCCTAAGGACTAGTTACTTTGCAATATTTTTGGAAGCATAATGTAGGGAACTGACATAGGCGATGTTGTTAACTGTCCTGTTCATAAGGATAGATGGCCAGACAAAAAGATGATTGATTCATAGATAGATAGATGACAGATGACAGATAGACAGACGATAGACATGATAGGTAGATAGGAAGATAGATTGATAGACAGGTAGATGATAGATAGATAGATAGATTGAAAGATAGATAGATAGAAATATAGAAGGATAGACAGATAGATTGATAGAAAGATACATACAGATACATATTAAATAACACAAAGCTATTGCTCATAACAAGGAGATCAATGGTGAAAGCACATAGCGAAACTACAAACTAAAATGAAGAATGAAGTCCAGTTTAAAAACTGCCGTTTGCAGCCATAAGAAGAAAACAAATGCTACCATTTGCAATGACGTGGATGGAGCGAGACGGTAGTATGCTCAGTGAAATATTCCAGGTGGAGATAGACAAGTACAAAATGATTTCACTCATGTGTTGGGTATAACAAGAAAGAAACACTGAAAAAAAAAACAGCAGTAGACTCACAGAACCCGAATGTGTTGTAACAGTTACCAAAGGGAAAAGGACTGAGAAGGGTGGAAGGGAAGGGAGGGATAAGGGTGGGGAGAAAGAAAAGGGAGATTAGGAAAAGCATGTATACTGCGTGAGGGCGGGGTCGCATGGCGAGTGCTGTACAACACAGAGAAGACAAGTAGATATTCTACAGCATCTTACTACACGCTGAAGGACAGCGACTGTAATGGGGTGTGTGTGGGGGTACATCGTGAACGGGTCTACAGCATCCATCTCTGCTAACTGACAGCAACTGTAAGGTTTTTGGGAGGGACTTGGTGAAGGGGAGAGTCTAGTAAACATAATGTTCTTCACGTGATTGTAGATTAATGATAACAAAAACAATTTTTTAAGTGCAATAAGGGCACAGCTCTGAATCATCAGAATAAAAGGACAGGATTTGAGTGCTCCAAACAAATGACACAGGGTTAAAAGAAGGGAAGAAATTCAAGACCACCTTCGTGCTCCCTTACAGGAGACTCTCTTGAGATCCAAGGACACAGACAATCTAAAAGCCGAAGGGGTGTGTACAGGCACCCAACACAGTGAAACTGAAAAACAAACAATCCTAGAATGGATTCTGTTTGAGTCCACAGAGACAGTCAGTAGAAAACAGCCCTATCTGGCCAACGTGAATTCTTTTTGTTTGGTTTCAGCATTGCCCAGCCATAGATTTAGTGGTACAGCAACGTCTTTCTCATTTTCTCTCAACTCAACAATTGAATTGGTGTAAAAGTATACATCTGGACCTTTGAGATCAGTGGGTTTTATGAAGTTCATGAATGTAAAGAAGTAATAACTATATAAAGAGGGAAGTTTGGACACTGAAATAAACACGTCACTCCACAACACACTCTTTGTTCCCAAGTGCTCCTGTCTAGCAACTGGTGTTCCTTTTCATTTGTCGTTCCATCCTATCAGCGGTGATCACGCCGATGTCCCTCAAACATGGTGGTGAGCAAAGCACCAAGTTTTCTTTCTGTGGACAACAGGCCCAGAGGAACAATACTTGTGGTCTTCACGGAGCACTTAGTCAATGAATGTGGCTAAATAGAGTCAGCCAGTGAGAAGAAGATAATAGAGGATACAGACACAGGTTCAAGTCCCTGCACAACCATTTACTGGTTTTGTAGGTACACGTGGCTGACTCGACCTGCAAGTATCTCGGTGAACCGAGTGCTCTTCCTACAGCCTAGTTACCTTGAAAGATTTTTGGAAGCATAATGTAGGGAAGTGACAAAGGCGATGTTGTTAACTGTTCTGTACATAAGGATAGATGGGCAGACAAAAAGATGATTGATTCATAGATAGATAGCTAGACAGACGACAGATGAAAGATAGATAGATAGGAACATAGATTGATGATAGACATCATAGATCGTTGATAGGAAGATAGATAGATAGATAGACAGACAGACAGATGGATAGATACATATAGGTACATATTGATTAACGTAAAGTTATTGCTAATAACGAGGAGAGCAATGGTGAAAGCACATAGCGAATCTACAGACAAAAGAGAAGACAGAAATCTAGTTTAAAAAGTACAGTAAGCAGCCGTAAGAAGAAAAAATCCTAATATTTGAACAACGTTAATGGAGCTGGAGGGTATTATGCTCAGTGAAAAAGGCCATTCGGAGAAAGACAAGTACCAAATGATTTCACTCCTGTGTTGAGTATAACAACAAAGAAAAACTGAAGGAAAAAAACAGCAGCAGACTCACAGAACCCAAGAGTGGACTAACAGTTACCAAAGGGAAAGGGACTAGGCAGGGTGGGTGGGAAGTGTTTGATAAATGTGGGGTGAAAGAAAGGGGGCATTAGGATTAGCATGTATAATGTGTGGGTGGGGGTAGCATTGGGAGGGCTGTACAACACAGAGAAGACCAGTAGTGATTCTACAGCATCTTACTACACGCTGATGGAAAGCGACTGTAACGGGGTGTGGGGGGGACATGGTGAAGGTGTCTACAGCATCCAACTATGCTGATGGACAGCTACTGTGAAGGGGTTTTTGGGGGTACGTGGTGTACTTGGTGATCATAATGTTCTTTGCGTGATTGTGGATTAATGATAACAAAAAAAATTTTTAAAGTGCAATAAGGACATAGCTCTCAGTTCTCAGAATAAAAGGACAGGCTCTTCAATACTCCAATGAAAAGACACAGGGTTAAAAGAAGGGATGAAAACTCAAGACCACCTATGTGCTCCCTTACAGGAGACTAACTTGAGATCCAAGGACGAAGATGAACTACAAGTTGAGGGGGTGGAAACATAGCTCTCAGCGCTACTATTCCATTTCAGATAGACCTCACTCACATCTAAATGCGTAAATGCACTGACATTCCACCTCCACCTTGACAGCAGAGGGGAGCAGTTTCCCCACAAGCTAGCTGGGCTGCCACCTCAGCAATCCATGGGCCACTGGCCCAGAAGAACCCCGCGTGTCACCAAAACGCAGTTCCCTTAACCAGTGACTACACACATACTCTCTGAAGATGGGCCACCAAGCAGGGCCACCGAGGTAACATCGGTGCACAGGCAAAAAGACATACTACTGGGCATGTACCTACCACGGACCCCGCAGGCCCGCCAGGGTGCTCCCTGCATGGGGCCTCGGATATTCCCTGCAGCTCATGCAGCCGACACAGCAGGAACGGCCCAGGGGCAGAGCAGCTGGAGGGCACTGGGCTGCACCGTTTCAAGAGCGCAGCCCACCAACCACACTATCCACACCCAGCAGACTCGTGCCACCTACGCAGGAGACGTTCCCACCCAAGGCCACTCCTCTCAAGACCCAAACACACAGCTAACTCACAAAAACAAACACAAGGAATTGAGAATGAGAAGGACACAGAGGAATCAAAGTGCACCTAGGGACAGAACGTTGACAAAAGTGAGAAAACAGATATATAGAGAGACAAATGATTGATACATAGATTTGACTGATATACATACATATAGATGATAGATTAATTAGATAGATACACAGATGATAGTAGATAGATGACAGACCATACATAGATAGATGACAGATAGATAGATAGAAAGATAACATAGATAGGTAAAGAGATAGATAGGTAGGTAGATAGGAAAGCATCTTACTAAATTAAGCTATCTTTCACTCACGATCATGTATGTGCTCCCTTACAAGAGACTCACTTGAGATCCCAGGACACGGACAAATTAAAAGCTGAAGGGGCGGTGACAGGTACCCAAAAAATGTGAAACTGAGAAACAAACAAACAAACAAATGGATTCTGTTTGAGTCCCCAGAGACAGTCAGTAGAAAATAGCCCTAGCTGGCCACCATGAATTTTTTTTTGTTTGGTTTCAGCAGTGCCCAGAAATAGATTCCGTTGTACAGCAAAGTCCTACTCAATTTTTCTCACCTCAATAACAGAATTGCTGTAATAAAATGCGTCTGGGCTTTTGAAATCAGTGCGTTTTATGATGTTCATGAATGTAAAAAGGAAATAACCACTTAAGAGTGAAGGTTGGACACTCAAATAAACACGTCACTACACAACACACTCTTTGTTCAAAACTGCTCCTGTCTAGAAATAGGTGTTCATTTTTATTTGTCCCTCCTCCTATCAGAGGTGATCACGCCGATGTCCTTCATACTTGGTGATGAGCAAAGCACAAAGTATACTTTTCTGACTACAACAGGCCCAGAGGAAGGATACTTGTGGTCTTCAGGGAAGACTTAGTCAATTATTGTGGCAAATTAGAGTCAGCAGGCGAGAAGCAGGTAAAAGAGGACAGAGGACAGAGATATGGGTTCAAGTCCCTGGACAACCATTTAATGGTTTTGTAAGCACACGTGGCAGACTCGACCTGCAATTGTCTCAGTGTACCCAGTGCTCTCCATACGTCCTAGTTACTTGGCAAGATTTTTGGAAGCATAATGTAGGGAAGTGACATAGGCGATGTTGTTAACTGTTCTGTACATAAGGATAGATGGGAAGACAAAAAGATGATTGATTCATAGATACATAGATAGATGAGAGATTATAGATAGATGATAGACACGATACATAGATGATAGGAAGATAGATAGAGAGATACATAGATAGAAAGATAGAAGGATAGATAGATAGATAGTTTGATAGATAGACAGACAGTTACACAGATTCAGATAGATATCGATTAACACAAATCTATTGCTCATAACCAACAGATCAATCGTGAAAGCAAATAGGGAAACTACAAACAAAAAGGAAGAATGAAGTCCAGTTTAAAAAGTGCAGTAAGAAGCCATAAGAAGAAAACAAATCCTACCATTTGCAAGGATGTGGATGTAGCTAGACGGTAGCATGCTCAGTGATATATACCAGGTGGAGAAAGACAAGTAGCCAATGATTTCACTCATGTGTGGAGTATAACAACAAAGAAAAACTGGAGGAAATAAACAGCAGCAGACTCACAGACCCCGAGAGTTCAATAACAGTTACCAAAGGGAAAGGGAATGGGCAGGGTGTGTGGGAAGGGAGGGATAAGGGCAGGGAGAAGAAAGGGGACATTAGGATTAACATGTATAATGCGTGGGCTCGGGGGGGCAAAGGGAGGGATGTACAACACAGAGAAGACAAGTAGAGATTCTACAGCATTTACTACACGCTGATGGACAGCGACTGTAATGGGGTGTTTGTGGGGGGACATGGTGAAGCAGTCTACAGCATACAACAATGCTTATGGACAACGACTGTAAGAGGTTTTGGTGGGGACTTGGTGAAGGTGGGAGCCTAGTAAATATGATGTTCTTCACGTGATTGCAGATTAATGATAAAAAAATGTTTTTAAGTGTAATATGGGCACAGCAATAAAACAGGCTTTGCGAGCTCCAAACAAAAGACACAGGGTTAAAAGAAGGGATGAAAACTCAAGATCACCTAAGTGCTCCCCTATAGGAGACTCACTTGAGATCCAAAGACACAGGCAAACTACAATCCGAAGGGGTGGGGACAGCAACCCCACACAAGTGTAACTGAAAAGCAAACAAACAAACAAATGGATTTTGTTTGAGTCCCCAGAGACAGTCAGTATAAAATAGCCCTATCTAGACACCGTGAATTCTTTTTGTTTGGTTTCAGCAGTGCCAAGCCATAGATTTAGTGGTACAGCAACGTCCTTCTCATTTTTTCTCACCTCAACAACTGAATTGCTGTAATAATATGTGTCTGGGCTTTTGAAATCAGTGGATTTTATGATGTTCTTGAAAGTAAAGTAGTAATAACCACCTAAAGAGGATAGTTTGGACACTCAAACAAACACGTAACTCCACAACACTCTCTTTGCTCCCAAATGCTGCTGCCTAGAAAGAGGTGTTCTTTTTATTTGTCCCTCCTCCTATCAGGGTTATCATGCCATTGTCCCTTAAACTTGGTGGTGAGCAAAGCACCAAGTATACTTTTCTGTCTAAACAGGCCCAGAGGAACGATAGTTGTGGTCTTCTGGAAGCACTTAGTCAACGAAAGTGGCTGAATACAGTCAGCAAGCGAGAAGGAGGTAAAAGAGGACAGAGGACAGAGAGATGGGTGCAAGTCCCTGCACCACCATAAATTACTGGATTTGTAAGCACAAGCGGCTGACTCGACCTGGAAGCGTCTCAGTGAAACCTGTGCTCTCCCTAAGGACTAGTTACTTTGCAATATTTTTGGAAGCATAATGTAGGGAACTGACATAGGCGATGTTGTTAACTGTCCTGTTCATAAGGATAGATGGCCAGACAAAAAGATGATTGATTCATAGATAGATAGATGACAGATGACAGATAGACAGACGATAGACATGATAGGTAGATAGGAAGATAGATTGATAGACAGGTAGATGATAGATAGATAGATAGATTGAAAGATAGATAGATAGAAATATAGAAGGATAGACAGATAGATTGATAGAAAGATACATACAGATACATATTAAATAACACAAAGCTATTGCTCATAACAAGGAGATCAATGGTGAAAGCACATAGCGAAACTACAAACTAAAATGAAGAATGAAGTCCAGTTTAAAAACTGCCGTTTGCAGCCATAAGAAGAAAACAAATGCTACCATTTGCAATGACGTGGATGGAGCGAGACGGTAGTATGCTCAGTGAAATATTCCAGGTGGAGATAGACAAGTACAAAATGATTTCACTCATGTGTTGGGTATAACAAGAAAGAAACACTGAAAAAAAAAACAGCAGTAGACTCACAGAACCCGAATGTGTTGTAACAGTTACCAAAGGGAAAAGGACTGAGAAGGGTGGAAGGGAAGGGAGGGATAAGGGTGGGGAGAAAGAAAAGGGAGATTAGGAAAAGCATGTATAATGCGTGAGGGCGGGGTCGCATGGCGAGTGCTGTACAACACAGAGAAGACAAGTAGATATTCTACAGCATCTTACTACACGCTGAAGGACAGCGACTGTAATGGGGTGTGTGTGGGGGTACATCGTGAACGGGTCTACAGCATCCATCTCTGCTAACTGACAGCAACTGTAAGGTTTTTGGGAGGGACTTGGTGAAGGGGAGAGTCTAGTAAACATAATGTTCTTCACGTGATTGTAGATTAATGATAACAAAAACAATTTTTTAAGTGCAATAAGGGCACAGCTCTGAATCATCAGAATAAAAGGACAGGATTTGAGTGCTCCAAACAAATGACACAGGGTTAAAAGAAGGGAAGAAAATTCAAGACCACCTTCGTGCTCCCTTACAGGAGACTCTCTTGAGATCCAAGGACACAGACAATCTAAAAGCCGAAGGGGTGTGTACAGGCACCCAACACAGTGAAACTGAAAAACAAACAATCCTAGAATGGATTCTGTTTGAGTCCACAGAGACAGTCAGTAGAAAACAGCCCTATCTGGCCAACGTGAATTCTTTTTGTTTGGTTTCAGCATTGCCCAGCCATAGATTTAGTGGTACAGCAACGTCTTTCTCATTTTCTCTCAACTCAACAATTGAATTGGTGTAAAAGTATACATCTGGACCTTTGAGATCAGTGGGTTTTATGAAGTTCATGAATGTAAAGAAGTAATAACTATATAAAGAGGGAAGTTTGGACACTGAAATAAACACGTCACTCCACAACACACTCTTTGTTCCCAAGTGCTCCTGTCTAGCAACTGGTGTTCCTTTTCATTTGTCGTTCCATCCTATCAGCGGTGATCACGCCGATGTCCCTCAAACATGGTGGTGAGCAAAGCACCAAGTTTTCTTTCTGTGGACAACAGGCCCAGAGGAACAATACTTGTGGTCTTCACGGAGCACTTAGTCAATGAATGTGGCTAAATAGAGTCAGCCAGTGAGAAGAAGATAATAGAGGATACAGACACAGGTTCAAGTCCCTGCACAACCATTTACTGGTTTTGTAGGTACACGTGGCTGACTCGACCTGCAAGTATCTCGGTGAACCGAGTGCTCTTCCTACAGCCTAGTTACCTTGAAAGATTTTTGGAAGCATAATGTAGGGAAGTGACAAAGGCGATGTTGTTAACTGTTCTGTACATAAGGATAGATGGGCAGACAAAAAGATGATTGATTCATAGATAGATAGCTAGACAGACGACAGATGAAAGATAGATAGATAGGTACATAGATTGATGATAGACATCATAGATAGTTGATAGGAAGATAGATAGATAGATAGACAGACAGACAGATGGATAGATACATATAGGTACATATTGATTAACGTAAAGTTATTGCTAATAACGAGGAGAGCAATGGTGAAAGCACATAGCGAATCTACAGACAAAAGAGAAGACAGAAATCTAGTTTAAAAAGTACAGTAAGCAGCCGTAAGAAGAAAAAATCCTAATATTTGAACAACGTTAATGGAGCTGGAGGGTATTATGCTCAGTGAAAAAGGCCATTCGGAGAAAGACAAGTACCAAATGATTTCACTCCTGTGTTGAGTATAACAACAAAGAAAAACTGAAGGAAAAAAACAGCAGCAGACTCACAGAACCCAAGAGTGGACTAACAGTTACCAAAGGGAAAGGGACTAGGCAGGGTGGGTGGGAAGTGTTTGATAAATGTGGGGTGAAAGAAAGGGGGCATTAGGATTAGCATGTATAATGTGTGGGTGGGGGTAGCATTGGGAGGGCTGTACAACACAGAGAAGACCAGTAGTGATTCTACAGCATCTTACTACACGCTGATGGAAAGCGACTGTAACGGGGTGTGGGGGGGACATGGTGAAGGTGTCTACAGCATCCAACTATGCTGATGGACAGCTACTGTGAAGGGGTTTTTGGGGGTACGTGGTGTACTTGGTGATCATAATGTTCTTTGCGTGATTGTGGATTAATGATAACAAAAAAAATTTTTAAAGTGCAATAAGGACATAGCTCTCAGTTCTCAGAATAAAAGGACAGGCTCTTCAATACTCCAATGAAAAGACACAGGGTTAAAAGAAGGGATGAAAACTCAAGACCACCTACGTGCTCCCTTACAGGAGACTAACTTGAGATCCAAGGACGAAGATGAACTACAAGTTGAGGGGGTGGAAACATAGCTCTCAGCGCTACTATTCCATTTCAGATAGACCTCACTCACATCTAAATGCGTAAATGCACTGACATTCCACCTCCACCTTGACAGCAGAGGGGAGCAGTTTCCCCACAAGCTAGCTGGGCTGCCACCTCAGCAATCCATGGGCCACTGGCCCAGAAGAACCCCGCGTGTCACCAAAACGCAGTTCCCTTAACCAGTGACTACACACATACTCTCTGAAGATGGGCCACCAAGCAGGGCCACCGAGGTAACATCGGTGCACAGGCAAAAAGACATACTACTGGGCATGTACCTACCACGGACCCCGCAGGCCCGCCAGGGTGCTCCCTGCATGGGGCCTCGGATATTCCCTGCAGCTCATGCAGCCGACACAGCAGGAACGGCCCAGGGGCAGAGCAGCTGGAGGGCACTGGGCTGCACCGTTTCAAGAGCGCAGCCCACCAACCACACTATCCACACCCAGCAGACTCGTGCCACCTACGCAGGAGACGTTCCCACCCAAGGCCACTCCTCTCAAGACCCAAACACACAGCTAACTCACAAAAACAAACACAAGGAATTGAGAATGAGAAGGACACAGAGGAATCAAAGTGCACCTAGGGACAGAACGTTGACAAAAGTGAGAAAACAGATATATAGAGAGACAAATGATTGATACATAGATTTGACTGATATACATACATATAGATGATAGATTAATTAGATAGATACACAGATGATAGTAGATAGATGACAGACCATACATAGATAGATGACAGATAGATAGATAGAAAGATTACATAGATAGGTAAAGAGATAGATAGGTAGGTAGATAGGAAAGCATCTTACTAAATTAAGCTATCTTTCACTCACGATCATGTATGTGCTCCCTTACAAGAGACTCACTTGAGATCCCAGGACACGGACAAATTAAAAGCTGAAGGGGCGGTGACAGGTACCCAAAAAATGTGAAACTGAGAAACAAACAAACAAACAAATGGATTCTGTTTGAGTCCCCAGAGACAGTCAGTAGAAAATAGCCCTAGCTGGCCACCATGAATTTTTTTTTGTTTGGTTTCAGCAGTGCCCAGAAATAGATTCCGTTGTACAGCAAAGTCCTACTCAATTTTTCTCACCTCAATAACAGAATTGCTGTAATAAAATGCGTCTGGGCTTTTGAAATCAGTGCGTTTTATGATGTTCATGAATGTAAAAAGGAAATAACCACTTAAGAGTGAAGGTTGGACACTCAAATAAACACGTCACTACACAACACACTCTTTGTTCAAAACTGCTCCTGTCTAGAAATAGGTGTTCATTTTTATTTGTCCCTCCTCCTATCAGAGGTGATCACGCCGATGTCCTTCATACTTGGTGATGAGCAAAGCACAAAGTATACTTTTCTGACTACAACAGGCCCAGAGGAAGGATACTTGTGGTCTTCAGGGAAGACTTAGTCAATTATTGTGGCAAATTAGAGTCAGCAGGCGAGAAGCAGGTAAAAGAGGACAGAGGACAGAGATATGGGTTCAAGTCCCTGGACAACCATTTAATGGTTTTGTAAGCACACGCGGCAGACTCGACCTGCAATTGTCTCAGTGTACCCAGTGCTCTCCATACGTCCTAGTTACTTGGCAAGATTTTTGGAAGCATAATGTAGGGAAGTGACATAGGCGATGTTGTTAACTGTTCTGTACATAAGGATAGATGGGAAGACAAAAAGATGATTGATTCATAGATACATAGATAGATGAGAGATTATAGATAGATGATAGACACGATACATAGATGATAGGAAGATAGATAGAGAGATACATAGATAGAAAGATAGAAGGATAGATAGATAGATAGTTTGATAGATAGACAGACAGTTACACAGATTCAGATAGATATCGATTAACACAAATCTATTGCTCATAACCAACAGATCAATCGTGAAAGCAAATAGGGAAACTACAAACAAAAAGGAAGAATGAAGTCCAGTTTAAAAAGTGCAGTAAGAAGCCATAAGAAGAAAACAAATCCTACCATTTGCAAGGATGTGGATGTAGCTAGACGGTAGCATGCTCAGTGATATATACCAGGTGGAGAAAGACAAGTAGCCAATGATTTCACTCATGTGTGGAGTATAACAACAAAGAAAAACTGGAGGAAATAAACAGCAGCAGACTCACAGACCCCGAGAGTTCAATAACAGTTACCAAAGGGAAAGGGAATGGGCAGGGTGTGTGGGAAGGGAGGGATAAGGGCAGGGAGAAGAAAGGGGACATTAGGATTAACATGTATAATGCGTGGGCTCGGGGGGGCAAAGGGAGGGATGTACAACACAGAGAAGACAAGTAGAGATTCTACAGCATTTACTACACGCTGATGGACAGCGACTGTAATGGGGTGTTTGTGGGGGGACATGGTGAAGCAGTCTACAGCATACAACAATGCTTATGGACAACGACTGTAAGAGGTTTTGGTGGGGACTTGGTGAAGGTGGGAGCCTAGTAAATATGATGTTCTTCACGTGATTGCAGATTAATGATAAAAAAATGTTTTTAAGTGTAATATGGGCACAGCAATAAAACAGGCTTTGCGAGCTCCAAACAAAAGACACAGGGTTAAAAGAAGGGATGAAAACTCAAGATCACCTAAATGCTCCCCTATAGGAGACTCACTTGAGATCCAAAGACACAGGCAAACTACAATCCGAAGGGGTGGGGACAGCAACCCCACACAAGTGTAACTGAAAAGCAAACAAACAAACAAATGGATTTTGTTTGAGTCCCCAGAGACAGTCAGTATAAAATAGCCCTATCTAGACACCGTGAATTCTTTTTGTTTGGTTTCAGCAGTGCCAAGCCATAGATTTAGTGGTACAGCAACGTCCTTCTCATTTTTTCTCACCTCAACAACTGAATTGCTGTAATAATATGTGTCTGGGCTTTTGAAATCAGTGGATTTTATGATGTTCTTGAAAGTAAAGTAGTAATAACCACCTAAAGAGGATAGTTTGGACACTCAAACAAACACGTAACTCCACAACACTCTCTTTGCTCCCAAATGCTGCTGCCTAGAAAGAGGTGTTCTTTTTATTTGTCCCTCCTCCTATCAGGGTTATCATGCCATTGTCCCTTAAACTTGGTGGTGAGCAAAGCACCAAGTATACTTTTCTGTCTAAACAGGCCCAGAGGAACGATAGTTGTGGTCTTCTGGAAGCACTTAGTCAACGAAAGTGGCTGAATACAGTCAGCAAGCGAGAAGGAGGTAAAAGAGGACAGAGGACAGAGAGATGGGTGCAAGTCCCTGCACCACCATAAATTACTGGATTTGTAAGCACAAGCGGCTGACTCGACCTGGAAGCGTCTCAGTGAAACCTGTGCTCTCCCTAAGGACTAGTTACTTTGCAATATTTTTGGAAGCATAATGTAGGGAACTGACATAGGCGATGTTGTTAACTGTCCTGTTCATAAGGATAGATGGCCAGACAAAAAGATGATTGATTCATAGATAGATAGATGACAGATGACAGATAGACAGACGATAGACATGATAGGTAGATAGGAAGATAGATTGATAGACAGGTAGATGATAGATAGATAGATAGATTGAAAGATAGATAGATAGAAATATAGAAGGATAGACAGATAGATTGATAGAAAGATACATACAGATACATATTAAATAACACAAAGCTATTGCTCATAACAAGGAGATCAATGGTGAAAGCACATAGCGAAACTACAAACTAAAATGAAGAATGAAGTCCAGTTTAAAAACTGCCGTTTGCAGCCATAAGAAGAAAACAAATGCTACCATTTGCAATGACGTGGATGGAGCGAGACGGTAGTATGCTCAGTGAAATATTCCAGGTGGAGATAGACAAGTACAAAATGATTTCACTCATGTGTTGGGTATAACAAGAAAGAAACACTGAAAAAAAAAACAGCAGTAGACTCACAGAACCCGAATGTGTTGTAACAGTTACCAAAGGGAAAAGGACTGAGAAGGGTGGAAGGGAAGGGAGGGATAAGGGTGGGGAGAAAGAAAAGGGAGATTAGGAAAAGCATGTATACTGCGTGAGGGCGGGGTCGCATGGCGAGTGCTGTACAACACAGAGAAGACAAGTAGATATTCTACAGCATCTTACTACACGCTGAAGGACAGCGACTGTAATGGGGTGTGTGTGGGGGTACATCGTGAACGGGTCTACAGCATCCATCTCTGCTAACTGACAGCAACTGTAAGGTTTTTGGGAGGGACTTGGTGAAGGGGAGAGTCTAGTAAACATAATGTTCTTCACGTGATTGTAGATTAATGATAACAAAAACAATTTTTTAAGTGCAATAAGGGCACAGCTCTGAATCATCAGAATAAAAGGACAGGATTTGAGTGCTCCAAACAAATGACACAGGGTTAAAAGAAGGGAAGAAATTCAAGACCACCTTCGTGCTCCCTTACAGGAGACTCTCTTGAGATCCAAGGACACAGACAATCTAAAAGCCGAAGGGGTGTGTACAGGCACCCAACACAGTGAAACTGAAAAACAAACAATCCTAGAATGGATTCTGTTTGAGTCCACAGAGACAGTCAGTAGAAAACAGCCCTATCTGGCCAACGTGAATTCTTTTTGTTTGGTTTCAGCATTGCCCAGCCATAGATTTAGTGGTACAGCAACGTCTTTCTCATTTTCTCTCAACTCAACAATTGAATTGGTGTAAAAGTATACATCTGGACCTTTGAGATCAGTGGGTTTTATGAAGTTCATGAATGTAAAGAAGTAATAACTATATAAAGAGGGAAGTTTGGACACTGAAATAAACACGTCACTCCACAACACACTCTTTGTTCCCAAGTGCTCCTGTCTAGCAACTGGTGTTCCTTTTCATTTGTCGTTCCATCCTATCAGCGGTGATCACGCCGATGTCCCTCAAACATGGTGGTGAGCAAAGCACCAAGTTTTCTTTCTGTGGACAACAGGCCCAGAGGAACAATACTTGTGGTCTTCACGGAGCACTTAGTCAATGAATGTGGCTAAATAGAGTCAGCCAGTGAGAAGAAGATAATAGAGGATACAGACACAGGTTCAAGTCCCTGCACAACCATTTACTGGTTTTGTAGGTACACGTGGCTGACTCGACCTGCAAGTATCTCGGTGAACCGAGTGCTCTTCCTACAGCCTAGTTACCTTGAAAGATTTTTGGAAGCATAATGTAGGGAAGTGACAAAGGCGATGTTGTTAACTGTTCTGTACATAAGGATAGATGGGCAGACAAAAAGATGATTGATTCATAGATAGATAGCTAGACAGACGACAGATGAAAGATAGATAGATAGGAACATAGATTGATGATAGACATCATAGATCGTTGATAGGAAGATAGATAGATAGATAGACAGACAGACAGATGGATAGATACATATAGGTACATATTGATTAACGTAAAGTTATTGCTAATAACGAGGAGAGCAATGGTGAAAGCACATAGCGAATCTACAGACAAAAGAGAAGACAGAAATCTAGTTTAAAAAGTACAGTAAGCAGCCGTAAGAAGAAAAAATCCTAATATTTGAACAACGTTAATGGAGCTGGAGGGTATTATGCTCAGTGAAAAAGGCCATTCGGAGAAAGACAAGTACCAAATGATTTCACTCCTGTGTTGAGTATAACAACAAAGAAAAACTGAAGGAAAAAAACAGCAGCAGACTCACAGAACCCAAGAGTGGACTAACAGTTACCAAAGGGAAAGGGACTAGGCAGGGTGGGTGGGAAGTGTTTGATAAATGTGGGGTGAAAGAAAGGGGGCATTAGGATTAGCATGTATAATGTGTGGGTGGGGGTAGCATTGGGAGGGCTGTACAACACAGAGAAGACCAGTAGTGATTCTACAGCATCTTACTACACGCTGATGGAAAGCGACTGTAACGGGGTGTGGGGGGGACATGGTGAAGGTGTCTACAGCATCCAACTATGCTGATGGACAGCTACTGTGAAGGGGTTTTTGGGGGTACGTGGTGTACTTGGTGATCATAATGTTCTTTGCGTGATTGTGGATTAATGATAACAAAAAAAATTTTTAAAGTGCAATAAGGACATAGCTCTCAGTTTTCAGAATAAAAGGACAGGCTCTTCAATACTCCAATGAAAAGACACAGGGTTAAAAGAAGGGATGAAAACTCAAGACCACCTATGTGCTCCCTTACAGGAGACTAACTTGAGATCCAAGGACGAAGATGAACTACAAGTTGAGGGGGTGGAAACATAGCTCTCAGCGCTACTATTCCATTTCGGATAGACCTCACTCACATCTAAATGCGTAAATGCACTGACATTCCACCTCCACCTTGACAGCAGAGGGGAGCAGTTTCCCCACAAGCTAGCTGGGCTGCCACCTCAGCAATCCATGGGCCACTGGCCCAGAAGAACCCCGCGTGTCACCAAAACGCAGTTCCCTTAACCAGTGACTACACACATACTCTCTGAAGATGGGCCACCAAGCAGGGCCACCGAGGTAACATCGGTGCACAGGCAAAAAGACATACTACTGGGCATGTACCTACCACGGACCCCGCAGGCCCGCCAGGGTGCTCCCTGCATGGGGCCTCGGATATTCCCTGCAGCTCATGCAGCCGACACAGCAGGAACGGCCCAGGGGCAGAGCAGCTGGAGGGCACTGGGCTGCACCGTTTCAAGAGCGCAGCCCACCAACCACACTATCCACACCCAGCAGACTCGTGCCACCTACGCAGGAGACGTTCCCACCCAAGGCCACTCCTCTCAAGACCCAAACACACAGCTAACTCACAAAAACAAACACAAGGAATTGAGAATGAGAAGGACACAGAGGAATCAAAGTGCACCTAGGGACAGAACGTTGACAAAAGTGAGAAAACAGATATATAGAGAGACAAATGATTGATACATAGATTTGACTGATATACATACATATAGATGATAGATTAATTAGATAGATACACAGATGATAGTAGATAGATGACAGACCATACATAGATAGATGACAGATAGATAGATAGAAAGATTACATAGATAGGTAAAGAGATAGATAGGTAGGTAGATAGGAAAGCATCTTACTAAATTAAGCTATCTTTCACTCACGATCATGTATGTGCTCCCTTACAAGAGACTCACTTGAGATCCCAGGACACGGACAAATTAAAAGCTGAAGGGGCGGTGACAGGTACCCAAAAAATGTGAAACTGAGAAACAAACAAACAAACAAATGGATTCTGTTTGAGTCCCCAGAGACAGTCAGTAGAAAATAGCCCTAGCTGGCCACCATGAATTTTTTTTTGTTTGGTTTCAGCAGTGCCCAGAAATAGATTCCGTTGTACAGCAAAGTCCTACTCAATTTTTCTCACCTCAATAACAGAATTGCTGTAATAAAATGCGTCTGGGCTTTTGAAATCAGTGCGTTTTATGATGTTCATGAATGTAAAAAGGAAATAACCACTTAAGAGTGAAGGTTGGACACTCAAATAAACACGTCACTACACAACACACTCTTTGTTCAAAACTGCTCCTGTCTAGAAATAGGTGTTCATTTTTATTTGTCCCTCCTCCTATCAGAGGTGATCACGCCGATGTCCTTCATACTTGGTGATGAGCAAAGCACAAAGTATACTTTTCTGACTACAACAGGCCCAGAGGAAGGATACTTGTGGTCTTCAGGGAAGACTTAGTCAATTATTGTGGCAAATTAGAGTCAGCAGGCGAGAAGCAGGTAAAAGAGGACAGAGGACAGAGATATGGGTTCAAGTCCCTGGACAACCATTTAATGGTTTTGTAAGCACACGCGGCAGACTCGACCTGCAATTGTCTCAGTGTACCCAGTGCTCTCCATACGTCCTAGTTACTTGGCAAGATTTTTGGAAGCATAATGTAGGGAAGTGACATAGGCGATGTTGTTAACTGTTCTGTACATAAGGATAGATGGGAAGACAAAAAGATGATTGATTCATAGATACATAGATAGATGAGAGATTATAGATAGATGATAGACACGATACATAGATGATAGGAAGATAGAGAGATACATAGATAGAAAGATAGAAGGATAGATAGATAGATAGTTTGATAGATAGACAGACAGTTACACAGATTCAGATAGATATCGATTAACACAAATCTATTGCTCATAACCAACAGATCAATCGTGAAAGCAAATAGGGAAACTACAAACAAAAAGGAAGAATGAAGTCCAGTTTAAAAAGTGCAGTAAGAAGCCATAAGAAGAAAACAAATCCTACCATTTGCAAGGATGTGGATGTAGCTAGACGGTAGCATGCTCAGTGATATATACCAGGTGGAGAAAGACAAGTAGCCAATGATTTCACTCATGTGTGGAGTATAACAACAAAGAAAAACTGGAGGAAATAAACAGCAGCAGACTCACAGACCCCGAGAGTTCAATAACAGTTACCAAAGGGAAAGGGAATGGGCAGGGTGTGTGGGAAGGGAGGGATAAGGGCAGGGAGAAGAAAGGGGACATTAGGATTAACATGTATAATGCGTGGGCTCGGGGGGGCAAAGGGAGGGATGTACAACACAGAGAAGACAAGTAGAGATTCTACAGCATTTACTACACGCTGATGGACAGCGACTGTAATGGGGTGTTTGTGGGGGGACATGGTGAAGCAGTCTACAGCATACAACAATGCTTATGGACAACGACTGTAAGAGGTTTTGGTGGGGACTTGGTGAAGGTGGGAGCCTAGTAAATATGATGTTCTTCACGTGATTGCAGATTAATGATAAAAAAATGTTTTTAAGTGTAATATGGGCACAGCAATAAAACAGGCTTTGCGAGCTCCAAACAAAAGACACAGGGTTAAAAGAAGGGATGAAAACTCAAGATCACCTAAATGCTCCCCTATAGGAGACTCACTTGAGATCCAAAGACACAGGCAAACTACAATCCGAAGGGGTGGGGACAGCAACCCCACACAAGTGTAACTGAAAAGCAAACAAACAAACAAATGGATTTTGTTTGAGTCCCCAGAGACAGTCAGTATAAAATAGCCCTATCTAGACACCGTGAATTCTTTTTGTTTGGTTTCAGCAGTGCCAAGCCATAGATTTAGTGGTACAGCAACGTCCTTCTCATTTTTTCTCACCTCAACAACTGAATTGCTGTAATAATATGTGTCTGGGCTTTTGAAATCAGTGGATTTTATGATGTTCTTGAAAGTAAAGTAGTAATAACCACCTAAAGAGGATAGTTTGGACACTCAAACAAACACGTAACTCCACAACACTCTCTTTGCTCCCAAATGCTGCTGCCTAGAAAGAGGTGTTCTTTTTATTTGTCCCTCCTCCTATCAGGGTTATCATGCCATTGTCCCTTAAACTTGGTGGTGAGCAAAGCACCAAGTATACTTTTCTGTCTAAACAGGCCCAGAGGAACGATAGTTGTGGTCTTCTGGAAGCACTTAGTCAACGAAAGTGGCTGAATACAGTCAGCAAGCGAGAAGGAGGTAAAAGAGGACAGAGGACAGAGAGATGGGTGCAAGTCCCTGCACCACCATAAATTACTGGATTTGTAAGCACAAGCGGCTGACTCGACCTGGAAGCGTCTCAGTGAAACCTGTGCTCTCCCTAAGGACTAGTTACTTTGCAATATTTTTGGAAGCATAATGTAGGGAACTGACATAGGCGATGTTGTTAACTGTCCTGTTCATAAGGATAGATGGCCAGACAAAAAGATGATTGATTCATAGATAGATAGATGACAGATGACAGATAGACAGACGATAGACATGATAGGTAGATAGGAAGATAGATTGATAGACAGGTAGATGATAGATAGATAGATAGATTGAAAGATAGATAGATAGAAATATAGAAGGATAGACAGATAGATTGATAGAAAGATACATACAGATACATATTAAATAACACAAAGCTATTGCTCATAACAAGGAGATCAATGGTGAAAGCACATAGCGAAACTACAAACTAAAATGAAGAATGAAGTCCAGTTTAAAAACTGCCGTTTGCAGCCATAAGAAGAAAACAAATGCTACCATTTGCAATGACGTGGATGGAGCGAGATGGTAGTATGCTCAGTGAAATATTCCAGGTGGAGATAGACAAGTACAAAATGATTTCACTCATGTGTTGGGTATAACAAGAAAGAAACACTGAAAAAAAAAACAGCAGTAGACTCACAGAACCCGAATGTGTTGTAACAGTTACCAAAGGGAAAAGGACTGAGAAGGGTGGAAGGGAAGGGAGGGATAAGGGTGGGGAGAAAGAAAAGGGAGATTAGGAAAAGCATGTATAATGCGTGAGGGCGGGGTCGCATGGCGAGTGCTGTACAACACAGAGAAGACAAGTAGATATTCTACAGCATCTTACTACACGCTGAAGGACAGCGACTGTAATGGGGTGTGTGTGGGGGTACATCGTGAACGGGTCTACAGCATCCATCTCTGCTAACTGACAGCAACTGTAAGGTTTTTGGGAGGGACTTGGTGAAGGGGAGAGTCTAGTAAACATAATGTTCTTCACGTGATTGTAGATTAATGATAACAAAAACAATTTTTTAAGTGCAATAAGGGCACAGCTCTGAATCATCAGAATAAAAGGACAGGATTTGAGTGCTCCAAACAAATGACACAGGGTTAAAAGAAGGGAAGAAATTCAAGACCACCTTCGTGCTCCCTTACAGGAGACTCTCTTGAGATCCAAGGACACAGACAATCTAAAAGCCGAAGGGGTGTGTACAGGCACCCAACACAGTGAAACTGAAAAACAAACAATCCTAGAATGGATTCTGTTTGAGTCCACAGAGACAGTCAGTAGAAAACAGCCCTATCTGGCCAACGTGAATTCTTTTTGTTTGGTTTCAGCATTGCCCAGCCATAGATTTAGTGGTACAGCAACGTCTTTCTCATTTTCTCTCAACTCAACAATTGAATTGGTGTAAAAGTATACATCTGGACCTTTGAGATCAGTGGGTTTTATGAAGTTCATGAATGTAAAGAAGTAATAACTATATAAAGAGGGAAGTTTGGACACTGAAATAAACACGTCACTCCACAACACACTCTTTGTTCCCAAGTGCTCCTGTCTAGCAACTGGTGTTCCTTTTCATTTGTCGTTCCATCCTATCAGCGGTGATCACGCCGATGTCCCTCAAACATGGTGGTGAGCAAAGCACCAAGTTTTCTTTCTGTGGACAACAGGCCCAGAGGAACAATACTTGTGGTCTTCACGGAGCACTTAGTCAATGAATGTGGCTAAATAGAGTCAGCCAGTGAGAAGAAGATAATAGAGGATACAGACACAGGTTCAAGTCCCTGCACAACCATTTACTGGTTTTGTAGGTACACGTGGCTGACTCGACCTGCAAGTATCTCGGTGAACCGAGTGCTCTTCCTACAGCCTAGTTACCTTGAAAGATTTTTGGAAGCATAATGTAGGGAAGTGACAAAGGCGATGTTGTTAACTGTTTTGTACATAAGGATAGATGGGCAGACAAAAAGATGATTGATTCATAGATAGATAGCTAGACAGACGACAGATGAAAGATAGATAGATAGGAACATAGATTGATGATAGACATCATAGATAGTTGATAGGAAGATAGATAGATAGACAGACAGACAGATGGATAGATACATATAGGTACATATTGATTAACGTAAAGTTATTGCTAATAACGAGGAGAGCAATGGTGAAAGCACATAGCGAATCTACAGACAAAAGAGAAGACAGAAATCTAGTTTAAAAAGTACAGTAAGCAGCCGTAAGAAGAAAAAATCCTAATATTTGAACAACGTTAATGGAGCTGGAGGGTATTATGCTCAGTGAAAAAGGCCATTCGGAGAAAGACAAGTACCAAATGATTTCACTCCTGTGTTGAGTATAACAACAAAGAAAAACTGAAGGAAAAAAACAGCAGCAGACTCACAGAACCCAAGAGTGGACTAACAGTTACCAAAGGGAAAGGGACTAGGCAGGGTGGGTGGGAAGTGTTTGATAAATGTGGGGTGAAAGAAAGGGGGCATTAGGATTAGCATGTATAATGTGTGGGTGGGGGTAGCATTGGGAGGGCTGTACAACACAGAGAAGACCAGTAGTGATTCTACAGCATCTTACTACACGCTGATGGAAAGCGACTGTAACGGGGTGTGGGGGGGACATGGTGAAGGTGTCTACAGCATCCAACTATGCTGATGGACAGCTACTGTGAAGGGGTTTTTGGGGGTACGTGGTGTACTTGGTGATCATAATGTTCTTTGCGTGATTGTGGATTAATGATAACAAAAAAAATTTTTAAAGTGCAATAAGGACATAGCTCTCAGTTCTCAGAATAAAAGGACAGGCTCTTCAATACTCCAATGAAAAGACACAGGGTTAAAAGAAGGGATGAAAACTCAAGACCACCTACGTGCTCCCTTACAGGAGACTAACTTGAGATCCAAGGACGAAGATGAACTACAAGTTGAGGGGGTGGAAACATAGCTCTCAGCGCTACTATTCCATTTCGGATAGACCTCACTCACATCTAAATGCGTAAATGCACTGACATTCCACCTCCACCTTGACAGCAGAGGGGAGCAGTTTCCCCACAAGCTAGCTGGGCTGCCACCTCAGCAATCCATGGGCCACTGGCCCAGAAGAACCCCGCGTGTCACCAAAACGCAGTTCCCTTAACCAGTGACTACACACATACTCTCTGAAGATGGGCCACCAAGCAGGGCCACCGAGGTAACATCGGTGCACAGGCAAAAAGACATACTACTGGGCATGTACCTACCACGGACCCCGCAGGCCCGCCAGGGTGCTCCCTGCATGGGGCCTCGGATATTCCCTGCAGCTCATGCAGCCGACACAGCAGGAACGGCCCAGGGGCAGAGCAGCTGGAGGGCACTGGGCTGCACCGTTTCAAGAGCGCAGCCCACCAACCACACTATCCACACCCAGCAGACTCGTGCCACCTACGCAGGAGACGTTCCCACCCAAGGCCACTCCTCTCAAGACCCAAACACACAGCTAACTCACAAAAACAAACACAAGGAATTGAGAATGAGAAGGACACAGAGGAATCAAAGTGCACCTAGGGACAGAACGTTGACAAAAGTGAGAAAACAGATATATAGAGAGACAAATGATTGATACATAGATTTGACTGATATACATACATATAGATGATAGATTAATTAGATAGATACACAGATGATAGTAGATAGATGACAGACCATACATAGATAGATGACAGATAGATAGATAGAAAGATTACATAGATAGGTAAAGAGATAGATAGGTAGGTAGATAGGAAAGCATCTTACTAAATTAAGCTATCTTTCACTCACGATCATGTATGTGCTCCCTTACAAGAGACTCACTTGAGATCCCAGGACACGGACAAATTAAAAGCTGAAGGGGCGGTGACAGGTACCCAAAAAATGTGAAACTGAGAAACAAACAAACAAACAAATGGATTCTGTTTGAGTCCCCAGAGACAGTCAGTAGAAAATAGCCCTAGCTGGCCACCATGAATTTTTTTTTGTTTGGTTTCAGCAGTGCCCAGAAATAGATTCCGTTGTACAGCAAAGTCCTACTCAATTTTTCTCACCTCAATAACAGAATTGCTGTAATAAAATGCGTCTGGGCTTTTGAAATCAGTGCGTTTTATGATGTTCATGAATGTAAAAAGGAAATAACCACTTAAGAGTGAAGGTTGGACACTCAAATAAACACGTCACTACACAACACACTCTTTGTTCAAAACTGCTCCTGTCTAGAAATAGGTGTTCATTTTTATTTGTCCCTCCTCCTATCAGAGGTGATCACGCCGATGTCCTTCATACTTGGTGATGAGCAAAGCACAAAGTATACTTTTCTGACTACAACAGGCCCAGAGGAAGGATACTTGTGGTCTTCAGGGAAGACTTAGTCAATTATTGTGGCAAATTAGAGTCAGCAGGCGAGAAGCAGGTAAAAGAGGACAGAGGACAGAGATATGGGTTCAAGTCCCTGGACAACCATTTAATGGTTTTGTAAGCACACGCGGCAGACTCGACCTGCAATTGTCTCAGTGTACCCAGTGCTCTCCATACGTCCTAGTTACTTGGCAAGATTTTTGGAAGCATAATGTAGGGAAGTGACATAGGCGATGTTGTTAACTGTTCTGTACATAAGGATAGATGGGAAGACAAAAAGATGATTGATTCATAGATACATAGATAGATGAGAGATTATAGATAGATGATAGACACGATACATAGATGATAGGAAGATAGATAGAGAGATACATAGATAGAAAGATAGAAGGATAGATAGATAGATAGTTTGATAGATAGACAGACAGTTACACAGATTCAGATAGATATCGATTAACACAAATCTATTGCTCATAACCAACAGATCAATCGTGAAAGCAAATAGGGAAACTACAAACAAAAAGGAAGAATGAAGTCCAGTTTAAAAAGTGCAGTAAGAAGCCATAAGAAGAAAACAAATCCTACCATTTGCAAGGATGTGGATGTAGCTAGACGGTAGCATGCTCAGTGATATATACCAGGTGGAGAAAGACAAGTAGCCAATGATTTCACTCATGTGTGGAGTATAACAACAAAGAAAAACTGGAGGAAATAAACAGCAGCAGACTCACAGACCCCGAGAGTTCAATAACAGTTACCAAAGGGAAAGGGAATGGGCAGGGTGTGTGGGAAGGGAGGGATAAGGGCAGGGAGAAGAAAGGGGACATTAGGATTAACATGTATAATGCGTGGGCTCGGGGGGGCAAAGGGAGGGATGTACAACACAGAGAAGACAAGTAGAGATTCTACAGCATTTACTACACGCTGATGGACAGCGACTGTAATGGGGTGTTTGTGGGGGGACATGGTGAAGCAGTCTACAGCATACAACAATGCTTATGGACAACGACTGTAAGAGGTTTTGGTGGGGACTTGGTGAAGGTGGGAGCCTAGTAAATATGATGTTCTTCACGTGATTGCAGATTAATGATAAAAAAATGTTTTTAAGTGTAATATGGGCACAGCAATAAAACAGGCTTTGCGAGCTCCAAACAAAAGACACAGGGTTAAAAGAAGGGATGAAAACTCAAGATCACCTAAATGCTCCCCTATAGGAGACTCACTTGAGATCCAAAGACACAGGCAAACTACAATCCGAAGGGGTGGGGACAGCAACCCCACACAAGTGTAACTGAAAAGCAAACAAACAAACAAATGGATTTTGTTTGAGTCCCCAGAGACAGTCAGTATAAAATAGCCCTATCTAGACACCGTGAATTCTTTTTGTTTGGTTTCAGCAGTGCCAAGCCATAGATTTAGTGGTACAGCAACGTCCTTCTCATTTTTTCTCACCTCAACAACTGAATTGCTGTAATAATATGTGTCTGGGCTTTTGAAATCAGTGGATTTTATGATGTTCTTGAAAGTAAAGTAGTAATAACCACCTAAAGAGGATAGTTTGGACACTCAAACAAACACGTAACTCCACAACACTCTCTTTGCTCCCAAATGCTGCTGCCTAGAAAGAGGTGTTCTTTTTATTTGTCCCTCCTCCTATCAGGGTTATCATGCCATTGTCCCTTAAACTTGGTGGTGAGCAAAGCACCAAGTATACTTTTCTGTCTAAACAGGCCCAGAGGAACGATAGTTGTGGTCTTCTGGAAGCACTTAGTCAACGAAAGTGGCTGAATACAGTCAGCAAGCGAGAAGGAGGTAAAAGAGGACAGAGGACAGAGAGATGGGTGCAAGTCCCTGCACCACCATAAATTACTGGATTTGTAAGCACAAGCGGCTGACTCGACCTGGAAGCGTCTCAGTGAAACCTGTGCTCTCCCTAAGGACTAGTTACTTTGCAATATTTTTGGAAGCATAATGTAGGGAACTGACATAGGCGATGTTGTTAACTGTCCTGTTCATAAGGATAGATGGCCAGACAAAAAGATGATTGATTCATAGATAGATAGATGACAGATGACAGATAGACAGACGATAGACATGATAGGTAGATAGGAAGATAGATTGATAGACAGGTAGATGATAGATAGATAGATAGATTGAAAGATAGATAGATAGAAATATAGAAGGATAGACAGATAGATTGATAGAAAGATACATACAGATACATATTAAATAACACAAAGCTATTGCTCATAACAAGGAGATCAATGGTGAAAGCACATAGCGAAACTACAAACTAAAATGAAGAATGAAGTCCAGTTTAAAAACTGCCGTTTGCAGCCATAAGAAGAAAACAAATGCTACCATTTGCAATGACGTGGATGGAGCGAGACGGTAGTATGCTCAGTGAAATATTCCAGGTGGAGATAGACAAGTACAAAATGATTTCACTCATGTGTTGGGTATAACAAGAAAGAAACACTGAAAAAAAAAACAGCAGTAGACTCACAGAACCCGAATGTGTTGTAACAGTTACCAAAGGGAAAAGGACTGAGAAGGGTGGAAGGGAAGGGAGGGATAAGGGTGGGGAGAAAGAAAAGGGAGATTAGGAAAAGCATGTATAATGCGTGAGGGCGGGGTCGCATGGCGAGTGCTGTACAACACAGAGAAGACAAGTAGATATTCTACAGCATCTTACTACACGCTGAAGGACAGCGACTGTAATGGGGTGTGTGTGGGGGTACATCGTGAACGGGTCTACAGCATCCATCTCTGCTAACTGACAGCAACTGTAAGGTTTTTGGGAGGGACTTGGTGAAGGGGAGAGTCTAGTAAACATAATGTTCTTCACGTGATTGTAGATTAATGATAACAAAAACAATTTTTTAAGTGCAATAAGGGCACAGCTCTGAATCATCAGAATAAAAGGACAGGATTTGAGTGCTCCAAACAAATGACACAGGGTTAAAAGAAGGGAAGAAATTCAAGACCACCTTCGTGCTCCCTTACAGGAGACTCTCTTGAGATCCAAGGACACAGACAATCTAAAAGCCGAAGGGGTGTGTACAGGCACCCAACACAGTGAAACTGAAAAACAAACAATCCTAGAATGGATTCTGTTTGAGTCCACAGAGACAGTCAGTAGAAAACAGCCCTATCTGGCCAACGTGAATTCTTTTTGTTTGGTTTCAGCATTGCCCAGCCATAGATTTAGTGGTACAGCAACGTCTTTCTCATTTTCTCTCAACTCAACAATTGAATTGGTGTAAAAGTATACATCTGGACCTTTGAGATCAGTGGGTTTTATGAAGTTCATGAATGTAAAGAAGTAATAACTATATAAAGAGGGAAGTTTGGACACTGAAATAAACACGTCACTCCACAACACACTCTTTGTTCCCAAGTGCTCCTGTCTAGCAACTGGTGTTCCTTTTCATTTGTCGTTCCATCCTATCAGCGGTGATCACGCCGATGTCCCTCAAACATGGTGGTGAGCAAAGCACCAAGTTTTCTTTCTGTGGACAACAGGCCCAGAGGAACAATACTTGTGGTCTTCACGGAGCACTTAGTCAATGAATGTGGCTAAATAGAGTCAGCCAGTGAGAAGAAGATAATAGAGGATACAGACACAGGTTCAAGTCCCTGCACAACCATTTACTGGTTTTGTAGGTACACGTGGCTGACTCGACCTGCAAGTATCTCGGTGAACCGAGTGCTCTTCCTACAGCCTAGTTACCTTGAAAGATTTTTGGAAGCATAATGTAGGGAAGTGACAAAGGCGATGTTGTTAACTGTTTTGTACATAAGGATAGATGGGCAGACAAAAAGATGATTGATTCATAGATAGATAGCTAGACAGACGACAGATGAAAGATAGATAGATAGGAACATAGATTGATGATAGACATCATAGATAGTTGATAGGAAGATAGATAGATAGACAGACAGACAGATGGATAGATACATATAGGTACATATTGATTAACGTAAAGTTATTGCTAATAACGAGGAGAGCAATGGTGAAAGCACATAGCGAATCTACAGACAAAAGAGAAGACAGAAATCTAGTTTAAAAAGTACAGTAAGCAGCCGTAAGAAGAAAAAATCCTAATATTTGAACAACGTTAATGGAGCTGGAGGGTATTATGCTCAGTGAAAAAGGCCATTCGGAGAAAGACAAGTACCAAATGATTTCACTCCTGTGTTGAGTATAACAACAAAGAAAAACTGAAGGAAAAAAACAGCAGCAGACTCACAGAACCCAAGAGTGGACTAACAGTTACCAAAGGGAAAGGGACTAGGCAGGGTGGGTGGGAAGTGTTTGATAAATGTGGGGTGAAAGAAAGGGGGCATTAGGATTAGCATGTATAATGTGTGGGTGGGGGTAGCATTGGGAGGGCTGTACAACACAGAGAAGACCAGTAGTGATTCTACAGCATCTTACTACACGCTGATGGAAAGCGACTGTAACGGGGTGTGGGGGGGACATGGTGAAGGTGTCTACAGCATCCAACTATGCTGATGGACAGCTACTGTGAAGGGGTTTTTGGGGGTACGTGGTGTACTTGGTGATCATAATGTTCTTTGCGTGATTGTGGATTAATGATAACAAAAAAAATTTTTAAAGTGCAATAAGGACATAGCTCTCAGTTCTCAGAATAAAAGGACAGGCTCTTCAATACTCCAATGAAAAGACACAGGGTTAAAAGAAGGGATGAAAACTCAAGACCACCTACGTGCTCCCTTACAGGAGACTAACTTGAGATCCAAGGACGAAGATGAACTACAAGTTGAGGGGGTGGAAACATAGCTCTCAGCGCTACTATTCCATTTCGGATAGACCTCACTCACATCTAAATGCGTAAATGCACTGACATTCCACCTCCACCTTGACAGCAGAGGGGAGCAGTTTCCCCACAAGCTAGCTGGGCTGCCACCTCAGCAATCCATGGGCCACTGGCCCAGAAGAACCCCGCGTGTCACCAAAACGCAGTTCCCTTAACCAGTGACTACACACATACTCTCTGAAGATGGGCCACCAAGCAGGGCCACCGAGGTAACATTGGTGCACAGGCAAAAAGACATACTACTGGGCATGTACCTACCACGGACCCCGCAGGCCCGCCAGGGTGCTCCCTGCATGGGGCCTCGGATATTCCCTGCAGCTCATGCAGCCGACACAGCAGGAACGGCCCAGGGGCAGAGCAGCTGGAGGGCACTGGGCTGCACCGTTTCAAGAGCGCAGCCCACCAACCACACTATCCACACCCAGCAGACTCGTGCCACCTACGCAGGAGACGTTCCCACCCAAGGCCACTCCTCTCAAGACCCAAACACACAGCTAACTCACAAAAACAAACACAAGGAATTGAGAATGAGAAGGACACAGAGGAATCAAAGTGCACCTAGGGACAGAACGTTGACAAAAGTGAGAAAACAGATATATAGAGAGACAAATGATTGATACATAGATTTGACTGATATACATACATATAGATGATAGATTAATTAGATAGATACACAGATGATAGTAGATAGATGACAGACCATACATAGATAGATGACAGATAGATAGATAGAAAGATTACATAGATAGGTAAAGAGATAGATAGGTAGGTAGATAGGAAAGCATCTTACTAAATTAAGCTATCTTTCACTCACGATCATGTATGTGCTCCCTTACAAGAGACTCACTTGAGATCCCAGGACACGGACAAATTAAAAGCTGAAGGGGCGGTGACAGGTACCCAAAAAATGTGAAACTGAGAAACAAACAAACAAACAAATGGATTCTGTTTGAGTCCCCAGAGACAGTCAGTAGAAAATAGCCCTAGCTGGCCACCATGAATTTTTTTTTGTTTGGTTTCAGCAGTGCCCAGAAATAGATTCCGTTGTACAGCAAAGTCCTACTCAATTTTTCTCACCTCAATAACAGAATTGCTGTAATAAAATGCGTCTGGGCTTTTGAAATCAGTGCGTTTTATGATGTTCATGAATGTAAAAAGGAAATAACCACTTAAGAGTGAAGGTTGGACACTCAAATAAACACGTCACTACACAACACACTCTTTGTTCAAAACTGCTCCTGTCTAGAAATAGGTGTTCATTTTTATTTGTCCCTCCTCCTATCAGAGGTGATCACGCCGATGTCCTTCATACTTGGTGATGAGCAAAGCACAAAGTATACTTTTCTGACTACAACAGGCCCAGAGGAAGGATACTTGTGGTCTTCAGGGAAGACTTAGTCAATTATTGTGGCAAATTAGAGTCAGCAGGCGAGAAGCAGGTAAAAGAGGACAGAGGACAGAGATATGGGTTCAAGTCCCTGGACAACCATTTAATGGTTTTGTAAGCACACGCGGCAGACTCGACCTGCAATTGTCTCAGTGTACCCAGTGCTCTCCATACGTCCTAGTTACTTGGCAAGATTTTTGGAAGCATAATGTAGGGAAGTGACATAGGCGATGTTGTTAACTGTTCTGTACATAAGGATAGATGGGAAGACAAAAAGATGATTGATTCATAGATACATAGATAGATGAGAGATTATAGATAGATGATAGACACGATACATAGATGATAGGAAGATAGATAGAGAGATACATAGATAGAAAGATAGAAGGATAGATAGATAGATAGTTTGATAGATAGACAGACAGTTACACAGATTCAGATAGATATCGATTAACACAAATCTATTGCTCATAACCAACAGATCAATCGTGAAAGCAAATAGGGAAACTACAAACAAAAAGGAAGAATGAAGTCCAGTTTAAAAAGTGCAGTAAGAAGCCATAAGAAGAAAACAAATCCTACCATTTGCAAGGATGTGGATGTAGCTAGACGGTAGCATGCTCAGTGATATATACCAGGTGGAGAAAGACAAGTAGCCAATGATTTCACTCATGTGTGGAGTATAACAACAAAGAAAAACTGGAGGAAATAAACAGCAGCAGACTCACAGACCCCGAGAGTTCAATAACAGTTACCAAAGGGAAAGGGAATGGGCAGGGTGTGTGGGAAGGGAGGGATAAGGGCAGGGAGAAGAAAGGGGACATTAGGATTAACATGTATAATGCGTGGGCTCGGGGGGGCAAAGGGAGGGATGTACAACACAGAGAAGACAAGTAGAGATTCTACAGCATTTACTACACGCTGATGGACAGCGACTGTAATGGGGTGTTTGTGGGGGGACATGGTGAAGCAGTCTACAGCATACAACAATGCTTATGGACAACGACTGTAAGAGGTTTTGGTGGGGACTTGGTGAAGGTGGGAGCCTAGTAAATATGATGTTCTTCACGTGATTGCAGATTAATGATAAAAAAATGTTTTTAAGTGTAATATGGGCACAGCAATAAAACAGGCTTTGCGAGCTCCAAACAAAAGACACAGGGTTAAAAGAAGGGATGAAAACTCAAGATCACCTAAGTGCTCCCCTATAGGAGACTCACTTGAGATCCAAAGACACAGGCAAACTACAATCCGAAGGGGTGGGGACAGCAACCCCACACAAGTGTAACTGAAAAGCAAACAAACAAACAAATGGATTTTGTTTGAGTCCCCAGAGACAGTCAGTATAAAATAGCCCTATCTAGACACCGTGAATTCTTTTTGTTTGGTTTCAGCAGTGCCAAGCCATAGATTTAGTGGTACAGCAACGTCCTTCTCATTTTTTCTCACCTCAACAACTGAATTGCTGTAATAATATGTGTCTGGGCTTTTGAAATCAGTGGATTTTATGATGTTCTTGAAAGTAAAGTAGTAATAACCACCTAAAGAGGATAGTTTGGACACTCAAACAAACACGTAACTCCACAACACTCTCTTTGCTCCCAAATGCTGCTGCCTAGAAAGAGGTGTTCTTTTTATTTGTCCCTCCTCCTATCAGGGTTATCATGCCATTGTCCCTTAAACTTGGTGGTGAGCAAAGCACCAAGTATACTTTTCTGTCTAAACAGGCCCAGAGGAACGATAGTTGTGGTCTTCTGGAAGCACTTAGTCAACGAAAGTGGCTGAATACAGTCAGCAAGCGAGAAGGAGGTAAAAGAGGACAGAGGACAGAGAGATGGGTGCAAGTCCCTGCACCACCATAAATTACTGGATTTGTAAGCACAAGCGGCTGACTCGACCTGGAAGCGTCTCAGTGAAACCTGTGCTCTCCCTAAGGACTAGTTACTTTGCAATATTTTTGGAAGCATAATGTAGGGAACTGACATAGGCGATGTTGTTAACTGTCCTGTTCATAAGGATAGATGGCCAGACAAAAAGATGATTGATTCATAGATAGATAGATGACAGATGACAGATAGACAGACGATAGACATGATAGGTAGATAGGAAGATAGATTGATAGACAGGTAGATGATAGATAGATAGATAGATTGAAAGATAGATAGATAGAAATATAGAAGGATAGACAGATAGATTGATAGAAAGATACATACAGATACATATTAAATAACACAAAGCTATTGCTCATAACAAGGAGATCAATGGTGAAAGCACATAGCGAAACTACAAACTAAAATGAAGAATGAAGTCCAGTTTAAAAACTGCCGTTTGCAGCCATAAGAAGAAAACAAATGCTACCATTTGCAATGACGTGGATGGAGCGAGACGGTAGTATGCTCAGTGAAATATTCCAGGTGGAGATAGACAAGTACAAAATGATTTCACTCATGTGTTGGGTATAACAAGAAAGAAACACTGAAAAAAAAAACAGCAGTAGACTCACAGAACCCGAATGTGTTGTAACAGTTACCAAAGGGAAAAGGACTGAGAAGGGTGGAAGGGAAGGGAGGGATAAGGGTGGGGAGAAAGAAAAGGGAGATTAGGAAAAGCATGTATAATGCGTGAGGGCGGGGTCGCATGGCGAGTGCTGTACAACACAGAGAAGACAAGTAGATATTCTACAGCATCTTACTACACGCTGAAGGACAGCGACTGTAATGGGGTGTGTGTGGGGGTACATCGTGAACGGGTCTACAGCATCCATCTCTGCTAACTGACAGCAACTGTAAGGTTTTTGGGAGGGACTTGGTGAAGGGGAGAGTCTAGTAAACATAATGTTCTTCACGTGATTGTAGATTAATGATAACAAAAACAATTTTTTAAGTGCAATAAGGGCACAGCTCTGAATCATCAGAATAAAAGGACAGGATTTGAGTGCTCCAAACAAATGACACAGGGTTAAAAGAAGGGAAGAAAATTCAAGACCACCTTCGTGCTCCCTTACAGGAGACTCTCTTGAGATCCAAGGACACAGACAATCTAAAAGCCGAAGGGGTGTGTACAGGCACCCAACACAGTGAAACTGAAAAACAAACAATCCTAGAATGGATTCTGTTTGAGTCCACAGAGACAGTCAGTAGAAAACAGCCCTATCTGGCCAACGTGAATTCTTTTTGTTTGGTTTCAGCATTGCCCAGCCATAGATTTAGTGGTACAGCAACGTCTTTCTCATTTTCTCTCAACTCAACAATTGAATTGGTGTAAAAGTATACATCTGGACCTTTGAGATCAGTGGGTTTTATGAAGTTCATGAATGTAAAGAAGTAATAACTATATAAAGAGGGAAGTTTGGACACTGAAATAAACACGTCACTCCACAACACACTCTTTGTTCCCAAGTGCTCCTGTCTAGCAACTGGTGTTCCTTTTCATTTGTCGTTCCATCCTATCAGCGGTGATCACGCCGATGTCCCTCAAACATGGTGGTGAGCAAAGCACCAAGTTTTCTTTCTGTGGACAACAGGCCCAGAGGAACAATACTTGTGGTCTTCACGGAGCACTTAGTCAATGAATGTGGCTAAATAGAGTCAGCCAGTGAGAAGAAGATAATAGAGGATACAGACACAGGTTCAAGTCCCTTCACAACCATTTACTGGTTTTGTAGGTACACGTGGCTGACTCGACCTGCAAGTATCTCGGTGAACCGAGTGCTCTTCCTACAGCCTAGTTACCTTGAAAGATTTTTGGAAGCATAATGTAGGGAAGTGACAAAGGCGATGTTGTTAACTGTTCTGTACATAAGGATAGATGGGCAGACAAAAAGATGATTGATTCATAGATAGATAGCTAGACAGACGACAGATGATAGATAGATAGATAGGAACATAGATTGATGATAGACATCATAGATAGTTGATAGGAAGATAGATAGATAGACAGACAGACAGATGGATAGATACATATAGGTACATATTGATTAACGTAAAGTTATTGCTAATAACGAGGAGAGCAATGGTGAAAGCACATAGCGAATCTACAGACAAAAGAGAAGACAGAAATCTAGTTTAAAAAGTACAGTAAGCAGCCGTAAGAAGAAAAAATCCTAATATTTGAACAACGTTAATGGAGCTGGAGGGTATTATGCTCAGTGAAAAAGGCCATTCGGAGAAAGACAAGTACCAAATGATTTCACTCCTGTGTTGAGTATAACAACAAAGAAAAACTGAAGGAAAAAAACAGCAGCAGACTCACAGAACCCAAGAGTGGACTAACAGTTACCAAAGGGAAAGGGACTAGGCAGGGTGGGTGGGAAGTGTTTGATAAATGTGGGGTGAAAGAAAGGGGGCATTAGGATTAGCATGTATAATGTGTGGGTGGGGGTAGCATTGGGAGGGCTGTACAACACAGAGAAGACCAGTAGTGATTCTACAGCATCTTACTACACGCTGATGGAAAGCGACTGTAACGGGGTGTGGGGGGGACATGGTGAAGGTGTCTACAGCATCCAACTATGCTGATGGACAGCTACTGTGAAGGGGTTTTTGGGGGTACGTGGTGTACTTGGTGATCATAATGTTCTTTGCGTGATTGTGGATTAATGATAACAAAAAAAATTTTTAAAGTGCAATAAGGACATAGCTCTCAGTTCTCAGAATAAAAGGACAGGCTCTTCAATACTCCAATGAAAAGACACAGGGTTAAAAGAAGGGATGAAAACTCAAGACCACCTACGTGCTCCCTTACAGGAGACTAACTTGAGATCCAAGGACGAAGATGAACTACAAGTTGAGGGGGTGGAAACATAGCTCTCAGCGCTACTATTCCATTTCAGATAGACCTCACTCACATCTAAATGCGTAAATGCACTGACATTCCACCTCCACCTTGACAGCAGAGGGGAGCAGTTTCCCCACAAGCTAGCTGGGCTGCCACCTCAGCAATCCATGGGCCACTGGCCCAGAAGAACCCCGCGTGTCACCAAAACGCAGTTCCCTTAACCAGTGACTACACACATACTCTCTGAAGATGGGCCACCAAGCAGGGCCACCGAGGTAACATCGGTGCACAGGCAAAAAGACATACTACTGGGCATGTACCTACCACGGACCCCGCAGGCCCGCCAGGGTGCTCCCTGCATGGGGCCTCGGATATTCCCTGCAGCTCATGCAGCCGACACAGCAGGAACGGCCCAGGGGCAGAGCAGCTGGAGGGCACTGGGCTGCACCGTTTCAAGAGCGCAGCCCACCAACCACACTATCCACACCCAGCAGACTCGTGCCACCTACGCAGGAGACGTTCCCACCCAAGGCCACTCCTCTCAAGACCCAAACACACAGCTAACTCACAAAAACAAACACAAGGAATTGAGAATGAGAAGGACACAGAGGAATCAAAGTGCACCTAGGGACAGAACGTTGACAAAAGTGAGAAAACAGATATATAGAGAGACAAATGATTGATACATAGATTTGACTGATATACATACATATAGATGATAGATTAATTAGATAGATACACAGATGATAGTAGATAGATGACAGACCATACATAGATAGATGACAGATAGATAGATAGAAAGATTACATAGATAGGTAAAGAGATAGATAGGTAGGTAGATAGGAAAGCATCTTACTAAATTAAGCTATCTTTCACTCACGATCATGTATGTGCTCCCTTACAAGAGACTCACTTGAGATCCCAGGACACGGACAAATTAAAAGCTGAAGGGGCGGTGACAGGTACCCAAAAAATGTGAAACTGAGAAACAAACAAACAAACAAATGGATTCTGTTTGAGTCCCCAGAGACAGTCAGTAGAAAATAGCCCTAGCTGGCCACCATGAATTTTTTTTTGTTTGGGTTCAGCAGTGCCCAGAAATAGATTCCGTTGTACAGCAAAGTCCTACTCAATTTTTCTCACCTCAATAACAGAATTGCTGTAATAAAATGCGTCTGGGCTTTTGAAATCAGTGCGTTTTATGATGTTCATGAATGTAAAAAGGAAATAACCACTTAAGAGTGAAGGTTGGACACTCAAATAAACACGTCACTACACAACACACTCTTTGTTCAAAACTGCTCCTGTCTAGAAATAGGTGTTCATTTTTATTTGTCCCTCCTCCTATCAGAGGTGATCACGCCGATGTCCTTCATACTTGGTGATGAGCAAAGCACAAAGTATACTTTTCTGACTACAACAGGCCCAGAGGAAGGATACTTGTGGTCTTCAGGGAAGACTTAGTCAATTATTGTGGCAAATTAGAGTCAGCAGGCGAGAAGCAGGTAAAAGAGGACAGAGGACAGAGATATGGGTTCAAGTCCCTGGACAACCATTTAATGGTTTTGTAAGCACACGCGGCAGACTCGACCTGCAATTGTCTCAGTGTACCCAGTGCTCTCCATACGTCCTAGTTACTTGGCAAGATTTTTGGAAGCATAATGTAGGGAAGTGACATAGGCGATGTTGTTAACTGTTCTGTACATAAGGATAGATGGGAAGACAAAAAGATGATTGATTCATAGATACATAGATAGATGAGAGATTATAGATAGATGATAGACACGATACATAGATGATAGGAAGATAGATAGAGAGATACATAGATAGAAAGATAGAAGGATAGATAGATAGATAGTTTGATAGATAGACAGACAGTTACACAGATTCAGATAGATATCGATTAACACAAATCTATTGCTCATAACCAACAGATCAATCGTGAAAGCAAATAGGGAAACTACAAACAAAAAGGAAGAATGAAGTCCAGTTTAAAAAGTGCAGTAAGAAGCCATAAGAAGAAAACAAATCCTACCATTTGCAAGGATGTGGATGTAGCTAGACGGTAGCATGCTCAGTGATATATACCAGGTGGAGAAAGACAAGTAGCCAATGATTTCACTCATGTGTGGAGTATAACAACAAAGAAAAACTGGAGGAAATAAACAGCAGCAGACTCACAGACCCCGAGAGTTCAATAACAGTTACCAAAGGGAAAGGGAATGGGCAGGGTGTGTGGGAAGGGAGGGATAAGGGCAGGGAGAAGAAAGGGGACATTAGGATTAACATGTATAATGCGTGGGCTCGGGGGGGCAAAGGGAGGGATGTACAACACAGAGAAGACAAGTAGAGATTCTACAGCATTTACTACACGCTGATGGACAGCGACTGTAATGGGGTGTTTGTGGGGGGACATGGTGAAGCAGTCTACAGCATACAACAATGCTTATGGACAACGACTGTAAGAGGTTTTGGTGGGGACTTGGTGAAGGTGGGAGCCTAGTAAATATGATGTTCTTCACGTGATTGCAGATTAATGATAAAAAAATGTTTTTAAGTGTAATATGGGCACAGCAATAAAACAGGCTTTGCGAGCTCCAAACAAAAGACACAGGGTTAAAAGAAGGGATGAAAACTCAAGATCACCTAAGTGCTCCCCTATAGGAGACTCACTTGAGATCCAAAGACACAGGCAAACTACAATCCGAAGGGGTGGGGACAGCAACCCCACACAAGTGTAACTGAAAAGCAAACAAACAAACAAATGGATTTTGTTTGAGTCCCCAGAGACAGTCAGTATAAAATAGCCCTATCTAGACACCGTGAATTCTTTTTGTTTGGTTTCAGCAGTGCCAAGCCATAGATTTAGTGGTACAGCAACGTCCTTCTCATTTTTTCTCACCTCAACAACTGAATTGCTGTAATAATATGTGTCTGGGCTTTTGAAATCAGTGGATTTTATGATGTTCTTGAAAGTAAAGTAGTAATAACCACCTAAAGAGGATAGTTTGGACACTCAAACAAACACGTAACTCCACAACACTCTCTTTGCTCCCAAATGCTGCTGCCTAGAAAGAGGTGTTCTTTTTATTTGTCCCTCCTCCTATCAGGGTTATCATGCCATTGTCCCTTAAACTTGGTGGTGAGCAAAGCACCAAGTATACTTTTCTGTCTAAACAGGCCCAGAGGAACGATAGTTGTGGTCTTCTGGAAGCACTTAGTCAACGAAAGTGGCTGAATACAGTCAGCAAGCGAGAAGGAGGTAAAAGAGGACAGAGGACAGAGAGATGGGTGCAAGTCCCTGCACCACCATAAATTACTGGATTTGTAAGCACAAGCGGCTGACTCGACCTGGAAGCGTCTCAGTGAAACCTGTGCTCTCCCTAAGGACTAGTTACTTTGCAATATTTTTGGAAGCATAATGTAGGGAACTGACATAGGCGATGTTGTTAACTGTCCTGTTCATAAGGATAGATGGCCAGACAAAAAGATGATTGATTCATAGATAGATAGATGACAGATGACAGATAGACAGACGATAGACATGATAGGTAGATAGGAAGATAGATTGATAGACAGGTAGATGATAGATAGATAGATAGATTGAAAGATAGATAGATAGAAATATAGAAGGATAGACAGATAGATTGATAGAAAGATACATACAGATACATATTAAATAACACAAAGCTATTGCTCATAACAAGGAGATCAATGGTGAAAGCACATAGCGAAACTACAAACTAAAATGAAGAATGAAGTCCAGTTTAAAAACTGCCGTTTGCAGCCATAAGAAGAAAACAAATGCTACCATTTGCAATGACGTGGATGGAGCGAGACGGTAGTATGCTCAGTGAAATATTCCAGGTGGAGATAGACAAGTACAAAATGATTTCACTCATGTGTTGGGTATAACAAGAAAGAAACACTGAAAAAAAAAACAGCAGTAGACTCACAGAACCCGAATGTGTTGTAACAGTTACCAAAGGGAAAAGGACTGAGAAGGGTGGTTGGGAAGGGAGGGATAAGGGTGGGGAGAAAGAAAAGGGAGATTAGGAAAAGCATGTATAATGCGTGAGGGCGGGGTCGCATGGCGAGTGCTGTACAACACAGAGAAGACAAGTAGATATTCTACAGCATCTTACTACACGCTGAAGGACAGCGACTGTAATGGGGTGTGTGTGGGGGTACATCGTGAACGGGTCTACAGCATCCATCTCTGCTAACTGACAGCAACTGTAAGGTTTTTGGGAGGGACTTGGTGAAGGGGAGAGTCTAGTAAACATAATGTTCTTCACGTGATTGTAGATTAATGATAACAAAAACAATTTTTTAAGTGCAATAAGGGCACAGCTCTGAATCATCAGAATAAAAGGACAGGATTTGAGTGCTCCAAACAAATGACACAGGGTTAAAAGAAGGGAAGAAAATTCAAGACCACCTTCGTGCTCCCTTACAGGAGACTCTCTTGAGATCCAAGGACACAGACAATCTAAAAGCCGAAGGGGTGTGTACAGGCACCCAACACAGTGAAACTGAAAAACAAACAATCCTAGAATGGATTCTGTTTGAGTCCACAGAGACAGTCAGTAGAAAACAGCCCTATCTGGCCAACGTGAATTCTTTTTGTTTGGTTTCAGCATTGCCCAGCCATAGATTTAGTGGTACAGCAACGTCTTTCTCATTTTCTCTCAACTCAACAATTGAATTGGTGTAAAAGTATACATCTGGACCTTTGAGATCAGTGGGTTTTATGAAGTTCATGAATGTAAAGAAGTAATAACTATATAAAGAGGGAAGTTTGGACACTGAAATAAACACGTCACTCCACAACACACTCTTTGTTCCCAAGTGCTCCTGTCTAGCAACTGGTGTTCCTTTTCATTTGTCGTTCCATCCTATCAGCGGTGATCACGCCGATGTCCCTCAAACATGGTGGTGAGCAAAGCACCAAGTTTTCTTTCTGTGGACAACAGGCCCAGAGGAACAATACTTGTGGTCTTCACGGAGCACTTAGTCAATGAATGTGGCTAAATAGAGTCAGCCAGTGAGAAGAAGATAATAGAGGATACAGACACAGGTTCAAGTCCCTGCACAACCATTTACTGGTTTTGTAGGTACACGTGGCTGACTCGACCTGCAAGTATCTCGGTGAACCGAGTGCTCTTCCTACAGCCTAGTTACCTTGAAAGATTTTTGGAAGCATAATGTAGGGAAGTGACAAAGGCGATGTTGTTAACTGTTCTGTACATAAGGATAGATGGGCAGACAAAAAGATGATTGATTCATAGATAGATAGCTAGACAGACGACAGATGAAAGATAGATAGATAGGTACATAGATTGATGATAGACATCATAGATAGTTGATAGGAAGATAGATAGATAGATAGACAGACAGACAGATGGATAGATACATATAGGTACATATTGATTAACGTAAAGTTATTGCTAATAACGAGGAGAGCAATGGTGAAAGCACATAGCGAATCTACAGACAAAAGAGAAGACAGAAATCTAGTTTACAGTAAGCAGCCGTAAGAAGAAAAAATCCTAATATTTGAACAACGTTAATGGAGCTGGAGGGTATTATGCTCAGTGAAAAAGGCCATTCGGAGAAAGACAAGTACCAAATGATTTCACTCCTGTGTTGAGTATAACAACAAAGAAAAACTGAAGGAAAAAAACAGCAGCAGACTCACAGAACCCAAGAGTGGACTAACAGTTACCAAAGGGAAAGGGACTAGGCAGGGTGGGTGGGAAGTGTTTGATAAATGTGGGGTGAAAGAAAGGGGGCATTAGGATTAGCATGTATAATGTGTGGGTGGGGGTAGCATTGGGAGGGCTGTACAACACAGAGAAGACCAGTAGTGATTCTACAGCATCTTACTACACGCTGATGGAAAGCGACTGTAACGGGGTGTGGGGGGGACATGGTGAAGGTGTCTACAGCATCCAACTATGCTGATGGACAGCTACTGTGAAGGGGTTTTTGGGGGTACGTGGTGTACTTGGTGATCATAATGTTCTTTGCGTGATTGTGGATTAATGATAACAAAAAAAATTTTTAAAGTGCAATAAGGACATAGCTCTCAGTTCTCAGAATAAAAGGACAGGCTCTTCAATACTCCAATGAAAAGACACAGGGTTAAAAGAAGGGATGAAAACTCAAGACCACCTACGTGCTCCCTTACAGGAGACTAACTTGAGATCCAAGGACGAAGATGAACTACAAGTTGAGGGGGTGGAAACATAGCTCTCAGCGCTACTATTCCATTTCAGATAGACCTCACTCACATCTAAATGCGTAAATGCACTGACATTCCACCTCCACCTTGACAGCAGAGGGGAGCAGTTTCCCCACAAGCTAGCTGGGCTGCCACCTCAGCAATCCATGGGCCACTGGCCCAGAAGAACCCCGCGTGTCACCAAAACGCAGTTCCCTTAACCAGTGACTACACACATACTCTCTGAAGATGGGCCACCAAGCAGGGCCACCGAGGTAACATCGGTGCACAGGCAAAAAGACATACTACTGGGCATGTACCTACCACGGACCCCGCAGGCCCGCCAGGGTGCTCCCTGCATGGGGCCTCGGATATTCCCTGCAGCTCATGCAGCCGACACAGCAGGAACGGCCCAGGGGCAGAGCAGCTGGAGGGCACTGGGCTGCACCGTTTCAAGAGCGCAGCCCACCAACCACACTATCCACACCCAGCAGACTCGTGCCACCTACGCAGGAGACGTTCCCACCCAAGGCCACTCCTCTCAAGACCCAAACACACAGCTAACTCACAAAAACAAACACAAGGAATTGAGAATGAGAAGGACACAGAGGAATCAAAGTGCACCTAGGGACAGAACGTTGACAAAAGTGAGAAAACAGATATATAGAGAGACAAATGATTGATACATAGATTTGACTGATATACATACATATAGATGATAGATTAATTAGATAGATACACAGATGATAGTAGATAGATGACAGACCATACATAGATAGATGACAGATAGATAGATAGAAAGATTACATAGATAGGTAAAGAGATAGATAGGTAGGTAGATAGGAAAGCATCTTACTAAATTAAGCTATCTTTCACTCACGATCATGTATGTGCTCCCTTACAAGAGACTCACTTGAGATCCCAGGACACGGACAAATTAAAAGCTGAAGGGGCGGTGACAGGTACCCAAAAAATGTGAAACTGAGAAACAAACAAACAAACAAATGGATTCTGTTTGAGTCCCCAGAGACAGTCAGTAGAAAATAGCCCTAGCTGGCCACCATGAATTTTTTTTTGTTTGGTTTCAGCAGTGCCCAGAAATAGATTCCGTTGTACAGCAAAGTCCTACTCAATTTTTCTCACCTCAATAACAGAATTGCTGTAATAAAATGCGTCTGGGCTTTTGAAATCAGTGCGTTTTATGATGTTCATGAATGTAAAAAGGAAATAACCACTTAAGAGTGAAGGTTGGACACTCAAATAAACACGTCACTACACAACACACTCTTTGTTCAAAACTGCTCCTGTCTAGAAATAGGTGTTCATTTTCAACTGTGACTCCTCCTATCAGAGGTGATCACGCCAATGTCCTTCATACTTGGTGATGAGCAAAACACCAAGTATGCTTTTCTGACTACAACAGGCCCAGAGGAAGGATACTTGTGGTCTTCAGGTAAGACTTAGTCAATTATTGTGGCAAATTAGTGTCAGCAGGCGAGAAGGAGGTAAAAGAGGACAGAGGACAGAGATATGGGTTCAAGTCCCTGGACAACCTTTACTGGTTTTGTAAGCACACGCGGCAGACTCGACCTGCAATTGTCTCAGTGTACCCAGTGCTCTCCATACGTCCTAGTGACCTTGCAATGATTTTTGGAAGCATAATGTAGGGAAGTGACATAGGTGATATTGTTAACTGTTCTTTACATAAGGATAGATGGGCAGACAGAAAGATGATTTATTCATAGATAGACAGATAGATAGATGACAGATGATAGATAGACGATACACATGATAGATAGAAGACAGGAAGCTAGATAGATGGATAGATAAATAGAGAGGATAGAGTGATAGAAAGAAGGATATATAGAAAGACAGATAGATATACAGACAGACAGTGCGATAGATAGATACAGATACATATCGATTGACACAAAGCTGTTGCTCATAACCAGGAGATGAATGGTGTAAGCACATAGCGAAACTACAAACAAAAATGAAGAATGAAATCCACTTTAAAAAGTGCAGTAAGCAGCCATAAGAAGAAAACAAATCCTACCATTTGCAATGACGTGGATGGAGCTAGACAGTAGTATGTTCAGAAAAATAGGTCAGGCGGAGAAAGACAATGTCAAATGATATCACTCATGTGTAGATTATAACAACAAAGAAAAACTGAAGGAACAAAACTGCAGGATACTCACAGAACCCGAGAGCTGACTAAAAAATGCCTAAGGGAAAAGGACTGGGCAGGGTGGTTCTGAAGGGAGGGATAAGTGCGGGGAGAAAGAATGGGGGCATTAGGATTACCATGTATATTTCGTGCTGTCGCGCGGGACATGGGGAGTGCTGTACAACACAGAGAAGACTAGTAGAGGTTATATAGCATCTTACTACTCCATGATTGACAGCGACTGTATCGGTGTCTTTGAAGGGGTACATGCTGCAGGGGTTTAAAGCATCCAACTATGCTGATGAACAGCGACTTTAGGAGGTTTTTGCTGGTGGACTTGGTTAAGGGGGAGCATAGTAAACATAATGTTCTTCACGTGATTGTAGACTAATGATAACAAAAAAATTTTTTTAAGTCAATAGGGGCACAGCTCTGAATCATCAGAATAAAAGGTCAGGCTCTGAGTGCTGCAAACAAAAGACACAGGGTTAAAAGAACGGATGAAAACTCAAGAAACCTACGTGCTTCCTTACAGGAGACTCACTTGAGATCCAAGGACACAGACAAACTACAAGCTGAAGGTGTGGGGACAAGTACCCTACACGAGTGAAACTGAAAAACAAACAATCAAACAAATGGATTCTGTTTGAGCCCCCAGAGACAGTCTGTAGAAAATAGCACTATCTGGCCACCGTGAATTATTTTTGTCTGTTTTCAGCAAGGCCCATCCATAGATTTAGTGGTGGAGCAACGTCCTTCTCATTTTCTCTCACCTCAACAACTGAGTTGCTCTAATAATAAGAATCTGGGCCTTTGAACTCTGTGGGTTTTATGATCTTCACGAATGTGAAGTAATAAGCACCTAAAGAGGGAAGTTTGGACACTCAAATAAACATGTCACTGCACAAACACTCTTAGCTCCCAACTGCTCCTGTCTAGAAATTGGTGTTCCTTTTTATTTGACCCTCCATCCTATCAGTGGTGTTCACATAGATGTCCTTCAAACATGGTGGTGAGCAAAGCAACAATTTTACGTTTCTGTCGACCACATGGCCAGAGGAAGGATACTTGTGGTCTTCAGGGAGCACTTAGTGAATGAATGTGGATAAATACAGACAGGAAGTGAGAAGGAGATGAAAGAGGACAGAGGTGAGAGTCACGGGTTCAAGTCCCTGCACAACCATTTCCTGGTTTTGTAGGTACACTCGGCCGACACGACCTGCAAGTGTCTCGGTGAACCCAGTGCTCTCCCTAAAGCCTAGTTACCTTGCAGGATTTTTTGGAAGCATAATGTAGGAAAGTGTCATTGGATATGTGGTTAACTGTTCTGTACACAAGGACAGATGGGCAGACAGAAAGATGATTGATTGATTGATTGAATGATTGATAGACAGACAGATAGATAAATATACGTTCATATCGATTAACACAAAGCTATTGCTCATATCCATGAGAGCAATGGTTGAAGCACATAGCGAAACTACAAACAAAAAGGAAGAATAAAATCCAGTTTAAAAAGTGCAATAAGCAGCCATAAGAAGAAAACAAATCCTATCATTGGCAATAACTTGGATGGAGCTAGAGGGTATTATGCTCAGTCAAATAGGCCAGTCGGAGAAATACATGTACCAAATCATTTAACTCATGTGTGGAGTACGATAACAAAGAAAAACTGAAGGAAGAAAGAGCAGCATATACACAGTACCCGAGAGTGGACTCACAGTTACCAAAGAGAAAGGGACTGGGTAGTGTTTGTGGGAAGGGATTGATAAGGGTGGGGAAAAAGAATGGGGGCATTAGGATTAGCATGAATAATATATAGTGTGAATGGTCATTAGGAGGGCTATACAACACAGAGAAGACAAGTAGTGATTCTAGAGCAACTTACCACACGGTGACAGACAGCGACTGAAACTGGGATTTGGCGATGACTTGGTGAAGGGATTAGACTAGTAAACATATTGTTCTGCATGTGGTTGTATATTAATGAGAATAAAAAAAATTTCAAAGTGCTGTAAGAGCCTAGCTATCAAATATCAGAATAAAAGTACAGGCTTTCACTGCTCCAATCAAAAGACACAGGGTTAGAGGGACGGATGAAAACTTTAGATCACCTAAGTGCTCCCTTACTGGAGACTCACTTGTGATCCAAGGACACAGACAAACTACAAGCTGAAGGGGCGGGGACAGGTACCCTATACAAGTGAATCTTTGAAACAAATAAACAAATGGATTCTGTTTGAGACCCCAGAGACAGTCACTAGAAAATAGTCCTACCTAGCCACCGTGAATTCCTTTTGTTTGGTATCAGCAGTGCCCAGGTATAGATTTAGTGGTACTGCAATGTCCTTCTCATTTTTCTCACATCAACAAATGAATTGATGTAATAATATGCGTCTGGGCTTTTGAAATCACTGGGTTTTATGATATCCACGATTGTAAAGACGTAATAACCACATAAAGAGGGAAGTTTGGACACTCAACCAAACACGTCTCTCCACAACACACACTTTGCTCCCAAATGCTCCTGTCTAGAAATAGGTGTTCCTTTTTATTTGTCCCTCCTCCTATCACTGGTGAACATGCCAATGTCCCTCAAACATGGTGGTGAGTAAAGCACCAAGTATACTTTTCTGTCTACAACAGGCCCAGAGGAAGTATAATTGGGGTCTTCAGTGAGGACTTAGTCAATGAATGTGGCTAAATACAGTTAGCAAGCGAGAAGGAGGTTTAAGAGGACAGAGGACAGAGATACGGGTTCAAGTCCCTGCACCACCATTTACTGGTTTTGTAAGCACACGCGGCTGATTCGTTCTGCAATTGTCTCAGTGAGCCCAGTGCTCTCCCTACGGCCTAGTGACCTTGCAATGTTTTTGAAAGCATAATGTAGGGAAGTGACATAGTTGATGTAGTTAACTGTTCTGTACATAAGGATAGATGGACAGACAGAAAGAAGATTGTTTCATAGATAGACAGATAGATAGAAGACAGATGATCGATAGATTATACACATGACAGAAGACAGGAAGCTAGATAGATGGATAGATAAATAGAGAGGATAGAGTGATAGAAAGAAGGATATATAGAAAGATAGATAGATATACAGACAGACAGAGCGATAGATAGATACAGATACATATCGATTGACAAAAAGCTGTTGCTCATAACAAGGAGATGAATGGTGAAATCACATAGCTAAACTACAAACAAAAAGGAAGAATGAAATCCACTTTAAAAAGTGCAGTAAGCAGCCATAAGAAGAAAACAAATCCTACCATTTGCAATGACGTGGATGGAGCTAGACAGTAGTATGTTCAGAAAAATAGGTCAGGCGGAGAAAGACAATATCAAATGATATCACTCATATGTGGAGTATAACAACAAAGAGAAACTGAAGGAAAAAAACAGCAGGATACTCACAGAACCCGAGAGTTGACTAAAAGTTGCCAAAGGGAAAAGGACTGCACAGGGTGGTTCTGAAGGGAGGGATAAGTGTGGGGAGAAAGATTGGGGGCATTAGGATTACCATGTATATTGCGTGGGGTCGCGCGGGACATGGGGAGTGCTGTACAACACAGAGAAGACTAGTAGAGGTTATATAGCATCTTACTACTCCATGATTGACAGCGATTGTATCGGTGTCTTTGAAGGGGTACATGCTGAAGGGGTTTAAAGCATCCAACTATGCTGATGGACAGCGACTTTAAGAGGTTTTTGCTGGTGGACTTGGATAAGGGGGAGCATAGTAAACATAATGTTCTTCACGTGATTGTAGATTAATGATAACAAAAAAAATTTTTTAAGTGCAATAAGGGCACAGCACGGAATCATCAGAATAAAAGGTCAGGCTCTGAGTGCTGCAAACAAAAGAAACAGGGTTAAAAGAACGGATGAAAACTCAAGAAACCTACGTGCTTCCTTACAGGAGACTCACTTGAGATCCAAGGACACAGACAAACTACAAGCTGAAGGTGTGGGGACAAGTACCCTACACGAGTGAAACTGAAAAACAAACAGTCAAACAAATGGATTCTGTTTGAGCCCCCGGAGACAGTCAGTAGAAAATAGCACTATCTGGCCTCCGTGAATTCTTTTTGTTTGTTTTCAGCAAGTCCCAGCCATAGATTTAGTGGTGGAGCAACGTCCTTCTCATTTTCTCTCACCTCAACAACTGGGTTGCTGAAATAATAAGAATCTGGGCCTTTGAAATCTGTGGGTTTTATGATCTTCACGAATGTGAAGTAATAACCACCTAAAGAGGGAAGTTTGGACACTCAAATAAATATGTCACTCCACAATACACTCTTAGCTCCCAACTGCTCCTGCCTAGAAATCGGTGTTCCTTTTTATTTGACCCTCCGTCCTATCTGCGTTGATCACGCTGATGTCCTTCAAACATTTTGGTGAGCAAAGCAACATGTTTACTTTTCTGTCGACAACAATCCCAGCGGAATGATACTGGTGGTCTTCAGCGAGCACTTACTCACTGAATGTGGCTAAATATAGACGGCAAGTTAGAAGGAGATGAAAGAGGACAGAGGATAGAGACACGGGTTCAAGTCCCGGCACAACCATTTCCTGATTTTGTAGGTACACGCGGCCGACTCGACCTACAACTGTTTCGGTGAACCCAGTGCTCTCTCTACAGCCTTGATACTTTGCAGGATTTTTGGAAGCATAGTGTAGGAAAGTGATAGAGGAAATATGGTTAACATTTCTGTACACAAGGACAGATGGGCAGTCAAAAAGATGACTGATTGATAAACAGATAGACAGACAGATAGATAGCTATAGGTACATATCGATTAACACAAAGCTACTGCTCATAACCAGGAGAGCAATGGTGAAAGCACACAGCAAAAATACAAAAAAAAAGAAGAATGAAATCCAGTTTAAAAAGTGCAGTAAGCAGCCATAAGAAGAAAACAAATCCTATCATTTGCAAAAACGTGGATGGAGCTATAGGGTATTATGCTCAGTCCAGTATGCCAGGTGTAGAAATACATATACCAAATGATTTCACTCATGTGTGGAGTATGATAACAAAGAAAAACTGAAGGAAATACAGCAGCAGACTCACAGAACCCGAGAGTGGACTAACAGTTAACAAGGAAAAAGGGAATGGGTAGGGTTTGTGGGAAGGGAGTAGTAAGGGCAGGGAAAAAGAATGGGGGCATTTGGATAAGCATGTATAATGTGTAGGGTGGGGTGTCATGGGTAGGGCTGTACAACACAGAGAAGACATGTAGTGATTCTACAGCATCTAAGTACATGCTGACAGACAGCGACTGTACATGGGATTTTGGGGGGGACTTGGTGAAGGGGGTAGACCGGAAATCATAAAGTTATGAACGTGATTGTACGTTAATGAGAACAAAATATTTCAAAGTGCTGTAAGAGCACAGCTCTCAAATATCAGAATAAAAGTACAGGCATTGAGTGCTCCAAACAAAAGACACAGGGTTAGAAGAACTGATGAAAACTCAAGACCACCTACGAGTTCCCTTACTGGAGACTCACTTGAGATCCAAGGACACAGACAATCTACAAGATGAAGGGGCGGGGACAGGTACCCTATACAAGTGAAACTGAGAAACAAACAAACAAATGGATTCTGTTTGAATCCCCAGAGGGAGTCAGTAGAAAATAGCCCCATCTAGCCACCGTGAATTCTTTTTGTTTGGTTTCAGCAGTGCTCAGGCATATATTTAGTGGTGCAGCAACTTCCTTCTCATTCCCTCTCACCTCAACAAATGAATTGCTGTAATAATATGCGTCTGGGATTTAAAATCATTGCTTTTTATGATGTTCACGAATATAAAGAAGTAAGAACCACCTAAAGAGAGAAGTTTTTACCCTCAAATAAACACTTCACTCCACAACACACTCTTTGTTCCCAACTGCTCCTGTCCAGAAATAGGTGTTCCTTTATACTTGTCCCTCCACCTATCAGCAGTGATCACGCCGATGACCCTGAAACAAGGTGTTGTGCAAAGAAAAAAGTACACTTTTCTGTCGACAGCAGGCCCAGACGAAGAATACTTGTGGTCTTCAGGGATCACATACTCACTGAATGTGGCTAAATAAAGTCACCAAGCGAGCATGAAGTATAAGAGGACAGAGGACAGAGATACGGGTTCAAGTCCTTTCACCTCCATTTACTGCTTTTGTAAGCACACGCGGCAGACTCTACCTGAAAGTGTATTGGTGAACACAGTGCTCTCCTTATGGCTTAGTTACCTTGCAAGATTTCTGGAAGCATAATGTAGGGAAGAGACATAGGCTATGTTGTTAACTGTTCTGAACATAAGGATAGATGGGCAGACAAAAAGATGATTGATTCATAGATAGATAGGAAGACAGAAAACAGATGAAAGATAGATAGTTGGTACATAGATTGATAGATGATAGATATCATAGATAGATTAAAGAAAGATAGATATTTAGATAGAAAGATACACAGTTACATAGATACATGCATACATAGATACATAGATAGACAGACAGTCCGTTAGATAGATAGATACAGATACATATCGATTGACACAAAGCTATTGTTCATATCCAGGAGTTAAATGGTGAATAACATAGTTAAAGTACAAACAAAAAGGAAGAATGAAATCCAGTTTAAAAAGTGCAGTAAGCAGCCTTAAGAAGAAAACAAATACTACTATTTGCAATAACGTGGATGGAGCTAGACGGTAGTATGTTCATAGAAATAGGCCAGGCGGAGAAAGACAAGTACCAAATGATTTCATTCATGTGTGGAGTATAACAACAAAGAAAAACTGAAGGAAAAAAACAACAGCAGACTCACTGAATCGGGGAGTTGTCTAAAAGTTACCAAGGGAAAAGGACTGGGTAGGGTGAGTCTGAAGGGATGGACAAGTGTGGGGAAAAAGAATGGGGCCATTAGTATTAGCACGTATAATGCATGGGGTCGGGTGTGCATGGGGAGTACTGTACAACACAGAGAAGACTAGTAGAGTTCATATAGCTTCTTACTACTCACTGATGGACAGCGACTGTTACGGGGTCTGTGGGGGGGACATGTTGAAGAGGTCTGCAGCATCCAACTACGCTGATCGAAAGCGACTGAAGACGTTTTTCGGGGGAACTTGGTGAAGGGGGGAACATAGTTAACATAATGTTCTTCACGTGATTGTAATTTAATGATTAAAAAAATTCTTTAGCGCAATATGTGCACAGCTCTGAATCAACAGAATAAAAGGTCAGGCACTGAGTGCTGCAAACAAAAGATACAGGGATAAAAGAAGGGATGAAAACTCAAGGCACCTACGTGCTTACTTACAGGAGACTCACTTTAGATCCAAGGACACAGGCAAACTACAAGCCGAAGGTGAGTGGACAAGTACCATACACGAGTGAAACTGAAAAACAAACAATCAAACAAATGGATTCTGTTTGAGACCCAGAGACAGTCAGCAGAAAATAGCCCTATCTGGCCACCGTGAATTCTTTTGTTTGGCTTCAGCAGTTACCATCCATAGATTTAGTGGTGCAGTAACATACTTCTCATTTTCTCTCACCTCAACAACTGAGTTGCTGTAGTAATAAGCATCTGGGCCTTTGAAATCAGTGGGTTTTATAATGTTCACGAATGTTAAGATCTAATAACCACTTAAAGAGGGTTATTTGGACACTCAAATAAACACGTCTCTCCACAATACACTCTTAGGTCCCTACTGCTCCTGTCTAGTAATTGGTGTTCCTTTTTATTTGACCCTCCGTCCTATCGGCGTTGATCATGCTGATGTCCTTCAAACATGGTGGTGAGCAAAGCAACAAGTTTACTTTTCTGTCGACAACAGGCCCAGAGGAATGATTCTCGTGGTCTTTAGGGAGCACTTAGTCAATGAATGTGGCTAAATACAGACCGCAAGTTAGAAGGAGATGAAAGAGAACAGAGGATAGAGAAACGGGTTCAAGTCCTGGCAAAACCATTTCCTGGTTCTGTTGGTACACGCGGTAGACTCGACCTGCAAGTGTCTCAGTGAACCCAGTTCTCTCTCTACAGCCTAGATAATTTGCAGGATTTATGGAGGCATAGTGTAGGAAAGTGATATAGGATATATGGTTAACTGTTCTGTACACAAGGACAGATGATCAGACAAAAATATGATTGATTGATTGATTTATTGATAAATAGATAGACAGATAGATAGATAGGTATAAGTACATATCGATTAACACAAATCTACTGCTCATAACCAGGAGAGCAATGCTGAAAGCACATAGCGAAACTACAAAGAAAAAAGAAGAATGAAATCCAGTTTAAAAAGTACTGTAAGCAGCCATAAAAAGAAAACAAATCCTATCTTTTGCAATAATGTGGATGGAGCTAGATTGTATTATGCTCAGTCAAATAGGTCAGGCGTGGAAAGACATGTACCAAATGATTTCCCTCATGTGTGGAGTTTGATAACAAAGAAAAACTGAAGGAAAAACAGCAGCAGAGTCACAGATCCCGAGAGTGGACTGAGAGTTAGCAAAGGGAAAGTGTCTGGGCAGGGTAGGTGGGAAGGGTGTAATAAGGGCGGTGAGAAATAAAGGGGACATTAGGCTTAGCAAGTATAATGTGTGGGGTGTGGGGAGCATGGGGAGGGCTGTAGAACATAGAGAAGACAGGTAGTGATTCTAGAGCATCTTACTACACTGCCGGACACCAACTGTAACGGGGTGTGTGTGTGCTGAAATGGTGAAGGTGTCTACAGCATCCAACTACTCTGATGGACAGCGACTGTGACGGGGATTTTGGGGGGACTTGATGTACTTGCTGAACATAATGTTCTTCAGGTGATTGTAGATGAATGATCAGGAAAATGTTTTTAAGTGCAATAAGGACACAGCTCTAAATTGTCAGAATAATTGGACAGGCTTTGAGTACTCCAATCAAAAGACACAGGGATAAAAGAAGGTATGATAACTCAAGACCACCTACGTGCTCCCTTACAGGAGACTCACTTGAGATCCAAGAACAAAGAAAACTATAAGTTGAGGGGGTGGGGACAGTTTCCCAAGACAAGTGAAACAGAAAAACGAAAAAAAAAAAGATATGCTGATGGGTTTAAAGATGGCGGCTCATGTGAGAGGGGTGTAGAAACCTCCTCCAAAACCGAAAGCACATACATACGTATTGTATGGAAATAGAACAACTACACCAAATCCTGGAAGAGCAGCATTGAAGAACGCTGCTGTGGCAGGCTGGCACCTCAAGGAGAAGTGTGACGTATAGCCCTGGAGATGTGCTCTAGGAGCACGAACCTACCGTGCACTTGCTGCCTTCTGGAGTATCGGTGGGGTTGGAAAGCAAAGACAGGTGGAAGACTTCGAGAGACTTGAGATTCCAGCCTCTTGTGGGACAAACCAGGTATCCACATCCGGCCGGTGTGGGAAAAAGAAAGGCAGACAGCCTGAGAGACTTCCTAACAGCGAGAGAACTGCTAAAGGGGCAAGGCTCTCACAGGGCATGCCGCTCAGGAGAAAGGACAGGTGTGCCAAACTGCCCAGGTGCACTCTGCTCGGCAGGCGGGGGAGCTTTCAGGAGCTCCGGCGCTCCATTAACCTGTCTTGCCTCGCAGCTCCGAGGCCCCTTACCGTGCTGTGACTAGTACATGGCGTGCTTCCCCGCTGGCACTGGCCTGCAAAACGGCCGACCGCACCTGCATCAGCTTCTCCCTGCATGCTCTGCAAACTAGCCCTGGCAGTGGAGACAGGCTCTGCGGCCGGGAAGCAGGAAAGAGCTCTTTAGTCCAGGCGGGGGTGGGCACCGACACCGCTCCCCTGGGACCCCTGCCATCCCCACAAGGGCTGAGCATCTCCAGACATTAAACTTCTGGGAGGTAGAGGGCGCCACCTACAAATATGATCCTTCAAAGGAACCTGGTAACTGGACTCAACTCAATTTTCCTGAGAAAGAGATCATGCTCAGGGAGCTACAGAAAATAAAATTGTCACTGTCTCTCGAGCGGAATTCTCTCTCTCTCTCTCACTCCTGGGAGCGCTGCTGAGGCCCTGTTCCGAGAGGGGTGCTGTGACAGCCCAGTAGGAATGGCACAGCTCTCTGGTCCACCATGGCCGGTGCCAGGACAGTCCCACAAAGGCTCTGACTGAAGTGCAAATGGAGGACGCCGCACTTCTAACTCCGCAGGAAAGACAACATTGCCGCATGCAAGCCTTCACATCAATGGCTAGAGGCTACGAGGCTGCACCGATACGAGGTGACGTCAACACCCCAGGCTTCATCTCCTTGGAATTCTTTTTTCCCTATGATCCTTGAAAGCAGCACATGGAAAGATGCATCCTACCAGTCTCCACAAAACTTCATGTCTTAGTTTTACGCTAGATGTTCCTGCATCACAGCTTCTCCTCTTTGTTCCTGTTTTCTTGGCTGGATGGTGATCTGGAAAAAAAAATTAGTCAGGTTTGGAATGAAGTGGTAGGGGGTTTAGAAAGATTCTGTTTGACCAACATAAGTAGAACCAAAAGACATCCTTCAATACGGGAGAATATATTCACTGATGACATACTTGATAAGGTGTTGTCATCCAAAACATGTATCAAGAGCTCACGAACCTCACACACAAAAAGCAAATGATACAATTACAAAATGGGCAGTGGATCTTAACAGACACTTCTCCACAGAAGCAATTTTAGGTGGCTGACAGGCACATGAAAAGACGCTCCACATCGATAAAAAATCAGAGAAAAGCACATTAAAACCACAATGTGGTATCACCTCACACCAGTTAGGATGGCCAGCACCCGAAAGACAGACAACAACAGATGTCGGGAACGGTGTGGAGAAAGGGGAACCCTCCTACACTGCTGGTGGGAATGTCAGTCAGCACAACCATTGTGGAAAGCAGTATGGAGGTTCCCCAAAAAACAAAAAACAGAAATACCATTTGTCGCAGGAATTCGTCTCCTAGGAATTTACCCTAAGAGAGCAGGAGCCCAGTTTGAAAGGGTCACGTGAACCCCTATATTGATCGCAGCACTATTTACAATACCCAAGAAATGGAAGCAACCTAAGTGTCCATCAGGAGATGAATGGATAAAGAAGAGGTGGTACATACACGCTATGGAATATTAGTAAGCATAAGAAGAAAGCAAATCCTACCACCATTTGCAACAACAAGGAAGGAGCTAGAGGGTGTTATGCTCAGTGAAATAAGCCAAGTGGGGAAAGACAAGTATCCAAGGATTTCACTCCTCTGTGCAGTATGAGAACAAAGCAAAATCGGAAAGGAAGAAAACAGGAGCAGACTGACAAAACCCAAGAATATACTTGCAGTTTCCAAAGGGAAAGGTACCTGGGAGAATGGGTGCGAAGATAGGGATATGGGGGTAAAAGGGGCATTATGATCTGCGCACATAATGTAGGGTGTGGATGCCCACGGGTGTTGCAGTAAAACACACACAAGACACATAGTGATTCTATAGCATCTTACTACATTGATGGACAGCTACTATAATGGTTTGCGGACTTGATAATGGAGGGGAGGGGGGCAGAGGATGAGTCTAGTAACCATAATGTTGCTCATGTAATTGTACATTACTGACACCAAAAAAAAAAGAGATTCTGTCTGACTGCCCAGATAGACAGTAGGAAATAGCCCTTCCCGCCACAATGGATGCTTTCTCTTAGGTATTGGCAGTGCACAGTCATAGATTCAGTGGTATAGCAAGGCCCTTCTCATTTTTTCTCACCTCAACAACTGACTTGCTGTAATAATATGCATCTGAGATTTTGAAATCAGTGGATATTATGATGTTTATGAATGTAAAGTAGCAATAACCAGATACCAAAGTAAGTTTGGAAGCTCAAACGAACACGTCACTCCACAACACACTCTTTGCTCCCAACTGCTCCCGTCTAGAACTCCGTGTTCCTTTTCACCTGTCCCTCCTCCTATCAGCGGCGATGCCAAGGTCCCTCAAACATTGTGGTGAGCAAAGCACCAAGTTTACTCTTCTGTCTACAACAGGCTTGTGGTACAGGTCCTCTCAGAGGAAAAGCAGTAGCAGCGGGAGAAACCCCAAAGACGTAGAAATAAAAGATGGTACAGTACAATGAAAACTGACATAAGGGACTTCTGAGACCCATACTTAATTCCTTCAGAGACAAGAAAGCAGCCGCCCACATGCAACAATACTAAACCAGTACGGAGAAAGCACAGGCAGAGAACAATAAGAGATCTGGAATCTTACCCCACTGGGCCAGATAAAGGACTCATCCTAGCAGCATCAGCAGCAGCAGCACCTGTTGCCTGCCACACATGCTCTGCGCTCATCGCCGTTAAAGATAAGGTTGTGGGTTCGGCTCGCCTTGAATCTCCCTAAGCACCTGGAGGCATACACAGCGGGCACTGAGGGGTCGTCGGTGGCTTCTCGCCCGCATTTATGTTCCGCACTGTTTGGAAAATAACGAAAGTCGGTGGAGGAGCGAGCGGCAGCAGGTACCACTGAACGGGCAGCTGAGCTTTGAAGTCGAGTCCAGTCATTCTCTGTCACCACTGTTCAACAGATACTATGACCTGAAGAGTGATTTGCACGAGCTGACACACTCACATTTGATAAGGGAGGTTCTCACCAAGTACGGAGAAGGGAGAGGAAGGCATGTCTAAGTCAGAGTGCACGGGAAGCCTCCATGAGGAGGTGACTAGAGAGGTGGGTCTTCAACGGTCCATGTTCTTCTGCTGGGGTGAAAATTCTTAAAAACCAGAGGCAAGAGGTGGGAAACCCCATAGGAAATAGTTCAGAGACGACAAGGCACGAGAAAGGATCTTTTCAAGGAGCAGGGAGCTTGTCTCATAGGGATGGAGATGTAGACAAAGTGAAGGCCACACCGTGAGTTGGGGCTGGAGAATTTCACATTTTATTCTGTAACAATGTCAGTGCTTCCACAGTGAAGCAGTGAGCAAGCAGGGCCTAGGTCCACCAGGAAAGGCCTGAGAAACTAGAAACAGAGTTACTGACACGGGACACGAGCTTCACAGGTTATAACATAAAGGATGAACAGTCAGGATTGGGAAAGGAAAGGCTGACTGCTGAGAGGAGGCGAGGTTGCCCCCAAGCTTCCAGCCTGGATGACGGGGAAGAACGGTGATGCCATCGAGAACTAGAGTCTAAAGGAGAAGCATTTTAAAAATAAAAAGTGTTTCCCAGTTTACTGTGTTGTGTTATTCATGTACGAGACACAGGCCCCCAAAACTAGATCAGAGAGAAAACCTGAGCGGCCGTGCCCAGTCACAATGCGGGATGTGGCTATGCTGAGTCCAGGTTGTCCCCGACCTATGCTTTCTGTGAGAAGCAAAGAACGAACATGCCCTCTGGCTAGAAAGGCATGTCATGGGGTATGCGCCCTCCTCAGAAGTCAGCCGTCTGGCTGGCCATGGCCGAGAAGGCATGCCTGGCTCCAGGTTTCCCAGAGATGATGGGAGGGCCCGGGAAAGGTCGGGCTGTGCCCCGGGCCGCCTCTGGGTGGCTCCGCGCCATGCCGTGGGCAGGAACTGTCCTCCGGCAGTGTGGGGGTGGGGGAGCAAAGCACTTGCCACCTGCCGCACCCCGGGTGATAAGCCCATGCAGAACCGGCAACCGGGTGGGCTGAACTCTGATAGACGCGGGCACCGCAGCCCTTGATGGTCCGTATGGTGGCCTCGTTTGTCCGAACACCTGCACAGCCCTCAGAGGGAAGTCCCGGAGGCTAGGGATTCTACTGGGGTTGGCCTTTTGCCCCACCGTGGCCTTGGCCAGGGTCTCCTCTGGGCAGCGCTGGTGTGCTTAAGGCAGTGGGGGCTCGGTGATGCGGCCCCTAGGTGACATCACAGCGTCCCTGGTCAATTTGTGATGTGTCCGCTGGCTGACATACATACCAGGCTGGCCCTTGCTGGGCAGCTCAACCCGTGGTTGGCCTGAGAAGGAGTTAGTGGCAAAGGAGACCCTCTCCCTAGCTTCAGACCCATTTCTCAGATCGTTTGGCACACACCACAACACATTTATCCATGTGGACAGTTTCCTCCTTACTAAGGATCGTGCCCCACTCCACCCGCCACCTCCCCAGCCCCAACTACATCGCCCGCCAGTCTTTCCTGTCCCCGGGACACAGCCCCCTATCCCTCCTGCCTGGGAGCACCCTACCCCTGCCTGCTCCCCTGGACACAGGCTGTTCCACCTGGCTCCTCTGCCTTTAGCGGCTGGCTTTACACACTTTTCCCTGCAGAGTTCCCACTTACACGGGGAACCTCCTAGGCTCTGGACCATCCTAGGCTCCCAGCAGATGGCTGGAGAGAGACCACCCAGACGAGCTCCTTTTCTTCAGTGCACACGGGCACCACTACCAGCCACCTCGAAATGTCCTGCCTCTGCAAAACCGACATCCAGGGTCAGCCAACAGACAAGGCCTTGGTCAGCACAAGCGCTGATCCGATTACCTGTTCTGACGCTCGGGACGAGCTGATGGACACGACGCCACCAAAGCTCGCCATCATCTTCTGGTCTCCACCGGCCCCACATGATGCCGTGGGCAGCACCACCGCCAGCCTCCTGTGCGCCTCAGAAAACCACTGCACGGGCAGTCGTCGTCTGGTCTTCCCTGGCCCCATACGATGCCGTGGGAGGCACAGACGACGGCATCGGCCCTAACTGCAAGGCGGACGATGACCTGAAGGGCCCACCACAACCTCAGGGTAAGGCACGTACAACTGCCCCCTGGCCACAGAGAAGTCCGTGTCCTGCACAGGCGCCAGCCTGAATGCTTATGCTCAAGACAAGCCGATGGACACGCACCACCCTCAATGGCTGTTATCTTCCATTTGCCCCCAGCCCTCCACGAGGCTGTGGGCAGCTCCACCTTCGGTCCGAGGGCCGGCAATGACACTCAAGATGAGCCCATGGACACGACACCTTCCTCGATGGCCATCATCTTAAGGTGGACCCTAGCCCCACACGGGGCCATGCACAGCACAACTGCTGGCCTCCTGTGCACCTCAGACAACCACCGCGCAGGCGGTCGTCGTCTGATCTCCCCTGGCCCCTTACGATGCAGTGGGAGGCACAGGCGACGGCCTCGGCCCTACCCGTAAGTCAGCCTTGGAACCGATGGGCACTCCACCACCCTAGGGAAAGGCACCTACACCTGCCCTCCGGCGCCAGACAAGGCACAGGACAGCCCAAGCGCTGGCCCAAAGGCTGACGCTGACGCTCAAGACGAGCCGATATGACACGACACACCCCTCTATGGCCATCATCTTCCGGTCAACCCCAGCCCCACACGAGGCCGTGGGAAGCAGCACCGCCTGCCTCCTGCACACCTCAGCCACCCAATGTGTGGGAAGTCATCCTCCGGATTACCCTGGACCCACACGATGCCGTGGGAGGCATAGGCGACGGCCTAGGACCTACCTGCAAGTCGGACGATGAATTGTTGGGCACGCTCCCGCCCTCGGGAAACGCACCTACTAGCATCCCAGGGCCCAAAACGAGGTCAAGGTCAGCACCATCGCCGTCCTCATGCACACCTCAGAAACCCACCATGCGGGCGATCATCGTCCTATCTCCCCTGGCCACACAATGCCGTGGGAGGCACAGACGACGGCCTCGGACCTACACGCAAGTCAGACTAGGGCTTGATGTTCACGCCATCGCCATCGGGAAAGGCACCTATTCATCTCCCCGAGCCCCACTACATACAGTGGGCATCACAAGCACCGGCCCAAAGGCTCACTCTGACTCTCAGGATGAGCCAATCTACACGACAAAACCGGCGCTAGTTGTCATCTTCTGGTCCCCAGCAGGATGCACAACAAGCCGTGGGCATCACCACCACTGGCCTCCTGTGCATCACAGATACCCACCGCACAGGCGGTCAACGTCTGGTCTCCCATGGACCCACAAGATGCCGTGGGAGGCACAGCGACGGCCTCGGCCCTACACCCAAGTCGGACGATGACCAGATGGGCATGCCACAACCTTGGGAATGGCACCTACAAATGACGCCCGGCCCCAGACAAGGACATGGGCAGTACAAGAGCCGGCCTTAAGGCCGACGCTGATGCTCAATACACATCAATGGAAATAACGCCACCCTTTCTATCTGTGAATTTGCAGTCTCCCCAGGCCCCACACGAGGAGATGGGCAGCACCACCACCGGCCTCCTGTGCACCTCAGACAACCACCGTATAGGCAGTGATTGTCTGTTCTCCCCTGGTCCCATATGATGCCGCAGGAGGCACAGCCAATGGCCTCGGCCCTACACCTAACTTGGCCTCTGACCCGGTGGACAGCCCACAGCCCTTGCCAACGGCACCTACAGGTCTCTCCCAGCTCCAGACAAGGCCTATGTCCACCTATCCATTTAACAAAATCTTTCCCACAATATGTGTGTATATTATATATTCACACTACATCCTGCTCTTGCTAGTATGCCTCTGCTCTGTTTACTCTTTGACTCGGCGACAGAGGAAGAACACACATACATGAGTGATAATGTTCTAAGCCACACTTAACTATGCAACGTGTTCCATGCCCCAGTGACTGGGATGTGGAAGTAGCCGCGTTTTATGACTGCATGCTCACCGTGAGGTCTGCGCGCTGAGTGATTAATGGATGACAACCCAGGGGGAGGCAAATCCAGAGGAAGGAGACCGGGTTAGCATTTGTGGCTGCTTCCCTCTCCTCTCCCACTGTTCTGAGCTCACTGGAGGCTAGGGAATCCCTGCTGTGACACAGGAAAACACTCATCATATTGGTTTTTAAACATGTTTATTTCTGCACGTGTGTGCCTTGTGTGACTTAAGACTCTGGCTGATCATCCTCACACATTCCCACTTCCTCACTAGAGAACGGATTTGGCATTAAGGTCCTCGATTCTGAAGGAAGGACAGAAGGAAGTGCTTCTGCCTGCTGTGTGACTAGTGAAATTTAAGCTTACTTAGAATTTATCAAGTAGCTTAGTAATATCAGAAAAGGTCCTCTTTAATGACTGCCTGGCTTGACTCTAACCTAAACTGCTAACATGTCAAACCATGTTGAGTTACAACTGTGCCCACTTCTTGCTGTCCCTAGAGCCTGCACGGTGTCCAGCAGACTTAATACATGCAGAATTCATAACCTGTGGAGACCACGTTCTAGTTGGAGGGTAGGAAAGAGGCAATGAACATCTGTAAGTTTTCTGGTAGCTTAGCCATTAACAAACGCTATGGAGAATAAAAAGCAGGATATGGAGGACTGAGATTATAGGCAGAGAAAAGCAGGGATTTCAAAATAAACAGTGGACAGGGTAAGCCTCACCAGGGAGGTGGGACTTGAAGAGTCTAGCAGGAGCTGAGAGAACCAGGTATCTGAGGGAAAAGCATTCCATGCAGTGGGATAAATTACTGATAAAGCCAAGAGGAAGGATGCTTGTGGTCTTCAGGGAGCAGTCAGTCAACAAATGTGGCTAGAATACTGTCCGTAAGAAGGGCAAAGAGGACAGGGGACAGAGATATGGTTTGAAGTCCCCACACCACCATTTACAAGTTTTGTAGTCACACGCTGTTGACTCGATGTGCAAATGTCTCAGTGTACCTGGTGCTGTCTGTCTCTAGGACCTAGTTACCTTGCAGGCTTTTGGAAACATAAGTAGGTAAATGACATATAAGCCATCATGTGAACTGTTCTGTTTATAAGGATAGATGGGTAGAGAAAAAGATGATGAAAGGAGAGATAGACAGATAAATTGATGACAGATTAGACAGGATAGATGATAGGTATGGATAGATAGAATAGATAGGTGATAGGTAGGTAGATGATTGATAGATAGATAGATAGATAGATAGATAGACAGACAGACAGACAGACAGACAGACAGACAGATAGATAGATAGATAGATAGATAGATAGATAGATAGATAGATAGATAGATAGAAAAACAGATAGAAAGACAGATTGATAGATAGATAGCCATGTTAGATAGCAGTGCTGTTAACTGTTTGTAAGTCTGGGGGCACTGATGGGAGAAGTGAGCACATTGGACACTGATGATGTGCAAAGTCTCCAGCTGCTGCCCAGTCCCACATTGGACACTGATGATGTGCCAAAGTTCTTGGCTGGTGCCCCCTCCCAACCTGGAAAATGTGCCTTGGGCAAGCCAATCCTCGCACTGCTGTAAATCTAAGCTCTGCCTCCCCCTACCTTCTTTAAAATCTTGCTGCCTGTCCACTTAGTGTGAATTCCCCAGCCTCCATTTCTATAGACTGGGGAAATTTTGCCGTGTATTTACATTCAAATAAATTACCGGGCCCTTTGTTGCCTCTCTTCACCTGCTTATTTCAGCTAGAATTTATTTTACACTGTTCTGTACATAAGGATAAATGTGAAGATAAAAAGATGATGACAGACAGATGACAGGTGATAGGTGATAGATGAGAAATAGATACATTAGATAGATGAAAGATATTCATAGATTAGATGAATAGATTGACAGTGATGATAGATAAGAAATATATAGATGACAGATGATAGACAAGATAGGATAAATGACATAGGTAGTTTAGATTAGACAGATAGATGATAGATATTGATAGATTTCATAAACAATAGATAGATGACAGGTACAAAGTTTTGGAATGAATTTTTGGGCCCTCACCTCACCATCTTCTGCTCCTCCTAAACCCCCGCCGACACCACACACACACATACACACACACACACACACACACACACACACACACACAAGTTCATGTTTGAAATGAGTCAGGGTTGAAGCCCTAAACCCACTGTCATGGTATTGAGAGGTGGAGCCATTGGAGGTAATTAGGTTTGGAAGATATCATGAGGGTGTGGGTGGAGCTGAAATTATGCAATCAGTGCTATGAAGAGGAACAGAGGAGAGAGCTTTCTCCCTCGGCCCAGTGAGTACAGAGCAGGGATGTGGCCATATGCAAGCCAGAGGAAGGGACCTCACCAGGAACTAAACATGCCTTGGTCTTGGACTTCTGGTTCCAGAATGGTGAGAAATCAGTGTCCATGGATTAAGACCCAACTCAATGACACTCTGGTTATGAGCTTCAATACACTAACACAGATATATAGGTAAACAGAGATGCACTTAGATGATGGATGGAGAGAGTCTATGCATAGATATCGGTGCTTAGGTGAATGCGTAGGTATCTCTGTCCAACCACCTCTGCAGTTTGAAGTCTGCTCCCTATGGGGGGAACACTAGGAACACAAATTATGCACGTTTCTTTTTTAAAGTGTGGGCTGCAGTTTCCGATAACTAGGGTCTCCGATAACTCTCAGCCATGTGTGTGTGTGTGTGCACGCGCACATGTGCATGTGCGTGTGTCCACCACTGCCCCTATCGGTCTACAATCACAGGAGATGCAAAAGTAACAAGGATACGCAGGATAGGGCAAACATCTTGCAAAATATGACCAGAAAGAGAAAAATTTTCCACTACCCTCTGGGTATATCTTTGACAAGTGTTTCTAGGCATTTTTAGGAAGATCTTGCTGGAAATGTTGCTGGAAAGACTCTGAAAAATCAAGTTATTTAAGGTAATAAGCCAGGACAGGAGAGCAGCAAAGAGCACCCACGGTGTGTCTCCTATGTATCAGGCCAAGGTGTACAGACTTTCATTCCACTACACCACTTCATCTCACCATGGCTGACATGGGATGACCTTATGCAACACCTTCATCTGTGAGTAAAAAGTTACTTCAGAAACACCTCCCTTAAGAGAAAATAAATAAGTGTGGGGACATAATCATTCCTAGAATTCCTGCCATCATCACGGAACACTTTATGCACAGTGCCCTTTTCATTCGAATGGAAACATAGCTCTCAACACTACTATCCCATTTCGGATAGACCTCACTCACATCTAAATGCCTAAGTGCACTGAAACTCCACCTACACCTTGACAGCAGAGGGGAGTAGTTTCCCCACAAGCTAGCTGGCCTGCCACCTCAGCAAGCCCATGGGCCACCAGCCTACAGGTACCCTGCATGTCACCAAAATGCAGTTCCCTTAACCAGTGACTACAGGAATGATCTCTGGAGATGGGCCACCAAGAAGAACCGCCGAGGTGACATCGGTGCACAGGCAAAAAGTCCTACTACTGGGAATGCACCTGCCTCGGACCCCGCAGGAATCCCAGGTTTCTCCCTGTGTGGGGCCTCTGATATGCCCGGAAGCTCATGCAGCCACCACAGCACTAACGGCCCAGGGGCAGAACAGCCGGAGGCCCTTTCCCACACAGGATCAAGAGCCCAGAATGCCAACCACACCATCCACAACCAGCAGACACGTGCCACCTATGCAAGAGAAGTTCCCACCCAAGGACACTTCTCCCAAGATCCAAAAACACAGCTAACTCACATAAAAAAACACAAGAAATTAGACTCAGAAAGACACAGAGGAATCAAAGTGCACCTAGTGACATAATGTTGACAAACGTGAGAAAACAGATACATAGACAGACAGATGACTGATACATAGATTGGACTGATATACATACATATAGATGATAGATTAATTAGATAAATACACAGATGATATTAGATAGATGATAGATCATAGATAGATAGATGACAGAGAGATAGATAGGTAAATACATTATATAGAGAGATAAAGATATAGGTAGGTAGGTAGGTAGGAAAGCATCATACTCAACAAAGCTATATTTCACTCAAGACCATCTACGTGCTCCCTTACAGGAGACTCACTTGAGATCCAAAGACAAAGACATACTACAAGCCAAAGGGGCGGTGACAGGTACCCTACACAAGTGAAGCTGAAAAACAAACAAAGAAACAAATGGATTCTGTTTGAGTTCACAGAGATGGTCAGTAGAAAATAGCGCTATCTAGCCACCAAGAATTCTTTTTGTTTGGTTTCAGCAGTGCCCAGGCATAGATTTAGTGATGAAGCAACTTTCTTCTCATTTTCTCTCACCTCAACAAATGAATTGGTGTAGTAATATGCGTCTGGGCTTTTGAAATCAGTGGGTTTTATGATGTTCACGAATGTAAAGTTGTAATAACCAGATAAAGAGGGAAGTTTGGGCACTCAAATATACACGTCACTCCACAATACACTCTTTGTTCCCAACTTCTCCTGTCTAGAAATAGGTGTTCCTTTTTATTTGTCCCTCCTATCAGCGGTGATCACACCAATGTCCCTCAAACATGGGGGTGAGCAGACCACCATGTATACTTTTCTGTCTACAACAGGCCCAGATTAAGGATACTTGTGGTCTTCATGGAGCACTTAGTCAGTGAATGTGGCTAAATACAGTCACCAAGCGAGTAGAAAGTATAAGAGGACATAGAACAGATATACGAGTTCAAGTCCCTGCACCTCCATTTACTGGTTTTATAAGCACATGCAGCTGACTCGACCTGGAAGTGTCCAGTGAACGCAGTGCTCTCCGTACAGCCTAGATACCTTGGAAGATTTTTGGAAGCATAATGTAGGGAAGTGACATAGGCAATGTTGTTAACTGTTCTGTACCTAAGAATAGATGGGCGGACAAAAAGATGATTGATTCATAGATAGATAGATAGATAGATGACAAATGATAGATAGATAGGTACATAGATTGATAGATGATAGACATCATAGATAAATCATAGGAAGATAGATAGATAGATAGATAGATGGATAGATAGATAGACAGACAGATAGATAGATACAGATACATATTGATTAACAGAAAGCTATTGCTCATAAAAAGGAGATCAATGGTGAAAGCACATAGCAAAACTACAAACAAAAAGGAAGAATGAAGTCCAGTTTAAAAAGTGAACTAAGCTTCCATAAGAAGGAAACAAATCCTACCATTTGCAATGACGTGCATTTAGCTAGACGGTAGTATGCTCCGTGAAATATGGCAGGCGGACAAAGACAAGTACCAAATGATTTCACTCATGTGTAGAGTATAACAGCAGAAAACACTGAAGGAAAAAAACAGCAGCAGACTCACAGAACCCGAAAGTGGACTAACAGTTAACAAAGGGAAAGGGTCTGGGCAGGGTGGGTGGGAAGGGAGGGATAAGGGCGGGGAGAAAGAAAGTGGACAACTGGATTAGCATGTATAATGCGTGGGGTCGGGGGGGCATAGGGAGGGCTGTACAACACAGAGAAGACAAGTAGAGATTCGAAAGCATCTTACTACACGCTGATAGCGACTGTAACTTGGTGTGTGTGGGGGTGCATGGTGAAGGGGTCTCCAGCATCCAACTCTGCTGATTGAAATCAACTGTAAGAGGTTTTTTGGGGGGACTTGGTGAATAGGGGAGCCTAGTAAACATAATGTTCTTCACGTCATTGTAGATTAATGATAACTAAAAAATTTTTTTAAGTGCAATAAGGGCAATGCTGTAATTCATCAGAATAAAATAACAGGCTTTGAGTGCTCCATAAAAAAGACACAGGGTTAAAAGAAGGGATGGATACTCAAGACACCTACGTGCTTCCTTACAGGAGACTCACCTGAGATCCAAGGACACAGACAAGCTACAAGCAGAAGGTGTGGGTACAGGAACCCTACACAAGTGAAACTGAGAATCAATCAAACAAATGGATTCTGTTTGAGTCCCCAGACATTTTCACTAAAAAGTAGCCCTATCTGACCACCGTGAATTCTTTTTGTTTGGTTTCAGCAGTGCCCAGCCATAGATTAAGTGGTGCAGCAGTGTCCTTCTCATTTTCTCTCACCTCAACAACTGAATTGCTGTAATGATATGCATTTGGGCCTTTGAAATCAGTGAGCTTTATGATGTTTACGAATGTAAAGGAGTAATAACCAAATAAAGAGGGAAGTTCAGACACTCAAATAAACACGTCACTCCACAACTCACTCTTTGCTCTGAAATGCTCCTGTGTATAAATTGGTTTATCTTTTTATATGTCCCTCATCCTATCACCGGTGATCATGCAGATGTCCCTCAAACATCGTGGTGAGCAAAGTACCATCTTCACTTCTCTGTTGACAACAGTCCCAGAGGAAGGATACATGTGGTCTTCAGAGAGCACTTAGTCAATGAACTTTGCTAAATACAGTCAGTAAGTGAGAAGGAGGTAAAAGATGACAGAGGACAGATATACATGTTCAAGTCCCTGCACCACCATTTCTTGGTTTTGTAGGCACACGCTTCTGACTCGACCTGCAAGTGTCTCAGTGAACCCTGTGCTCTCCCTATGGCCTAGTTACCCTGTAAGATTTTTGGAAGCATAATGTAGGAAAGTGACATAGGCTATGTTGTTAACTCTTCTGTACACAAGGATAAATGGGGAGACAAAAAGATGATTGATTCATAGATATATAGATGGAAAGATAGATAGATGATAGATGGTGGATTGATAGACCGACAGATAGATATAGGTACATATCGATTAAGACAAAGCTGTTGCTCTTAACAAGTAGAGCAAGGGTGAAAGCACACAGTAAAACTACAAACAAAAAGAAGAATGAAATCCAGTTTAAAAAGTACAGTAAGCAGCCATAAGAAGAAAACAAATCCTACCATTTGCAATGATGTGGATCGAGCCAGAGGGTATTATGCTCAGTGAAATATGCCAGGCGGAGAAATACAAGTACCAAATGATTTCACTCATGTGTGGAGTATAACAACAAAGAAAAACTGAAGGAAAAAAACAGCAGCAGACTCACAGAACCCGAGAGTGGACTAATAGTTACCTAAGGGAAAGGGACTGGCCAGGGAGTGTGGGAAGGGTGGGATCAGGGCGTGAAGAAAGAAAGGGGGTATTAGGATTAACATGAATAATTCGTAGGGTGGGGGGGTCATGGGCAGGGCTGTACATCACAGAGAAGTCAGTAGTGATTCTACAGCATCTTACTACACCCTGATGGACAGCGACTGTAAAGGGTTTTAAGTGCGGGAATTGATGTACTTGGTGATCATAATGTTCTTTATGTGATTGTAGGTTCATGATAACAAAAAATAATTTTTAAGTGCAATAAGGTCACAGCTCTCAATTGTCAGAATAAAAAGACAGGCTCTGAGTGCTCCAATCAAAAGACACAGGGTTAAAAGAAGGGATGAGGACTCAAGGCCACCGACGTGCTCCCTTACAGGAGACGCACTTGAGATCCAAGGACGAAGACAAACTACAAGTTGAGGGGATGGGGACCAGTACCCTAGATAAGAGAAACTGAAAAAAAAAAATGATGTGCTGATGGGATTAAATACCAAACAACGAAAAAAAAAAATTTTAATTAAAAAAAAAATGTGGCTGCTCGTTTTTCTTTATTCTCTGGTGCCAGCCTCAGGCATCTGCTCACCTTTCTTGCTGCCCTCTTTCACTAGCATTGATGTCGCTATCCCTTTATGACATCCAAAAAGCGCTAGCCAAAACAAAAAAGGAAAAAAAAATTTCTTATGTCCTCCGGGGCACAGCCTCCGGTGCCCGCTCACTATTCTTGCTGCACTGTTTTCCTAGTATCCAGGGCCCTGCACTCTGGCCCGGATGGCTGGGGCTGGGTGTTTGGCAGTCCTGCGCTCCGTCTCCCTCCCGCTCTGCCTATTCTTCTCTCGCCAGGAGTTGGGGGGATGGGCGCTCGGCTCCCACTGGGCCGTGGCTTGTTTCTTACCACCTTCGTGAAGTGCTAGGTTCTCTCTGGTGCGGATGTGGTCAGAATATTGTCCTGTGTCCTGTTGTCTTTATTCTAGGAGGTGTTGTCTTTGTTATATTTTCATTGATATATGTGGTTTTGGGAGGGGATTTCCACTGCTCTACTCATGCCACCATCTTCCGCCCCTCTCCAATGTGCCATGCTTTAGATTAACCTCATGCTAGTAACATAATTTGAGTAAATCCGATTTCTACTCTATTAACTACAGGTTTTAAAGAATTGTGTAAAAAAAATACTTTCTGATATTCAAAAGTTTTTGAGTGTCCAGATGAATCTGAAATAAGAGGTTAAATTGTTTTCTTTGTCACATTTAAGCAGAGTAGGGGAGTGATAATCTAAAATCTAGGATTTATTAATAGTTAATACCTCTTTTCAGAGATAATAATATACAGTATGATGTGAAATAGCTTAAAATAGAAATTTAAAAATCACATCTTTTTAAGATATACATTCTTATATTTTGTCCTGAGGCATTCCCCAATAAAAGAGGAAGATCTGTTTTCTTATATTCACTTCACTTATCAGGCATCTATTTTTAAATATATATATTAGAGTTCATACTATGGAAATTAAAAATACAGTATTTTAAAAACTCACTATTGTCTCTAGATAAACTTGCTGAATTTCTTATGGTCAAAGATAGTGTCTCTGAAGTGCTTGTAAATGCACACCTGCAAATTGCACATTCTGGACAATCAACCTTCTGTAACTATAAAAACAATGATCAGGTAATATGTCTTTTGAGAAGGCACAGACACACAAAGTGTATTCAAGATAAATTTGCCCCATTTCAGATGACAACACATTTTTATTTCATTTAGGAAATGGGATGATAAATTCACTTTGTTTGTAGTGCCAACTGCCTATGAAAAGAAAATTTCTGAATTATATAGATATCAGCATAACTGACACTTTTCTTAATGGCACATTTACCGAAACACTACAATTTTAAGAATAAAGCAAGCTAAACAGCTGTTGAAAAGGAAAAGAAAAAAAGCTTACTTCACCTGTACTTGTTTGTGTTCCAGTGAGAACCAGTGGGAGAGACATTCATAAGCTCCTGATAAAATCTACAACTGGCAGAGCCCACAAGAGCCTTTCTTCAGGGCTCACTAAGGAACTCACCGGTTCTACAATGGGATGGTCATGGGCTCAACAACCATCTCAGACAGAGACAGGGATGTGCTCCATTCACCCAGTGCCCCAGGAGCAGTGAGGAAGGCCCACAGCAGGCTCACTGGAAGGTTGTCCCACTTCCCATGCTCTCTTGTGACAATTCACTGATAGGATGGTAAAAGGAGCAAGAAAAGGATGAGGCCCGAGTGAACAGTGGCAACCACGGGTTCTCATTGAGCCACAGCAAACCTGGTTTCCCACAGAATTTTTAAAGACATTCTTTCTAAGTCTATGAGTTGCTGCAGCTGTGGAAAATGACCACAGGCTCCTTCTAAAAATGTCTTTTAAGCATGAGGGTAGCCTCTGGGCAGTTTCCTCATTTAGTGGATAAGGACCATTAATGCTATACTCCATTTTATGGAATCTGAGTATAGAAGGAAAACACAGTTGGCAGTTCTAATCCTGGTAGGATATGTGCGATGCAGTTGTCTGAAACAGCTTTATTCAGCAATTTTTATGCCAAATACAAAAAAAAAGAATATGCTGCTGAGGATTTTAAATTCCCAATTCAAACATTACTGGTACAAGATGGAAGAGCAAGCAGGTGTGCCTACAAGCACCAACTGAAATTGCATGGGAAAAGTTTTCTTGTGCTCTAAAGGAAAAGAAAACAGTAATATAATTTTAAGAAATATCAGAGGAGTAAGTGGAAAGAACAAAATCAATTAAGAAAGATAATCTCTTGGCTATTGACATTTATGTCCTTCTTAAACCACAGTAATTTAGTAAAATAGGATTATTTGCCCTCCTCTCACTGCTCACACAACTGAACAGCTCTGTAGAGAACAGTATTTACCTGTCTAAAACAATACAAATATAACATGTATTGAATTTTTACTTTATAATAGTTATTAGTTACAGAAGAGAATGAGACTTAAAAACTAACAATTTTCCGAGTATAAATCAAATGGGTGAGATGAGAGAAGTTCTCAGAATGCAAATTTGTCATCTTTTAAAGAAAGAAGTAAATACTGTCCAAATTTAAAATCAAGGATAATAGACACTAGTATGAGGGACAGGGTGATCATAAAACTGCAAGCAGAACCTTATAAAGAACATACATCTTGGGGACCTGGGAGAGGTCACATGAAAATAGGGGCAGAGGAAAACTTACTCGTTACCTTTGACCCTCCTGTCAACAGGCTTTACTGGGTGAACATTGGCATTAACATGGCCCTAGTATTTTAAGCGTTCTCTTTCCTTTTCATTCTTTGCTGCATAAGGCTAAGAATGAGAGAAAAATTTTAATGGAAAGAAAATCACCAGTTTGGATTACACAAGATAAATGGCTGGAATCACAACGGGGTGGCCTTTCAATATTCACAGCACAAGGCTTGTTCTAAAGAAAGACATGCCCCAGGGCCTCATCACTGTAGAACACTGTGGCAGACATCAAAGTAAAGTGAAAATGGAAGACTAAACATTCGGACAGAAGGTAAGAGAAGTGAAGACCTCCTTGATTAGTTAAGTGATGTTTTAGACAGAATAATACTGATTTTTAAATTCAGATCAAATTTCCTAAGAAAATGTTAACTGCAGGATATGCGAGCTTCTAATTGAGGCAATTTCACAAACAGATTTCATCATAAAAACCAGAAGGTTCAGTAAGCTTGCTTTGGAGACACTTGGCTCTGACTGCTATTAGAACAAGTGTGAAAATGCTGGATGAGGCGAGACTCAAAAGAACTGGTTACACACACTCAGCTGTAAACACCTGTAGCTATTGACCCTTCACATAACAATTTTTGTTGAGTACATTCTGTGTTCCTAGCATCACAACAGGTGACAGACACTACAGTAAAGACACCACAGAGCTAGCTGAGGACAAGCACAAGGCACTCAGAGCCTAGATGAAGGCAAAGACACGAAAAAAAACACTCCACGATAATAAATGTCCTAAGAGTAATAAGGTTTTCTGGGCACGGGGGAGAGAGAAATAATGAGAGTCCTGGTCAATTAGAGGAAGATCAACAACAAGGCCTGCTCAAATTGGGTTTTGAGACAGAAACAGTGCCGACTTATGCAGGAGGTGAAAAGACAGGATTTGGCAACCAACTGGGTAATGAGGTGAGGCAAATGGGGTGGGGCTACTTGCAGGGCTTCACTCTGTAGATGTAGCCATTAAGCCTATGTTAATAATGTCCTCATTTTAAAGACAGAGCAAAATCTCCTGTGAACAACAATGAAATTTGGAACTTTAGCTTCCCTTTTTGTCTCTGAAGAGTTCTATTAGCACATAACTGCTGCACCCAGTTGGGCTTCAACATAGGTCAAAATTTCTGTCCATCACTACATTCTTTTCCATTCTGCCTAAATATATGCTTAATTTTAATGAAGGAGAGTTTGGGAACAGCCAAGACTGTTTTTCTCATGTGTGATCACTCAGGAGCCCCAGGAGGTAGCAGGAAATGTGAAAGGACTGTCTACAGCAGGTGTTAGCAATGGAGGAGCCTGTGAGCAAGTGTGCTGTTGTCATTTCTAAAGGGTTAGAAACCAAAACAAAACAACCAAACAGAATATGCAGGAGAGAACTATGTGGCACACAAAGTCTAAATTATTCACCAAATGGCCCAACTCATGATAAAGGGGATTGGAGGATATACTTTGAAATAGCCCTTGCTAATGTAAAACTTCTTAAATCTTAAATTTCTTAAATTGAATATGGCATTTTAATCTTAAAAAATTCAGGGAAATCAGTCAAGGCGTCCTGCCCCACAATATATCAGTGTTTGTCTTGCTACTAAAACTTGTTATGTTTCACAATGTATTCAAAATCCTCAAGTCAAATGGATGCTCTGGGCAGAGAGCTGTCTTTATTCTGTGACTTTGGGAACTCCTAGGCTCTGAGAAAAACAATTATGGTTTTGCCAGCAACACAGATAATAATCATCTTAACTTTTCCTAGTTTCCATTTCACCAAGTGACTATTTCTTGACCTTAAACTCATCCGGGGCCACCAACATAACCCATCATAGCCAGACAACAGTATGCCCCAAAGTTCTTTTTTTTTGTGGCAGATTACTAAAACAAATAGTGAAATAGCCTAATATGAAAATGTACTTTCTAAAATAACATTCAATTTAACAAACTCTTTGGAATAGCTTGCCAGTTGCAAACTAATATGGCTAGTAACAAACTAAATAGCCTATAGCAGAGAAATGATTACATTAACGATAATAATCCTTTAAAGGAATGACATGTATCTAAAAATAAGTTACCTGTATTTGGAAACTATTTTTGTTAGACAACAAAGGAGGGCACAAAATGGTAAATACAGAATGATCCAAAAAAAAGATGTATGGGGGGACTCAATAATATGGGTGATTGTAGTAAACACACTGTTTTTCATGTGAAACCTTCATAAGACTGTATATCAGTAATATCTTAATATTTAAAAAACACGTAGACCAAATGTTTGCTGTCTTCCTTGAAAGATAAAACTGATTACTCCCACTCTTCTTTATCATTCTCATTTTTCTAATATTCTCTGCTTTCATATTCATTTTAGTGCTGGGAAAAAGAAATAATGACAAAAAGACCACTGAGTAACCAGTTCAGTTTGAAAACTTTAAATAACCGTTTCTAACAACTTCCTGTGAGACCGTTGTCTAAACAGCATTTCATATATTTATGTGTGGGTATGTGTGTGTGTGACACACATACGTATGAATAACTCTTTCTTTTGAATAATATATGTGTGAATCAGGGATTTGAAAATCTGCTAATTAAGAGTTGTTTCCTCATGCTTCAAAAGACAACCCCAAATACACTAAATATATCCCTCAGAATGATCTTCCCAAAAGTCTTACATACGTCACTTGGGAACAACACAGCTTCATAAAACGTAGGAGATATTGTGGTGCACTTCTGAGCCTCCACCAGTGGTTACAAGATGCCAATACATCTTGTCTCTATTCATGGAAAAGAAAAGGAGAAGAGATGCCACAATGAAACACTGCTGGGTAATGAGACTTTCTGCACCTCCTCAAGAGCAGCTGCAACCATCTCCAGTCTACTTCAGGCTCCAATTAACAAAGTAAAATGGGGAAATGCTGTCACAGTTGACCCCAAATCATTACTTACACAAGGAAACTTTTATATAAACTTATTTGGTTACCAATATAACTAATGCTTAGGTACAAAGTTAATACTCCACAAGTATCATCTAAAATTACAAAAATTCAAAAGTTTTTAAAGCTAAATAATCTTTGAACTTGCTTTATGTAAAATGGCAAAAAAGTTATTATTCTATAAAAACAGTCTTCTTTCTCTCAACTGAGCCATCCTCTCTTTATAATCATACAAGACTTACGTGAAAAAATTCTGGAACTGTGTTTTACAATGTGAATAAACTTAACATTACTGAAACGTACAATTAAAAGCAGTTAAGATAGTAAATTCCGTAATATGTTTTTTACCACAAGAAAAATTTTTAATGAAACACAAAATTTAAAAAAAATTTAAAGAAACCCACATCAGTTTTTCCCTGAAAAGGTAAGACAAGAAAAGAAAGGGGAGAAAATATTCTCCTTTTGTGTAGTAGATGTGTGTGTTTTCATTTCTGGTGCATTCCACACATGCGAGTTCCACAGAGAAACAACAAAGTATAAAAACCTTGAACATGATTACCTGAGCTTCCTAAAGTCCGAATCAGTCACTAAAGCTCCTCAGAAAAGACTAGGTGTTGGGACACCATTTCAAGAGAGAAATCTAGCTCACTGTGGGTCACCAGAAGGAAATAGCAAGATCAACCAGTCTGTGCAAATCCAGTTCTTAACTACAAACAACAGAAATGAACACTGGCAACTTAAAAGGGAAAGGAAACTGTGGCGGTACAGTAGGAGGTCTCAGAATTCACACTAAAGGCAGAGGACCAGTTTACTTAGAAGGAATTTCCATGACTGTACCCAAGAACACACCTGGCCTTAACCCAGGATCAGCCCATCACCCCTGTGCACTTACTACCACCTCCAACTGGTCCTGTGTTTCTGTACTGTTCCCTCAGTGTTCAGTTTCTGGGGTGGGAAGAACCGAATGGGCATACCAGGGAGCTTCTTTTCAGTGGAGAATTCCTCCCAATAGACAGCATATTCAAATGCTGAGGACAGAGAGAAGGCAATTTTCCACAGTGGATACCAAGGAGCTTAGTAGCCATTTATGACTGCAGGTCTAGCTCATTCCGTTTAAAATAAGTAAGTTTCCAGCGAGTTCCAGGAAACAGAATCTTCATGCTGACTGGATCCTGCCACTTGCGATGCGGTAGGTTACCACACATTATCACCAGATAAGACTAGTCATAGACCATCATGGTTTAAGCAAGCTGCACAAAAGCAGGTGGAATGAATGAGGCCATGGTTAGTTGCCCTCTAAGCCTTTTGCTTTTGTCTGTCAAACCTGCTTGACCTTGATGAGAGCAGACACTGCCTTCCAAACTCATGCCAGAACAGAGTAAGGACAGAGTGTACACCCCAGCATTATGGGGCTAACAATACCCAAGCAGAAAATATGCCATTTATCTGGCACAGTTTCGTCAATATGAAAGCCTCTAAACAGCTTCCAGGCTATATGAACAAACTCCCACAGATACTGTAGGGCAAAGATGCACAGAGATTTAGAAAGTCACAAAGAGGTGAAAGTAAGGACAGAGGACTTTCATAACATTACATTCTCTTTTCATTCAATACATTTCTCTACTCAAAATCCTTTGAAATTCCTCTGTTCAAAGGGCTTCTACTTCTATGATGATAGAGCAAAGATGTCTCTACCACCTTTATTTTCTTGAAAAGTCAACAGAACAAGCCTTTAGAAAAAACTGAAATCCATTTTTTAAAGTAAAAGTAGGAGACATCTAGATACCTGCACCACAACATATGCAAAATGTATGTTGAAATGGTGATGAATATGAGACACCGAGGATGGCCAAACCTCAGTGTCTGAGGAGGCAGCATCAACATAAACAGGCTGCAGGACCACCTGTGAAGGTGGCTTGTGGGCAAAGGCAGAAACAGGAGAGTATTTGAAAGCCTGTGCAAGGAGCAGTAAGACTCCAAGTCTACTCCACTTTCCCCTTTTTTGTAGAGCAACAATGTCGTAACACCGGCAGTGAAGAAAATAGGGGTGAAAACCAGGTTAGAAAGTACACATGTGCATGTCAGAGCACGAGATCCTCCAGGCCTACAGGAACTCTATCCACACAGGTCAAGAACTCCAGTATCTGGACTGATATTCCCAAAACAAGAGACTAAGGGGCCATCCTCTGGGAAAATTAACCCATCTACTGAAAAGACTTACAGATAAACTATCAGTATCTGCAATGAGAATGCCACCTGGGGACCCAGTCACCCTACAAAGTCTGGCAGAAAACAAGCCCACAGACATATAGGCGCACGTGCCACAAATGGGCACACTCCATTTCTTGATAGATCTCCAGTGCCTCACCTCTTAAATAAGCGAAAGAGAAGGATCACCAGACATCTGAGTAAGCCCACAATAATTAGGAGAACAGACCAAAATAACGTGAAAAAAAGTATAATAGTGGAAACAGACAATACTGGTAAAAGAGGAAAACTTCAAAGAAATCATATTTAGTATCTCCATTGAGCTAAGATGCTGCATTCATCTCATAAGAGCCTATTATTAAAAAGAAAAAAATCAGAAAGAATGGAAAAGAAACAAAAAAATCAAGGAAAGGATTCAGAGGTTAACGAAATCTCACGGAAAGGAGAACAAAAATTTAGAGAAGGTGACAATACAAAAAAAAAGGTAAGAACACTAGAAAATCAATGTTAAAAAGTTTTGTACCAAAATTAATATGCAGTCAAAAAAAAGGGAAAAAGGAGAAAATCTTCAAAGGAAATACTATAAGAACATATTAAATAACTCAAAAACATAATTCTTAGGTTATAAGGACCCACTGAGCACTCAACTCAATGAAGGAAAAATAGTTTACATTGTGGTTAATTCAACAACAATTTCTAGGATAAACATGAGTAAGAGACCTAAAAAACTAGCACAGAAGAAAATGACAAAAACATGCAAAAGATCAAGGAAAACGACCTCAGACTTGTCCGCTGCAGCACTGGAGAGCAGATGATAATAAATCTGTGTGGCCAGAAAGATTTCCCACCTAGGGTTCTGAACCCAGCAGAACTACCAGGCAGCCTGAGACCACTTTCATGCCTGCAAAGTCTGAGGAAGATGTCGAAAAAGGCTGGATTTTGTTTGAAGCCTCCTAGGTGTATTTGATAGCCTCACTCTATCACAATACCCTAAACATAACACTAACCCATTCCCGTACCCTAACCCGTTCCTGTACCCTATCCATAGTTCTAACCCCTTCTCTTCCTATTGTCTTATTTCAAACAAAACCCCTACGACAAACCCTATTCTTCACTGTGTTCCAATCCTCCATTTATTAAATATTAGGCAGTATTATTTTAATCCTAAATATCTAAATTATTAAATCCCAATGCTCTGAACCCTTAAATTCCAAATGTAAGCTTCTAAATTAACTAAGCGAAGTTACAAGAAAAAAGGACATTACACAAACATGTTTTCCTTGTATACATTATCGATGAATAAACAAAAAAGGAATTTTTAAATTCTCTACTAAATAATGTCAACATTAATAATATACATGGGAACAGACTTAATTTAAGTGCAAGTATTATGCATTTAAAATTATAAAACATTGATAATAGGAAAAATAAAGAAAAGCAAAATAAATGTAAGGTCCTGCTGTGGTGATGGCAGACTTAATATCTCTAAGATGGCAATGGCACAAATGCACCCTACAGACTCAATGTGGTTCCTATGAAAATTCCCAAAGCTTTTTGGGAAGAATTGCTCCTGCTGATCCTGTCACATATTAAATTGCAAGGAACCACAATGAGCCCTTGAGCAGAATCTTGAAAAAGAAAATCAAAGCTGGAGGCACAGGCTTCCCAAAGTCTAATCTTAGTACAAAGTGAGCAGTAAATGAAACACTGTGACACTGTCATAAAGATACACAGTTGACCCTTGGACAGTAGGCATGTGAACTCCACAGGTCAACTTAAACTGATTTTCCCCCACAAGTATACTGGGAAAATGTTAAGGCAACAATTTGAAACGTTACCTTTTCTCTAGCTTACTTTACTGTAAGAATACAGCACATAATAGGTATAATGTACAAAATATTGTTAATTGAGTGTTTATATTATTGGTAAGGCTTCCAGTCAAAATAGACAATCAGTTTTAGGATAACAAAGGTTTGGCAGAGTCACATGTTTTATGTAGATTGTGATTCTGTGGGGGAGTCAGCACCACTAGCCCCCATGTTGTTCAAGGGACGACTGTATATAAAGATCAACGTACCTGAATGGAAATATCCATTTGATTTCTGACAAGGGTGGACAACATTAACTTATGGAGAGAAAGTGTCTTTCCAGTAAATGGTACTTGGCAACCTCCTGTCCACATGCAGAAGAATGAAAATGAATCCTAACTTATATCACATACAAAAATTAACTCAAAATACATAACGGCTTACATATAATAGGTAAAACATGGGGATAAGTCTTCATGACCTTGGATTTAGCTATGGTTTCTCAGATCTGAAACCAAAGTACAAGCAACAATAGAAAGAATAAATTAATTTCCTCCAAATTAAAATCTTTTCTGCATCAAAAGATTCCAACCAAGAAGTGAAAAATGTCACGGAATAGAAGAAAATATCTGCACACTGTACATCTGACAAGAGCCTGTTATCCAGAATACACCATGAACTTGTACAGTGCAACAAGGCAACATCCCAACTTTTTAAATGGATGAGAGACTCCAAGACATACAAATGCTCCAACAAGCACATGGAAAGGTGTCCCATAGAATTCCCTGCACACACATGGGAATGGCTATATTCAGGAAAACTGAAAATCACACACTGCCAAGGATGCAGAAGAACTGGAGCCCCTAACCTTTGCTTGTGGAAACGTAAAACGTGCAGCCTGTGTACAACACCTTGGTGTTTCCTCATAAAGATAAAATACAATTACTTAATTGTGGTTCTACATCCACTCCTAGATAATACAGCAAAGAAATGACTATGATGTTCAAACAGAAACTGGCCCACGAGTTCTTGGCAGCATTGATCACCACAGCAAAAAGTCAGAAACAACTCAAATGCCCATCAAGGGGTGAATGGATGGATAAAAACGCGTTGATCCATAAACTGCATTTTTCTGCCATATACAGAAAGAAAGGAAAATGGTCCACAGCCTCCTGGAAAACGGTGTGGAGCGTGGGGAAGGTGTCCCCAGAAACTTGAAGATACAGTTAATATATGAGCAGCAATTCCATTTCAGGGCATCTGCCCAAACCACAGGGAATCTGCCAAAAGCAGGGACTTAGATATTTGGACACCTATGCTCACAACTGCATGACTCACAATGGTTAAAAGGTGGAGAAGACCCACGTGTCCACAAACAAATGGATGAACAAAGTGTCGTCTCCACACAGTGGAGTGAATAAGGGCATCCTGGCACCTGCTGCATGGATGGATCCTAAAGCCAATTTTCTCAGTGAAATGCGCCAGTCACAGAAGGATGAATACTATGTGATCCCACTTACGTGAGATCTGGTGGAGCCCATCTGAGCTAATGTCCCTGGAAGAGTTCCAGAAAAAGGAAATGTGATCAGAATAGAAAGACATTTGCACACAGCTGGGGTAGATGGAAACAGCTGTGCTGGGTCTGTGCACTGGATTATCATGTGGAGACCATAATCCCTCATTTAGGGTCAGGTGGTGGCTCCCTATAAACTTGTCCCTATTTAGGGTAGAGGCCAAGAGAATTTTGTGTGAAGTGGCAGGTGTGGCAAAGTGGGACCATGGGACATTTAGTGTAAAGAGTGTTTGTACTGACACTGCAAGTTTTCTGTGTGCTTGAAATTGCTGGAAAGTAAATTACTTTACAGAACAACCATGTCAGTCCTGCACCAGAAAAGCAGAGCAGACATCACACCCTGTCACAGAGGCCAAGCCCTCCCCATTCAGTTCACCCGAAGTCGACCACTACTTAGCCTGCGGGAGTCAATACAAGGAACGTGGTAAAATTCCCTTGCAGACACTGGGCTTGGGTGTTGGGACGACCTGGAGTGGAACACTGGGATTTTTAAATTCCAATTTCCACACTGCTCCACCAAAAACCTGTTACAGCTAAAAATAAATTCAATAATCTTGCAGGATACAAAATCAACATACATAAGTTGTTTGCTTCTGTTCACCAATAACCAACCGTCAGGAAGAGACATTAAGAAAACAATGCCCTTTACAACTGCATCATAAAGAATGAAGTACCTAAGGAGAAGCCTAACCAATGAGGCGGGAGGCTTGTAGCTTGAGGCCTGAACACTGTGGACACTGCAGTCCAGGATGGGGAGGGGGTGGGTTAGGTTATTACAAGTCTTGTCCACCAACAGGAACCTTCAGACTCCGTGGGATCCACCCATCGAAATTCCACCACACTTCACAAAGAAGCAAACACCAAACAGGCTGGATAGAACCACACATGACCCCCATCCCCACAGCCGTCATGAGAAAGCAGAGCCCAGGCATCGTGCCCTTACCTCCCACTACACTGTTGACCTGTAGCAACGGAGACCCCATGTTTCGCCCAAGCAGAAGCGGGAGTCTAAACAGAATACCAAGGGCCCTTCATCCCCCAACATGCTCGGCATGATGAACCGGCTCACGAGGCACCGGTCGCAGGCAGTGGGTGTTGGCCACCCTCAGGGAGCCAGGCTGGGTCAGCGCAATGCTGTGCCCAGGGGGGTCTCCCAGGTTGACCCCACTTCGGGGACCCTTCGAAAGAAACCACCCTGTGTGCTGGGCTCTCAGTAAAGGCTGAAGCACAGGTAAGCGAGCCGCTTAAGCAGCCAACTCCCCTCCACCCCCATTCCCATTTCAGAGCATTGTTAGGAAGGATGCCTGCAGCCTGGAAGGTGTCCCGCAGGTGTGGATAATCCACCCACTGCAAGGGGCCCGAGGCACGCAGCGTGGAGACACAGGCTGCCGGGGAAGTGCTGGACACCACATACCCGCCCCAGCCCGGTCTCAGCCTGGGCCCGAACTCTCCCTGTGTGCCGCGCGCCACACCCTGAACTCAGCTGCACCCGTCGTGGCCCAGACCCCGCAAATACTCCGTTAACCATCGCAGGCCTTCGTCTCCCGGCCCCTGAAGAGTATTGCTCAGTACGAGATGCACGGAAAGCTTCTCCTTACCTTTCCGTACTGCAGCTCCTCAGGAAACCGAAGTGCCCCTGTGGACGTGGCCCGCGGTGGCACGGAGCTGCAGGGGATCCGGAGCAATACCGGCACCAGTCAGAGCTGGGAGAAAAGGCCTGCGTCCTGACCGCGCATGAGCCCTGCTGGTCCACAAAGAGGGCAGAGGCGCCGCTTCCGGTTCACGGTGAGCATTGCAGGATGCGTGCTTACAGCTCAGGGAAGGTGGTGCCCCCTTGTGGCTAAACTGATGAACCACAAATCTTTGGAAATTCAAGCCGCAATGGGCACAAATTTCTTGTTTTCTCCACTTTGATTGAGAGTGAAATGAATGAAATGAAGTAGGCAAAGGCTTTACAAGTTACACAAAAATTAACTCAAAATTCCCTATAGGCATGTTCCTTAGAAAACTAAAAATAGAAATACCATTTGACCCGGTAATTCCACTCTTTGGAATTTACCCAAAGAATATAGTTTCTCAGATTCTAAAAGACATATGCACCACTATATTTGTTGCAGCACTTTTTCCAAGAGCCAAGATATGGAAGCAACCTAAGTGTCCATCAGGAGATCAATGAATAAAGAAGGTGTGGTACATAAACACAATGGAATACTTCTTAGTCATAAGAAAAATCATATCCTACCATTGGCAACAACATAGTTGGAGCTGGAAGATATTATGCTCAGTGAAATAAGCAATGTGGAGAAAGACAAATGCCAAATGATTTCCCTCATTTCTGGAAAATAAAGGCAAAGTAAAAATGAAGGACCAAAACAGCAGTGGACTCACAGACTCCAAGAAGGGACTAGCAGTTACCAAAGGGGAGAGGTGTGGGAGGGCAGGTGAGAATGGAGGGAGAAGGGGATTGAGGGGTATTATGATTGGCACACATGGTGTGGGGGACCACAGAGAAGACAGTGTAGAACAGAGAAGACAAAAAGTGACTCTGCGGCATCTTACTACACTGATGGACAGTGACTGCAATGAGGCATGGAGGGGACTTGATAATATGGGTGGATGTAGTGACCGAAGTGTTCTTTCATGTGAAACCTTCATAAGAGTGTATGTCAATAATACTTTAATTTTAAAAAATTTTTAGTGGTTCACACATAAAAAAATTTTCATAGTCAAATTTTAGATGCAAAATTATAAAATTTGTAGGTAAAGCAAGAAAATCTACAAACCTTGCTGAACCCAACACCAAAGGCCTATCCACAAAAGAAAAATAATCACATGTGCTTTATAGAGTTATAATTTCTACTCTAAAAGACCTTGCTCAGAGAACCCAAACACAAGACACAAACTAAAAGAAAATATTTGCAAAATACATTTTTGATAAAGGATTTGTACTCAAGATATACAAAGATACATAAAACAAAAATGAGCCATTAAAAATATTTTACAATTAAAAAAGGTCTCACCATGACATTCAAGAATTACATCACCAGTATTTATACAACTGCTTTGATAAACTATGTCCCAACAAAAGCCACCATGCAGTTTTACATAATAGCTCTATTCATAAAGGCTAAAAACTTAAAGAAATCAGGATGTGTTTCAGCAGATGAATGCTTTGGCAAATTGGGGTACATCCATTACATTTCACTACAATTTGTACAGTGAAATGTACAGTTATTTGCCCAGTGAAGCTGATGCCTTGATCACTGGTGCTCACAGGTGTACCAAACATGAGAAATGGTTTCTAACAGCTTCTTTGTAATTATGAAGGCTTTGGCCTTGTGCCAGGAGAAGGCTTCATTCTTCCCTGTGGGTTTGGAACACATCGCCCTCCCAGTACACGACATGGATGTGTTTGCCAACCTGGAAGCTCCCGAAAATCCGTATTTTGAGACACTTGAATGATGTATTATTAACTCCATTTTTATCTCTTCCCCTTTCTCTGGAGAATGGAGGGTTGAGGCTGAAAATTCCAAGTTTCTAATCATGGCATGGCTTTATGCCTGTCAGACACCTGAGCAGAACCCACCCAGAACCACTTACTTAGTATTAAAGAATCTCTTACCCAGGAATTTCCCAGGGATTTAGGAGCCCAGGATCAGGAATGAAGCAAAGACCAGAATATGTTTTCTGTTGTATTTCTGTGTTCACAGTGGCACATCCAAGGAAGAGGGTCAGGAAGTTCTGCTTCTGCTATCCTAGGATAAGGAGGATTTACAACAAAAACTGTTTACTTCTTTAAAATGTTATAATGTTTTACCCCAACGTGTATGGATTAGATTCCAACTAAAAGGCTGATATGGCTGTAGTGACAAGTATTAGCTTCCACAGCTATTTGAGGGTCTGACCGAGGCAGTTTCTATGACTGTCCATTCGCAGGTCTGGGTGGGGAGTGTAGGCCCCTCCCATGTAGTAGGAGAAAGAACCCTGGGCTCAGAGAAAAAGTCTATCTTACAAAAGAACTGGGACTTTGGTCTAAAGTTGCCATAAAAACACAAGTTAAATTTGAATTTCAGAGAACAAATAATTTTTTGGACATACTTATATTAACATAATTCTTGATATCATCTGAACTATATCCTGTGTTTTTACCCCAAGACTGGCAGCCCTATCTTAGGCCAGTCATCTAAATGCTTGGAGCTTCAATTTACTCATCTGAGAGATAGAATAATGCCCACTGTAGAGTGCTGTGCTTAGTATCAACTGGGAACACTGCAAGGGCTGGGGGAGTTGTTCTTGACCCTCTTAGGGTTGCTGGGTCTGAAAATGAAACTGACAAAGATTAACCAGAGAAAAGCACACCCATTTATTAATAGGTTTTATGTGATATGGGAGACTTCACAAGGAAGTGAAGACCCAGAGAAGCAGTTGGCCCTGAGCAATTTGTGCTGGGTTTGATAAGGAGTGGACATTTGTGGAGAAATATGACAGGTTCAGGAGTATGAGATAGTGTTGTAAATAGGGGGAACTTATCAAGGCCTGCTCATTAAGATTCCTCTTTCTGTCCCTTTGTCTTCAAAGAAAAGGATTTTCCTTTCCTCTTCGTATAGGGAGGGTACCTCTCACATAAGACTTAAGACAATTAGAAACACTTGATTTTTCTAGCTTACCTTACAGTTATAATACAGCACAAAACATGTATAATGTACAAAGTGTGTGTTAACTGTTTATATTATTGGTAAGTCTTCCAGTAAAAATAAGCAATGATTAGGATAATACTTAAGTTTGGGGGGAGTGAGATGTTTTATGTGTATTCTGATTCTGTGGGATGTCAGCTACACAAACCCCCATTTTGTTCAAGGTTCAACTGTATGCACAGATCAACAGAACTGAGTAGAAAGCCCAGAAGTGACCCAAACCATATACAGTCACTTGCTTTCTGACATGGGTGGACAAAATTTAATTAGGGAAAGAATTGTCTTCCTTGCAAACGGTACTGGGCAAATAGCTGTCCATATGCAGATGAATGAAACTGAACCCTTAACACATATCACATACAAAAATTAACTCAGAACAGACAAAGGGCTTACATAATATGTAAAAAACAACAGAGTCTAGAAGAAAACATGAGGATAAATGTTCATGACCCTGGATTTAGCCATGATTTCTCAGATCTGACACCAAAGGACAAGCTACAGAAGAGAGCATAAAATTAAAAACATTTCTGCGTTAAAAGTCACCAACCAGAAAGTGAAAAACAGTCACAGAATGAAAGGAAATATCTCCTCGTTGTACATCTAAAAAGAGCCTGTAACCCAGGAAGCACCACAAACTAGTACAAGGCAACAAGACAAGACAAATGTTTAAAGTGGATTAAGATTCCAGGTAAGACAAACAAATGTTCAACAATCACATGAAGAGGTCTCACACAGCATTAGTTGCTATGGAAATGCAAATTAGACCACAGAGACCCCCACCCAATGCAAGCACATGGCATTGGCCATACTCAGGAAAATTCAAAATCACATGTCACCAAGGATGCATAGGAATTAGAGCCCCTAACATTGGCTTGTGGAAATATAAAACATGCAGCTAGTATACAACAGCTTGGCATTTCCTCATAATATATAACACAGTTACCTAATTGTGGGTAAAGAACCGATCCTAGATAAATACCACAAAGAAATGAAAATGCTGTTCAAACAGAAACTGGCCCAAGAGTTCTTAGCAGCACTGCTCACCACAGTAAAAAGGTAGACACAACTCAAATGCCCATCAAGGGATGAACAGATGAACAAAACAGGGTTGATCCATAAACTACATTATTCTGCCAAATATAGAAATAAAGAGAAATGGTCCAAAGCTGATTTGAAAACACTGTGTGTGAAGAGTGTCCCCCAAAACTCGAGCATATTTAACATATAATTAGCAATTCCATTTCAGGGCATTTGCGCAAATGACAGGAAAGCAGGGACGTAGATATTGCACACCTCTGTTTACAGCTGCATGAGTCACAACAGCCAAAATGTGGAGACGACCCGGGTGTCCACAGACAGATGAAAGCAATGTGGTGTCTACACAGTGGGGTAAACAAGGAGTCCTAGAACCTGCTGCACAGATGGACCCACAAAGCCATTATGCTCATGGAAATGCGCCCCTCCAAGAAGGACAAATATTATGTGATCCTGCTTATTCAAGGTCCCAGAGAAACCAACTGAGGTAAAGTCTCGGGAACAGTTCCAGAAAAAGGAAACTGCATCAGGATAGTAAGACATGTGCACTAAGATGGAGCGGATGGTGACAGCTGTGGTGGTTCTGTGCATTGGATTATCATGTGGAGACCCTAATACTTCCCTCATTTGCAGTCAGATGTTGTTTCCCTGGAAGCGTGTCAATGTTTGGGGTAGACACCACAGAAATTTTGTGTGAAGTGGAAACTGTGGCAAAGTGAGATGCTAGGAAATTCAGTATAAAGTGAATCTGTACTGACACTACAAGTTTTCTGTAGATTTTAAATTGCTGGAAAGTAAATTAGTTTGCAAAATAACCATAAGAAAAGCACAGCAGACATAACACCCTGTCAAGAGAGGCCAAGCCCTTCCACCCAGTTCAAACAAATGGCACCTTGCAGGGGTCCAGGGCTCATTAGAAGGCCTGTGGGAAGTTCCCCTGCAGCCACTTGACCTTGGATGTTGGGAAGACCTGGGGTACAAAAAGTGGAATTTTGGAATTCCAATTTCACGCCCTAATTAACCAAAGACCTGTTAGAACTAAAAATGAATTCAGTAAACTTGTAAGATACCAAACCAACTTATAAAAGTCGTTTGCTTGTATTCACTAATAACGAACCATCAGAGATTAAGAAAATAATGCCCATTACAAGTACATCATAAAGAAGAAAGTGTTGTGTAAGAATAACACAATTCCTACCATTTGCAACAATTTGGATGGAGCTAGAAGGTATTATGCTCAGTGAAATAAGCCAGACGGAAAAAGTCAAGTACCAAATGATTTCACTCATAAGTTCAATGTAAGAATAAAGAAAAAAAAAACGGAGGAAACAAACCAGCAGCAGATTCACAGAACACAAGAATGGACTAACAGTTACCAAAGAGAAAGGCCCTGGGGAGGGAGGGTGGGAAAGGAGGGTAAGCGGGGAAAGGCATTATGATTAGCACACATAATGTGCCAGGAGAGGTATGGGGAGGGATGTCCAACACAGAGAAGACTAGTGATTCTACAGCATCTTACTACACTGATGGTCAGTGACTGTAATGGGGTGTGTGCTGAGGATTTGATGATGGGAGGAAACTAGTAACGATAATGTTGCTCATGTCATTGTAGATTAATGATACCAAAGAAATAAATAAATAAGACTAAAGTGCTGTGGAAAAAACTGTAGTATTTCCAAAGTATCTCACCTAGCCTTCGTGCATCTCCACATCAGTAGGTGCTTCTAAGAAGTGGAGAGAATTAGTCCATCTCTCTATCAACAGGTAATTACGAGGGCGAGAGAGGGCATATTTGGACTGGAGAAGTTCTGTGGGGCCCCTTCTTCTGAAGCCTGGTTGTGACAGACACGGGCAAGCTGAAGTGGATGACTAGTAGAAAGTAACAAACGGGTTTCTCCCACTTTATTTCTCCCTTTGACTGATTTCGGCTCAAATGTATTTAGTTCAGGAATTTTCTCCAGAAGTTACAGGTACCAAAGAACAAACTTAACCGAGGAGGTGGGAGACCTGAAAATTGTGGACCCTGCAGACGTGGACGGGAAGAGTTAGGTTGTTACAAGTCCCTCCACACAGCAATGTGCACAACCCCTGCGACCCTCACCAAAATTCCATCGCACTTCTCACAGAAATCAAGCAAACACCCTGCAGGCTTGGTTGAACTGCACGGGACCCCAAACACACAGCCGTCCTGGGAAAGCGGAGCAGGAGCATGGCGCCCTTTCATCCCATTACAATGCAGTGCTGCAGCAACTGAGACCCCGTGTAGCACCCAAGAAGAAGCGGGTGTGGTAACAGAACACGGTACACCCACTGATTCACCAATCCGGCTCTTCCCTTGGAGGTAGCACACGAGGCCCGGGCACAGGCCACGTATTGGGGGCAGCCCTTGGGAAGCTGGGCTGTGTCAGTTCCATGCTGAGCCTGGGGGGAGCCTCCCAGGCTGACCCCACACAGGGGACTCTTCTCAGGAACCCACCCTATGTGCTCGGCACACCGCAAGACCTGAAACCCAGGTAAGCAGGTCATTCAGCAACCAAGTCCCCTCTGCTCCATTACCGTCTCAGAGCCTTGTCAGGAAGGACGCCTGGAGCTTGGAGGGCCTACCGCAGGTGCGGCCAATCCACCCACCGCACGGGCTCCCGGGGACGCGCTGGGCAAGGCTCACTCGCCCCGGCACGGACTCAGCTGTGTCCCGGACTCACCCGCCCACTCAACTCCACCCGTCGCGTCAGCCGCTCCCCCAAAATCAACTGAGACCCCTTTCCCTTCCGCAGGCTTTCCTCCCCAGGACCGTAAAGGGGAGTGCTCTGCAGGCGACGCACGGGGAGCCTCTCCTCACCTTTCCGTCCCGTGGCTCCTCAGAAAACCGAGATTTCACGGCGGCCGCACACGGCAGTGTCCTGGACGGTGCCGCACGGGAGCCTTAGGAATCCCGGCTGCCGCCAGAGCCAGAAGGATGTCCTGGGGCCTGACCGCGCATGCGCCACGCAGGTCCACAGACAGGGCAAAGCTGTCGCCTGGGGGCCACAGTGGGTGGAGTACACCCACTTATTTCTAAGTTTTATGTGATAGGGGACGAGGGCTCACAGCTCAAGGAAGGATAGAGAGATAGAAGGATATATAGAAAGATAGATATGCAGACAGACAGAGCGAAAGATAGATACAGATACATATCGATTGACACAAAGCTGTTACTCATAACCAAGCGATGAACGGTGAAATCACACAGCTAAACCACAAACAAAGAGGATGAATGAAATCCAGTTCACAAAGTGCAGAAAGCAGCCATAAGAAGAAAACAAATCCTACCATTTGCAATGACATGAATGGAGCTAGACGGTAGTATGTTCAGAGAAATAGGTCAGGCGGAGAAAGAAAAGTACCAAATGATTTCACTCATTTGTGGAGTATAACAACAAAGAAAAACTGAAGGAAAAAAACAGCAGCAGACTCACAGAACCCGAGAGTTGAGTAAAAGATGCCAAAGGGAAAAGGACTTGGCAGGGTGGTTCTGAAGGGAGGGATAAGTGCGGGGAGAAAGAATGGGGGCATTAGGATTAGCATGTATATTGCGTGGGTTCGGAGGGGGCATGGGGAGTGCTGTACAACACAGAGAAGACTAGTAGAGATTATATTGCATCTTACTACTCACTGATTGACAGCGACTGTAACGGAGTCTGTGAAGGGGTACATGGTGAAGGGGTCTATAGCACCCAACTATGCTGATGGACAGCGACTCTAAGAGGTTTTTGGGGGTGGTCTTGGTGAAGAGGGAGCAGAGTAAACATAATGTTCTTCACGTGATTGTAGATTAATGATAAAAAATATTCTTTAAGTGCAATAAGTGCACAGCTCTGAATCATCAGAATAAAAGGTCAGGCACTGAGTGCTGCAAACAAAAGACACAGGGATAAAAGAAGGGATGAAAACTCAAGACACCTACGTGCTTACTTACAGGAGACTCACTTGAGATCCAAGGACACAGACAAACTACAAGCCGAAGGTGTGTGGACAAGTACCCTACACGAGTGAAACGGAAAATCAAACAATCAAGCAAATGGATTCTGTTTGAGTCCCCAGAGACAGTCAGCAGAAAATAGCCCTATCTGGCCACCGTGAATTCTTTTTGTTTGGTTTCAACAATTCCCAGCCATAGATTTAGTGGTGCAGCAACATACTTCTCATTTTCTCTCACCTCAACAACTGAGTTGCTGCAATAATAAGAATCTGGGCCTTTAAAATCAGTGGATTTTATGATGTTCACGAATGTGAAAATCTAATAACCACCTAAAGAGGGAAGTTTGGACACTCAATAAACACGTCACTCCACAATACACTGTTAGCTCCCAACTGCTCCTATCTAGAAATTTGTGTTCCTTTTTATTTGACCCTCCGTCCTATCGGCGGTGATCACGCTGATGTCCTTCAAACATGGTGGTGAGCAAAGCAACAAGTTTACTTTTCTGTCGACAACAGGCCCAGAGGAATGATACTTGAGATCTTCAGGGAGCCCTTAGTCAATGAATGTGGCTAAATACAGACAGCAAGTTAGAAGGAGATGAAAGAGGACAGGGGATAGAGACACGGGTTCAAGTCCCAGCACAACCATTTCCTGGTTTTGTAGGTACACGCGGCCGACTCGAACTGCAAGTGTCTCGGTGAACCCAGTGCTCCCTCTGCAGCCTAGATACTTTGCAGGATTTTTGGGAGCATAGTGCAGGAAAGTGATATAGGGTATATGGTTAACTGTTCTGTACAGATGGACAGATGGACAGACAAAAGGATGATTGATTGTGGAATTGATTAATAGATAGACAGACAGATAGATAGGTATAGGTACATATCGATTAGCACAAAGCTACTGCTCATAACAAGGAGAGCAATGGTGAAAGCACATTGCAAAACTACAAACAAAAAAGAAGAATGAAATCCAGTTTAAAAAGTGCAGTAAGCAGCCATAAGAAGAAAACAAATCCTATCATTTGCAATAACGTGGATGGAGCTAGAGGGTATTATGCTCAGTCAAATAGGCCAGGCGGAGAAATACATGTACCAAATGATTTCACTCATGTGTGGAGTATGATAACAAAGAAAAACTGAAGGAAAAGACAGCAGCAGACTCACAGAACCCGAGAGTGGACTAACAGTTACCAAAGAGAAAGGGACTGGGTAGGGTTTGTGGGAAGGGAGTAATAAGTGCGGGGAAAAAGAATGGGGGCATTAGGATTAGCATGTATAATGTGTAGGGTGGGGTGTCATGGGTAGGGCTGTACAACACAGAGAAGACATGTAGTGATTCTACAGCATCTTAGTACATGCTGACGGAGAGCGGCTGTAACTGGGATTTGGGGTGACTTGGTGAAGAGGGTAGACAGAATAACATAATTTTCTGCATGTGATTGTATATTAATGAGAACAAAAAGAATTTCAAAGTGCAGTAAGAGCACAGCTCTCAAATATCAGAATAAAAGCACAGCCTTTGAGTGCTCCAATCAAAAGACACAGGGTTAGAAGAACTGATGAAAACTCAAGACCACCTACGTGCTCCCTTACTGGAGACTCACTTGAGATCCAAGGACAAAGACAAACTACAAGCTGAAGGGGCGGGGACAGGTACCCTACACAAGTGAAACTGAGAAACAAAGAAAGAAATGGATTCTGTTTTGGACCCCAGAGAGAGTCAGTAGAAAATAGCCCTATCTAGCCACCGTGAATTCTTTTTGTTTGGTTTCAGCAGTGCTCAGGCATAGATTTAGTGGTGCAGCAACTTCCTTCTCATTTCCTCTCACCTCAACAAATGAATTGCTGTAATAATATGCGTCTGGGCATTTATAATCATTGCTTCTTATGATGTTCACGAATGTAAGGAAGTAATAACCACCTAAAGAGGGAAGTTTGGACACTCAAATAAACACTTCACTCCACAACACACTCTTTGTTCCCAACTGCTCCTGTCCAGAAATAGGTGTTAATTCATATTTGTCCCTCCACCTATCAGCAGTGATCACGCCAATGTCACTCAAACATGGTGGTGTGCAAAGGGCCAAGTACACTTTTCTGTCGACAACAGGCCCAGACGAAGGATACTTGTGGTCTTCAGGGATCACTTACTCACTGAATGTGGCTAAATAAAGTCAACAAGCGAGCAGGAAGTATAAGAGGACAGATGACAAAGATACGAGTTCAAGTCCTTTCACCTCCATTTACTGGTTTTGTAAGCACACTCTGCTGACTCTACCTGAAAGCGTATCGGTGAACACAGTGCTCTCCTTATGGCTTAGTTACCTTGCAAGGTTTCTGGAAGCATAATGTAGGGAAGAGACATAGGCTATGTTGTTAACTGTTCTGTACATAAGGATAGATTGGCAGACAAAAAGATGATTGTTTCATAGATAGGTAGACAGACGACAGGTGAAAGATAGATAGGTACATAGATTAATAGATGATAGACATCATAGATAGATGACAGGAAGATAGATAGATAGATACATAGATAGATACATAGATACATAGATATATACATACATAGATACATAGATAGACAGACAGACCTTTAGATAGATAGATACAGATACATGTCGATTGACACAAAGCTATTGTTCATAACCAGGAGTTGAATGGTGAATAACATAGCTAAACTACAAACAAAAAGGAAGAATGAAATCCAGTTTAAAAAGTGCAGTAAGCAGCCTTAAGAAGAAAACAAATACTACCATTTGCAATGACGTGGATGGAGCAAGACGGTAGTATGTTCAGAAAAATAGGGCAGGCGGATAAAGGCAAGTACCAAGTGATTTCACTCATGTGTGGAGTATAACAACAAAGAAAAACTGAAGTAAAAAAACAGCAGCAGACTCACAGAACCCGAGAGTTGACTAAAAGTAACCAAAGGAAAAAGGACTGGGCAGGGTGAGTCTGAAGGGAGGGATAAGTGTGGGGAGAAAGAATGGGGGCATTAAGTTTAGCATGTATAATGCGCGGGGTCGGGTGTGCATGGGGAGTACTGTACAACACAGAGAAGACTAGTAGAGATCATATAGCATCTTACTACTCACTGATGGACAGTGACTGTAACGGGGACTTTTGTGGGGGACATGGTGAAGGGGTCTACAGCATCCAACTACGCTGATCGACAGTGACTGAAGAGGTTTTTCGGGGGGACTTGGTGAAGGGGGGAGCATAGTAAACATAATGTTCTTCACGTGATTGTAGATTAATGATAAAAAATATTCTTTAAGTGCAATAAGTGCACAGCTCTGAATCATCAGAATAAAAGGTCAGGCACTGAGTGCTGCAAACAAAAGACACAGGGATAAAAGAAGGGATGAAAACTCAAGACACCTACGTGCTTACTTA